>NC_060275.1:52080792-52430984 GCF_021613505.1 Equus quagga | reverse complement strand
GTTTTCCTACTCACATGCTATCTATTTAAAACTTCGTGGTTCATATCATTTATTCATTATTTTCTTTTTTCCTGATATTTCATAAGTTGAATTCCTCTACCTATGTTCTTAAGTCTATTCTCCCTCATCTCTTTGAACTGATGTAATAGATACTTGTTGGGTTCAAATTAAGCAAATACTCATAACAACATTATAACAAGTTAAAATTATTTTCTTCCATTTTACAGATGAGGAACTGATCTTGAACAAGTTAAATGGCATGTGCAAGATCTTATAAGGAGTAAGTGATTGAGTTGAGACTTGAACCCAAGATTGGCATAAAGGCCTAAGCTTCTATCCATGGTGCTAAACAATCAATTCTGGTTCTTTCATCTTCTCTCTCCACTATATTCGTTTCCCTAACTTCTGAGCATGTGCTAGCATCTCCTTCCTTGAACCAATAACAGATGTTTCTTTAGCTACTACCCCTCAAGTCATCTTTTTTCTTCCTTTCATTGTTCAACATCTTCAAAGATTAGTCTATGCACATAGACTCTACTTCTTCACCTCTGTATCCACTCCTCCATCCACTACCACTTGGCTTTTGCCTCTACTGTTGTAAAAACCTCCTTTTGTGAGAGTTAAAGATTATTTAAGCACTAAATTCTATACATTTTTTTCTTTAAAACATTTTAAACTTGAAGTAGAAGTTCATGATCTTAAGTGTACAGCTTAATTTTTGCATATTTATGTAGAATGTAGATCAAGTTATAAAATATTTGCATTACTCCAGAAGGCTCCCTCATGTTCCCTGGCAGTCTTACTCTTAACTTCGTTCAGAGGTGTCCTGACTTCTATCACCACGGATTAAGTTTAGCCTAATCTTGAATATTTTGTACATAGAATCATACACCTGTGCCCATTTATATCTGTTTTTGTTCATTCAATGTTATGTCTAGTAGATTTGACAATGTGTTACATCCAGATGTAGTTCATTCTTTTAAATTGTTAAGGAATATACAAGGTATGCATAGGTCACATATTACTTATTCATTCTAGTCTTGATAGACTTATGGATTATTTTCACTTCTTGCTATTATGAGTTAAGCTGCTATGAACAATTTTGTACATGACTTTTGGTGGATACAGCACTCATCTCCCTTGGCTATATATGTAGGAGTGCAACTGTTGGCTCATAGACTAGACTTTATTAAGTTTTAGTAGATCTTGCTAAGTTGTTTTCAAAGGTGATTTTACCAATATACACTCCTACCAGTAATGGATGAGGGTTTTAGCTGCTCCACATCCTTCCCACTTGGTATTGTCAGTCTTCTTTTAGGTGGTACTGTTTTTTAAAATTCCATTTTCCAAATGTTCCTTGTTTATATATTGAAAGATAATTGATTTTTTAAAAAAGAGCTTTATTGAAATATAATTCACATACTATACAAGGTACCCATTTTAAGTGCACAGTTCAATGGTTTTTCAGTTGTGCAATTATCACCATAATAAAAATTTTAGAATATTTTCATCACCCCAAAAGAAATTCCATTTCCTTTAGCCATCAGCTCCCAGTCCCCCATTCTCCTTCTCCATCCACTCCAGCCCTAGGAAACCACTAATCTACTTTCCCTCTCTGTAGATTTATCTATTCTATTTAATATAAATAGAATCATACACTATGTGATCCTTTGTGTCTGGCTTCTCTCACTTAGCATAATGTTTTCAAGGTTCATGCATATTATACTATGTGCCAGTACTTCATTATTTTCTATTGCCAAATAATATTCCATTTTATGGATATGCCACATTTATTTACTCATTCACTTAGTTGATAAACATTGGGTTGAAAACAATCACTTTCCCACTTTTTGAATATTATGAATAATGTTGCTACAAACATTTGTGTATAAGTTTTTGTGTTGACGCAACTTTCATTTCTCTTGGATATATATCCGGGAGTGGAACTGCTGGGTCATATGGTAATTTTATCTTTAGACATTTGAGGAATTGTCACACTGTTTTACAAAGTGGCTGCACCATTTTACATTCCCACCAGCAGTGTATAAGAGTTCCAATTTCCTCACGCCATCAACAGCATTTGTTATTATCCGTTTTTTTAACCATAGCCACCCTAGTGTGTATGCAGGGGTATCTTACTGTGATTTTTTTGTGTGTGTGAGGAAGATTTTCCCTTAGCTAACATCTGTGCCAATCTTCTTCTATTTTGCATGTGGGATGCCTCCACAGCATGGCTTAATGAGTGGTGCATAGGCCCGTGCCCAGGATCTGAACCTGCGAACCCCAGACCATCAAAGCAGAGTGCACAAGATTAACCACTACGTCATGGGCCAACCCCTATTTTGTGATCTTGATTTGCATTTCCCTAATGGTTAAGGGTGTTAAGCATCTTTTCATGTGCTTGTTGATGGTTTCTATATCTTTTTTTTGGAGAAATGTCTATTCAGATCCTTTGCCTATTTTTTATTTGAGTTATTTGTCTTTTTATTACTAATTTGTAATAGTTGCTTGTTTGTTCTATATATAAGTTCCACATCATATACACAATTTGAAAAACTTTTCTTTGCATTCTGTGGGTTGTCATTTCACTTTCTTGATGGTGTCTTTGAAGCAAAAATCTTTTAAATTTTGATGGAATCAATTTTACCTCTTTTTTTGTTGCTCATGTTTTTGATGTCATATCTAAGAAGCTATTGTCTAATCCAAGGTCATAAGATTTATGCCTATGTTTTACTCTAAGAGTTTTATTGTTTTAGCTGTTTCATTTAGGACTTTGATCCATTTTGAGTTATTTTTTGTGTATGTTGTTAGGTAAGGGTTCAACTTCATTCTTTTGCATGTGGATATCCAGTTATCCCAGCACCATTTGTTGAAGCAACTATTCTTTCCCCATTGAATTGTCTTGACACTCTCCTCAAAAATCAATAGATCGTAAATGTGAGAGTTTATTTGTGTTCTACTGATTCATGTGTCTATCCTCATGCCAGGACCACACTGTCTCAATGACTGTAGCTTTGTAGAAGATTTTGAAATCAAGAAGTGTGAATCCTCCAACTTTGTCCTTTTTCAAGATTTGCTACTCTGAGTCCTTTGAATTTCCAAACACATTTTAGGATAAGCTCATCAACTTCTCAACAGAAAGTCAGCTGTTTGGATTTTGATAGAGATTGTGTTGAATCTGTAGATTAATTTGGGAAGGAATGACATCTTAACAATATTTTCTTATCAAGTCTTCTAATTATTGAACATGGATGTCTTTCTGTTTATTTAGGTATTCTTTAATTTCTTTCAACAATATTTTGTAGTTTTCACGTTCTAAGCTATGCACTTCTTTTATTAAATTCATTCCTGAGGATGTTATTCTTTTTTAAAATTGTAGTAATAAAACTTAACATGAGATTTACCTTCTTTACAAATTTTTAAATGTACAATACAATTATGTTAACTATAGGCATAATGTTGTACAACAGATCTCTAGAACTTAATCATCTTGCATAACTGAAACTTTACATCTGGTGAATAGAAATTGCCCTTTTCCTCCTCTCCTCAGGCCCTGGCAACCAGATGTTGTTCTTTTTGATGCTATTACAAATTAAATATTTTCTTGATTTCATTTTTGTTTGTTCATTGCTACTGTATAGAAATACAATTTGTTATTGTATATTGATCTTTCTACCTGCAACCTTGTCAAACTTTTTTCTTAGTTATAACAGATTTTTAGCATATTTCTTTGGATTTTCTACCTATAAGGTCATGTCCTATGCAGATATAGATAGTTTTACTTCTTCCTTTCAATCTGAATGCCTTAATCTCATTTTCTTGCCTGATTACTCTGGCTAACACCTCCAGTATAATAAATAAAGATGTTGTGGAGATGCTTGTCTTCTTTCTGATCTTAGTGGGAAAGCATTCAGTCCATCACCATCATGTATTCTGTTAGCTGTACATTTTTTGTAGATGCCCCTCATCAGGTTGTGGGAATTCCCTTCTATTCTTAGTTATTTAGGTTTTTTTTTTTTTAATCATAAGATAGTGTTGAATCTTGTCAAATCTTATCTTTGTCTATTTTAATTATCATGTGTTTTTTTTTCATTATTCTACTGATTGCATGTATTATTACATTAATTGGGTTTGAGATGTTAAACCAACCTTGCATTCCTGGGATAAATCTCACTGGGTCAGGGTATATAGTCCTTTATATGCATCGCTGGATTTGGTTTGCTAGAATTTTGTTGAGGATTTCTATGTCTTCCTTTGTAAGAGGTAATGGTTGTGGTTTACTTTTTTGTGATATCTTAATCTGGTTTTGGTGTTAGGGTAATGCTGGCCTCATAGAATGAGTTAGAAAGTATTATCTTCTCTTTTATTTTTTGGAAGAGTTTGTGAAGAATCAGCATTAATTCTTCTTCAAATGTTTGGCAGAATTCAATAGTCAAGACATTTGGGCCTGGGGTTTACTTCATGGATAGTTTTTAAGTTTCTAACTTGATTAGGTCTATTCAGAATTTCTATTTTCTATTTCTTCTTGAGTCAGTTTCTCTAGTATATGTCTTTCTAAACATTTGTGTATTTCCTCTAATTTTTGGCATACAGTTGTTTATAGTATTATCTTATAGTCTTTTTTTATTTTTGTAAGGTTTGTGGTAATATACTCTCTTTAGTTCCTTATTTTATTAATTTGAGTCTTCTTTCTTTTTTCCTGGTCAGTCTGGCTGTGGTTTAGTCAAACTGTTGATTTTTTCAAAAAGCCAACTTTTAGTTTCATTAATTTTGTCTATTGTTTTAGTATTCTCTATTTCCTTTATTTTGGATCTAATCTTTATTGTTTCCTTCATCCTTCTTGTTTTAGATACCGTTTGCTCTTCTCTTTCCAATTTCTTAAGGTGTAAGGGTAGGTTCTTGATTTGAGATCTTTTTTTTTGTTTCAAAACAGGCATTTACATCTGTAGATTTTCCTTTAAGCATTGCTTTAACTGAGGCTCATAAGTTTCAATATTTTCTGTTTTAAACTTGATTTTTCTCAAAGTTTTTGAAATTTCCATTGTTATGTATTCTTTGATCCATTTGTTATTTAGAGCATTTTTAAAACTTTCACGTATTTGTGAATTTCCTCAATTTTTTTCTGTTGAATTCTTATTTCATTCCATTATGGTTGGAGGACATACTTTGTATAATCTGAAGATTTTGCAATTTATTGAGGCTTGTTTTATGCCCTGAGGATGGTCTATCCTGGATAATGTTCCATGTGTGCTTGACAAGAATTGTATATTCTGCTGTGGAGTTAGAGTGTTTTGTAGATGTCTTTAGATTCAGTTTTTCAAGTCTTCTGTTTTCTTGTTGACCTCTGCCTAGTTTTTATATCCATTGTTGAAACTGAGATATTGAAGCCTCCAATTAGCATTGATGAATTGTCTATGATTCCCTTTACTTCTGTCAGTTCTATCAGTTCAAGTATTTTGGGCCTCTGTTGTTAGGTGCATATATTTTTACAATCATTATATCTTTCTAATGGATTAATCTTATCATTAACAATACCTTTCTTTGTCTCTAGTTATAATTTTTGTCTTAAAATCTTTTTTTTTTTTTGAAGAAGATTAGCCCTGAGCTAACTACTGCCAGTCCTCCTCGTTTTGCTGAGGAAGCCTGGCCCTGAGCTAACATCATGCCCATCTTCCGCTACTTTATATGTGGGACGCCTACTGCAGAATGGCGTGCCTAGCGGTGCCATGTCCGCACCCAGGATCTGAACCGGCGAACCCCGGGCTGCTGAGAAGTGGAACGTGCGAAATTAACTGCAGCGCCACTGGGCCGGCCCCTTAAAATCTATTTTTTTTTGATGTTAGTATGGCTACTCCAGCTCTCTTTTGATTGATATTTGCATGTTAATATTTTTTCATCCTTTATTTTCAACTCCCTTGTGTCTTTGAATCTAAAGTGTATATTTTGTAGCCAGCATATTTTTTAAATTCATTCTTCCAGTTTCTGACTTTTCATTAAAACATTTAATCTATTTGCATTTAATGTATTTACTGATAAGGTAGGATTTATATCTGTCGTTTTGGTAATTTTTTCCATATGTCTTATTTCTTTCTGTTTCCTTATTTATCTATTCCTGGTTTCTATTGCATAAATAGTTATTTTCTAGTGGATGCTTAAAATTATCATGTTGTTTCTCTTTCTATATATTTTTAAAGTTATTTTCTTGGTAGTTTCCCTGGAGATAACAGAATTTAATTTAAAATAATCTAGTTTGGATTAATATTAACTTAATTTCAGTAATATACCAACACTTAGCTCTAAGATACCACAGTTCCCTCTCTCTTTCTTTGTACTTTTACTGTCATACAAACTACATCTTTATACATTGTAAGACCATCAACATGATTTTATAATTATTGTTTTAGGCAATAATCTGTCTTTTAAAACAGGGTAGAGTTACATACAAAAATTTATTTATACTGTATTTCACAATGTCTACATTTTTACTCTTATTGGTGCTTTTTATTTCTTTGTGTGTATTTGAGTTACTGACTGGTGTCCTTTCATGTCAACCTAAAGAACTCTCTTTAGCATTTCTTGCAGTGAAGATCTTTTAACAACAAATTCTCTGTTTTTGTTTATCTTGGAAAGTGCTGATTTCTTCATTTTTTTGAAGGAGATTGTAGCCAGATATAGAATTCTTTGTTGACAGTTTTTTCTTTCAACATTTTGATCATGTCATCCCACTATCTTCTGGCATCCATTATTTCTGACAAGAAGTCAGTTATTAATCTTATCAAGGATCCTGTATATGTGCTAAAACATTTTTTTCTTGATGCCTTCTCTGTTTTTGACTTTCATCAATTTGACTATAATGCATTTAAGGGTAGACCTCTTTGAACTTCTGCTACTGAAATTTGTTGAGCTATTTGAATATGTAGGTTAATATTTAAAAAAAATCTAATTTGGTCATAATTTCTTCAAACATTTTTCTGTGTCTTTCTCTTTTTCTTCTTCTTCTGAGACTCCAATTATGTGCATGCTGGTACACTTGATTATGTTCATTTTACTACATGGTTTTTTCTTTCTAACCCTCAGACTAGATAATTTTTGTTGATCTATCTTCAAGTTTGCTAATTTTTCTATCAGCTCATATCTGTTGTTGAGCCTCTCCAGTGAAGTTTTCATTTCAGTTATTGTACTTTTCAGCTCAAGAATTTCTATTTTTTCCCCTACAATTTCTGTCCCTTTATTTATATGCTCTATCTGGTGAGACATCATTGCCATACTTTCCCTTAATTCTTGCGATAAGGTTTCCTTTAGTTCTTTGAATGTATTTATAGTTTGTGGCTTGAAGTCTTTTTCTACTAAGTACAATATCTGAGCTCTCTCAGGGACATTTTCTGTTGGCTGCATTTTTCCTGTATATGTGGCAGTCTTTCCTGTTTCTTTGCATGTCTCACACATTTTTGTTGAAGACTGGAAATTTTAGGTAGTATCTTATAATAACTCTGGTCTCAGATTCTTCCACCCTGTAAGGTTTGTTGTTTGTTTTTATTTATTTTGTCACTGATTATTTGTTTAGCAACATTCCTAGACTAATTCTGTAGATTCTGTATTCTCTGGTACTGAAGTTACTGAGTATTAGTTATTTTTTTAAAGTGTATGTTTTTATTTTTTAAGCCTTGATTCCTAGCAGTCACACCCATGTCAGTATAACTTACTGGTCATTCAGTGATTGATCAGAGGGTTTCCTTCGATGCCTTGCTTGTATGTATTTCACCCTTTGCAAAGGGACACCTTGTGAAAAGGCTTGCCTTCAAATTTTAGGCAGTGTACATGATACCCTTAGCTTTCACTTTCTGTTTTCACAGAGCTTCAAAGTCAGCCAGAGCTGAGTAACTGGTGCCTTCTTCCTTTCCAGGTCCTTCTAGGAGATGCATCCCACCGCATACATGCATGCAGCTTTTTAGGATCCTAGGAATATGTTGGAACTTCTCAAAGTTCCCTATGTCATATAGTTCTCCAAGATTTTCTTTTCAATTGCTGGCTATACTCTCATTTCCCCAACATCTCAGACGTTTGCTGTTGTTTGGTGATACCCTTTGTGTAAGTAGGTTTTTCCCTATTCCACTATTCTGCTGAGCTGAGCTCTGAGTCAAATCAAATAGCTGCCACCTTCTCAGAATAGAGGTTTTCCAGGGAGTTGAAAATTCAGAGAAAATATTGACTGTGTTCTGGGGATGGTGTTTTTAAGGGAGCTCTTAATGAGGTCAAATCTCTCGTCTGCAAAGCTGCTGGCTTTTGGGTGTCTTGGGGACATTTTTTAGCTCTCCCAGTTCCTTCCTTTAAGGAAATCCCCAAGTAAACCTGTGGTAGTATTTTCTCAGCTCTCCTTCTGTTTCCTCCACCCCACGTTTGGCAGTTTACCCTCAAGTACTCAAGAAAGACTTGTGAGCAAGAATCGGCAGGTAGTTGGAGACTTACTCTGTGGGTGGAACTCCTAAGGTTTTTAACTTTTCATACCATCACACATGTAGTTATTAGAAATGTGGCTGGCTTCTCCTTAGCTCCTCCTCCTTCTGTCCTACAAGGATAAGAGCAGTGGTAAGTCTTTTCTCTCCTGTGAAGGGTTACTCACTTTTTGGAGTTTAGTTCATTTGAATTTCTTTGGTTCCTCAGTTGTCCGATGTATTTTTAAAAAGCCATGATTTTGTAGCTTATGTGACTTTTTTATGTTATTCAAGTGAGAGTCACAGTATCTTGTGATTTTCTGCATACAAACCAGAAGTGAAACCCTCTCTAGGATTTTGAAATACTTTTAATTTTTTACGTTGTAGTAGTACTTTGAAATGTGAGGTATTTTTATGTTCATTTTGTATATTGTGTGAAGTTCAATGATTTGTCCAGGGCTAGATAGTCCGTGAGTATGGTTTTCATTTAAAGCCATGCCTTTTTACTCCAAATCCAGTGCTTTTCCCACTCACTATATCTTTTGGGGCCAAGAGAGAAGTAAGAATAATTCATGCTTCGGAATTGAATTGAGAGAACCATCACTTGGTGTTGGATTGCCAGGTATGATATTACCAGGAAGTGGAGTTTAAACTGGTCTATCTTAAAGTAAATTGTGAAGCAGTCCATGAATTTTTCTGTTTAGAATCTTGATTTTGGTACTGATTTTGCTGCTCTTCTCAGCAGCTGGATAAGTAGACTTCAGAGCTTGCTCCAGTCAGGTAAAGAGCAGCTGTTCTGCGGTACTTTCTCTTCAGGGTCTGCTCTCTCATGTGATTCATTAGCCTGTTAGCAGCTGGCTTAGCAGAATTTTTGAACTGCATTTATCAGCCAAGGTTCCCGAGACCTAGAGAAGAAATGCTCAGCTACTTGTGTCTAACGCATAAGTTAACTCCAATTTTGAAGAATTTTTCAGCTATAAACTCACTATAAATGTCATGATATTCCTAAAGAATATGTACCTGACATTCTCAATATTTTATGCTTTGAGACTTCTAAGGTAGTAATTCTTTGTTTGCTAAAGAAAATAATTAACACAAATGTGCCCTGTTCCATCTTTGAATTTTTAAAATGGGGTCTAGTTTTCCAATTTGAGATTAATTTAAAAGAAACAAGCTGATGTGTAGTTAAAGGTGTCATGTCTCCTGAAGTCGTTTTTCAGTACTCTTTCCTCTTCCCCCACCCCCTTACTTATTTCCTTCTTTGTGGCTGCACCTGCGCATCATTCTTTGGCTTTAAGCATCTCTACATGTTAACTCAAAGGGAAGTGTGATTTTGTCCTGCCTGACTCTTAGATAATCCCACGGTCTGTATGTTAGGAAGAAGTATGCTCGTGAGTAAGTTCTATCTTCTCCATTATCTTTTCTCCCTGATCTCACCGACCTTTCCCTCAGCCCCAATCTCATCAGAGCTTAAATGAAAAAGAAGGCAGCAAGAACATATTTGTTACAATAACATTGGAGTGAAGATTCTTCTGTCTGCAAAGTTAGCATGATATTTCTAAAGTGCAGATAGTGCAGCTTTGGACAGACAATTCTCTTACTGGCAGGTGCCTCAATGGCTCTTCACCCACCTAAGGAATCAAACTCTCCCTCCTTACTTGATGTGTACAGCTCTTTGTGGTCTAATGCAGCTTATTTCTCAGTCACACTCTAGGCTCCAGCCTCACTGTACTCCTCACCTATCGTGATTTTTTACTAACCATACTTGGCACAGCACAAGTATTCGATCTTTGATCTTTTTAAATTTCTCTCAAGCGTAATTAATAAGAACGACCACCCTTTCTTTTGGAAACATTCTACTCTCTTTGCTTCTATGACGACTTTCTCTTGTGGTTTTCCTCCTAAATCACTTGCCATTCTGTTTCTATTTCAAGTTTTCATGTTTGAGTTTTGGACATGTTAATTTTGAAATTCATATGAAACAGCCAAGTGGGGATCATAAGTAGGCATTTGGATATTTGGGTCTGGAGCGCTCACTGGCCCCTCTTTGTCAGGCTCCTCCTTCAACTGAGCTCCAAATATTGGAAATCTTAAGCTCCTGGTCCCAGGTCCTCCTTTCTCCTCTCCTCTCTCCTCTCCTCTCTCTTCTTTTGCATTCCCCTTCCTCCTCCCTTTACTTCTCTTTGGCAATTACTTTTATAACTTATGGCAATTTCCACACTTACATCTGTAGCCAGTGCTACAGACTTTCACACTGAAGGCTATTTGGAAGTGTGTCTGTTTCTTGACCAAAATATGAGTTCCATAGTAACCAGAGCTTCCCTTGCTTGTTCATTATTGTATCTGTATTACCTAGAAAGAGAGCTTGATACTCACCAGATGCTAAAAAATCTTCAATTGAATAAATGTCAAATTTTACTAATCTTTGATGTTTTACGTATATGATGTCCTGTGAGACTCCTATAACTGAAGAATAGCAATTTTCTTCCCCCTGGTAGACGAGTGGCTGAGTATGTGGATGGTGCAGTGAGAAAAGGTATGTACAAGCCAAGCACTGAAGTCACTGGTAAAGGGGAATCATTTTGTGGAAACTTGCAAAAACAAGGTTATCAGTATGTCATTAAATTTATTTTAGCTTACTAAATTGTTGTATGAATATTCCACAATTTTATGTGCCCATTTCTTGTCAATGGATATTTGGGATGTTTCTACTTGTCTGTGATTAAAACCTTTGCTTCTATTCAAATGATTAATAAAGTCCAATTAAGTGAAAACTTTATAGAGAGGTATGGTCATGTAATTTGTGGAAGAATCTACTTTAGCAGACAAAATGTTCTGATGGCCTGGAAATATCATTTGCAAAGAAGTGTCCTATATTACACATGTTAGTTATAAATCATAATTGCTTAAAGAACATATACGAACTCACTTCTCAGTCCAAGAACTAGAACAATAAAAACTTTCAGCTACCTATTAATTCCTTCCCTCTGCCATCTCCTTGCCTTCCTGGCACCTATATCACTTTGTGCCACAAAGGCAACCACTGTTCCTAAATTTATATTATGACATTTCTTCTTTAAAATATAGTTTTATAATAAATATGTGTATGCCTAAATATACTGATTAACTGTACTTGTTATTGAGCCACTTAAAAATGTATCATATTCTATATGGTTTGTTGGGACATGCTTTTTTGCTTTTTTTTGACTAAACATAATGTTTCAAGTTGTACTTATGTCATTGCAAGTAGTTGTAATTCATACATTTTCAATGTTGTATGAATATGCCACAATTTTATTTGTCTGTTCTCTGTCAACAGACATTTGTGATGGCTTTGCTTTTATGCCATTAAGAACTTTACTCTTATACAAATTTTTAACAAAATATCTATTTTTTAATAAATAGTTTTTATTTACTGTTTTTAAACACGTTTAATGCCATTATATAATTTTTTAAATAAAATTTTGCCAGTGAAAACTTTACCAGTGTCTGCATTTTTTAGACATGTTGTAAGGGATTGGTATTCTTATAACTTCCTACAAGCAGTTTTCTCTTACTCCCAGGGCCTTTGTATATGCTGGCCTCTCTATCTTGAAGAATTTTTGCCTGCCTCTCCCTGACTCCCATTTGCCTATCTACTATTCATCCTTGAGGTTTTGTCTTGGATGTCACTTTTTCCAGGAAGCCTTCCTGACCACCCTAGGCTGTAGTGGGTGCTTCTAATCTCTTTCACACACTCCCGTACCACTCCAAATATCCCTTTTCAAAACACTTGTTATACTTATATGTTTTATATATTCTGGTTTACTTCTTTATCTTCACCACTAACATGTATGCTTGGAATAGTAGACATTTTGCCTCATTTTGTGACATATGCCCAGAACCCAGCCCACGGCTGGCATGAGACAGATATTCAATAAACATTTGTTAAATAAGTAAATGAAAGAATTGCTAATTTCTCACCTTCTCTCCACCAAAATTATCAGTAAGGACACCTTATTTTGTTGATGTCAAAGGAAAACTGTTGGTAAATGGAATATTTAATAATGTTTTCCCTTTGGACCAGGCATTATCAATTTTAATGCTGTCAGCTGTCAAAGATGGAGATCAGCAAAGAACTAAACAAACTAGGTCACTATTCACTCCTTGTCTCCCTTGGTCCATGGAGATACATTCCATAAAGACAGCTATTGATTTCTACCATTAGACTGCCAGGAAAGCCAGCAATAATTGCTTGAGGAATTTTGTCCATGAATATTTCCTGTTAATTTCCCAGGAGCAAGAGCAGCTGCTCCCCATCTCTCAAGAAAAAAATTAGAGAGAATGTAGAAATTAACATACTCATAATAATTATTTTTTTTTTTAGAGAAGTATTATTTGCTTGAGTTAGGGTAATGAAGAATAAGAAGCAAAATACAAAAGTAAAAAGTTTTCAAAGGATTTTAAACTGTAACTATATCAATAAAGCAGAGACCAAGGTAGAAAAATATATTTGCTTTATGGGAACATTACCGTTCTTATTTTAAAAATATTCACATCTTTTCAGGGCTAGGTAAACTGTGAGCTTGTTTGTCATTCTTCTTAATTAGCAGCTATGAGAAGAATCCTCATTACTTCCAAAAATCGTCCCTCTCTTTCATCTCCAGTTTTTCCCTGTCATTGCACACAAATATCTGAAAGTTGAACAAGAAACATTAGAGTTGGGTTGGAACAGATATTTGGGAAACCGTACAACCAAGGATCTGCTTTGTTTAAGGCAATGTATGGGTGGCTGTGGTACACGTACTTTTGTTATTTGACCCTATAAGAAGAGTGTTTTACTGTTGCTGTTTGACTATTCCAGAGGTATATTTTAGATACATTCAAGAACTGATTCAAAGGTCCAACAAATGAGAAACATTTGGATGTTTAGATTAAGGGTGGGGTCTTTTTTATTTGTTGGGGTTTACTTCCTAATTCAGGAGAAATGAGTTACCATTTTGTTTTCTATCTCAAAAATAAACTAAATGCCATCCATTTTGTTGACGTGTGGTACTGGTTTGCTGGAGCCGGTTCCTACCACCTCATGGGAGCTGATTCTTCCCAACCCAGCATACAGTGGTGTCACATCAGGAGCTTAAAATTGGCTATGGTGGGAGTATTTACAGCATGGAAATTGGCCACTGCTACAAACAGGAGGTTTTTTCCTCCTCAAAGATCTGGTTGTTTATCATTTACCTGTATTCCATTGCATGTGGTAGCCAACTGTCTTTAAAAAAAAATGTAACTGTGTGCGTAATATTCTTTCCTTTGAGGAAACCCCCTTTCTTCATCAATGCAATCCTGGTGTAACTGTCAGTCCCAGAGCCTCCACTTCATTCACTCACACGTGGGTTACAATTTTTATCTGTTCTGTGAACGTATCGTTTAGATATGCTTTCATTGTCTCTAGGAGATGTTATTTTACTACTTACTTTGTCTTTTCTTATGATAATTTTTCATGGAATTTGAGAGATTCAAAAAACTATGCAGTGGCCGCTGTCATCTTTCCATAATCATCCTCCTTAACTATATTTTAAACAGATCATTCACTCAATAAGAGTTTTATGTACATTGAGTTTGAGAAGTTGCTTCCTTGAACTGGATACAGGTTGATAATAACTGTTGATAATATATACTAAAATTCTCATGCTGCCTCTCCTTGGAGATTCATGACTTTATAATTTCTCCGTTTCCAGAAACTTTCTATTGTATTTAATATAATATCCATAGGTAAGCTTGATAATTTCAGGCTTTCTTTTATTTTGTGTGCATCTGAACCCATTAGGAATAATAATTACGAATACTAATTCCATTTTTAAACACCTCTAGTTAGTGAAAAGAATTTTCCCTCATGTCAGAGAAATTTTAAGTGTCTTTCCTGAAGCTATATATCTTTGTTAAGATTACGTTAGACCTATCACAAAATAATTACTGATACCTAGAATAACAAAAGAATTTAAGCAGAAAATAAATATTATTTTGAAAAGATTTCAACACAGTAAAAGTGTCATGACTTCCACTATAATTTTGAGGGCAATTTCAGGTCACTGTGGGATCTCCTTAGATGTTGTTTAAGGAAAATGAATTGTTTTGAGTCTTACGATAGCCTCAAGATTTTCTTAAAATTGGAAAATACTTACTTTTTGGAGATTTTTCAGTATTTACTTATGTGCTCTTGAGTTTTATTATAAAACTCATTTACGTGAAAGTGCAATGTTTACCTTTAAAATATATTTATTTCTTTTTAAAATCTTTTTCCCCCACTCAAAAGACAAATTTAAATCTACAGTCTCAGGCTTATACAGAAACAGGATATCTCTGAAGTTTCTGGTTAGTTGGAACTCATGAAATTTTGAAAGGAAAAACAAGTGTCTTTATTTTTGTGCATTCGTGTCTTAGTAATCCACAGAGAATCAAAATTTCATAGACCAAATTACTTCCAATTATATTATTTTAACAAAATTGTGACTGATTATCAGTTGTTCATATTTGTCTATTTTTTAGTAGAGTTCTGTTTATGAATTTTTAATCAGATATTTAAAAATGCTGCATTGATCCTTTGCTCATACGCCTCAGTGACCTTTCTTATTCCACATATTAATGACAACTATCTTTTGAAAAATCAATTTTATTGAATGTAGTTATTTACAATAAATGCACTCATTTTAAGTGTTCAGTTTTAAGTATTTTGCCAAACCCCTCTCCTTGTGTAACCATTACTGATTTGATTGGTTATTTGTCTATCTTTATGCTAATGGAATATTTCTTGATTATTATAGCTTTATATTAAAAGTTGAATCCATGTAGGGTAAAATATCCAACTTTATTCTTCCATTCCAAAGTTGTTTTGGCTGTGCTAGGTCCTTCCTTTGACTTTCTATATTAATTTTAGAATCAGTTTGTCAAATGTATCAATAAAGTCAGTTGGCACTTTTACTACATTAAATTTTTAGAACTCTTTGGGGAGAACTGATATCATAACAATATTGAGTCTTCTAGTCTGTGAGCATGTATATCTTTCCATTCAGTTAGGCCTTCTTGAATTTTTATGAGCAATGTTATGTAATTTTCAAGATACAGGTCTTGCACATATGTTAAATTCATTCCTAGTTAGTTCATGTGTTTTGATGATCTTGTAAACAATAATTTTAAAACTTTCATTTTCCAATTATTAATTACCAGTAAGCAAAAATACAATTGATGTTTGTATATTGATCCTGAATCCTGTGAATTTTCTATTTAATTAATTGACTATCATAGATTTTTAGAATTCCTATGTACACAATAATATTGTCTGTGAATAATGACCATTTTATTGCTTCCTATCCAATTTGTATATCTTCTATTTATTTTGGTTTATTTTCCTTCTTTTCCCTCCTTACTGGACATACTAGACTCTCTGGTACAATATTGAATGAATGGTGAGAGTGAACATCCTTGTCTTATTTTGAAATTTGGAGGGAAGCATTCGGTCTTTCAGCATTGAGGATGTCCTTACCTGAAGGCTTTTGTTAGGTAACCTATGGGCTATCAGGCTGACGAAGGTCTTTTTTATTTTTAATTTGCTTTGATTAAAAAAAACAACTCATGGGGCCGGCTCTGTGGCTGAGTGGTTAAGTTCGCGTGCTCCACTGTGGTGGCCCAGGGTTTGGATCCTGGGCGCAGACATGGCACCGCTTGTCAGGCCACGTTGAGGCGGCGTCCCACATCCCACAACTAGAAGACCTGCAACTAAGATATACAACTGTGTACAGGGGGGGTTTGGGGAGATAAAGCAGAAAAAAAGAAAGATTGGCAACAGTTGTTAGCCCAGGTGCCAATCCTTAAAAAAAAAACAAACTCATGAATGGGTGTTGAATTTGGTCAAACGCTTTTCCTGCATCTATGAAAAGGATTATGTGATTTTTAAAAATCTTTTATTCTGTAAGTGTGATAGATCATATTATTTGATTTTTCAAATATTAAATTAACAATAATTGGTATTATGTTGGAGCCTTTCAACAGTATACTTCCATTTCCTGCCTCAAATCTTTGTTCTTTTTCTCATACATTTTACTTATACATGTTATAGACCTATAAAACATATTTTCACTTTATATAGTCGATTGTCTTCTAAAGAAAATTCAAAGTCCTTTATATTTACTCACTTATTCTCGGTCATTTCTGGTGTTCCTCGTTTCTCTGTGCAGACCTGTGTTTCCATCTGGTGTCATTTTCCTTCAGCCTGAAGAACTTCCTTTAACGTTTCTTGTAATGAAAGTCTGCTGGTAATGAATTCTTTTAACTTGTGTTTTATGAAAATAAGTTTACTGTACTTTCATTTCTGAAGAATATTTTTAGTGGATATAGAATTCTAGGTTGATAGGTCCCTCCCACCTCCCAGCACTGTAAACATGTGGTTCCATTGTTTTCTAGCTTGTGTTGTTTCTGATGAAAGTGAATTATGTTCATATTAATTAATTATTGTTCCTATATTTGTTCCCCTGTATGTAATAAATATTTTTTCCCTTTTGCTGATTTTAAGATTTTTTTCTTTGTTAGTTTTAAATAATTTGTTTATGATGTGATTTGTTGTGGTTTCCTTTGTGTTTATCCTACTTGAAGTTCATTGAGATTCCTGGATCTGTGGGTTTATATTTTTCATTAGATGTGGAAAAATTTTGTCAATTACTTCTTCAAATATTTTTCTGACCCCTTTGTCTTTCTGGGACTCTTCTTGTACTTGTAATAGACTCCTCACTTTTGTCCAAGAGATTCCTGTGACTGTTCGTTTTTTTTCAGCCCTTTTTCTTTCTGTACTTCCATTTGGAAACTTTCATTTTCCCTTTCTTCGAAATCACTAATCTTTTCCTTTGTAGTCTTTGTCTGATAATTTTATCATCTGAGTATTTTCCAGTCTGTTTCTATTGAAAAAACTGTTTCAACTTCTCCCCTGTAGGTTAACAGTCTAGAAGTTGCCTCCAGGCAGAGAGCTGAAGTGATTTATGGCTTTCCTAGTTCTCTCCGCTCTACTTTCAGGGATTATAGTTCTTTACTGCTTCCTTCTCGAATCTGAAAACAGTGGTTTCATATATTTTGTCCACTTTTCTAGTTATTTATGATGGATGGCTAGTCTAGTCCATCATGACCGGTAGAGCAAATCCTGACAATTATCTTCTAATTTTGGTATTTTCAGAATGTTTATTTCTTTTTTGTGGGTAATGTGGAAAGTAGTAGAAGTAAAATCTAAAGTTTACTTGAGTTGGAGTTAAGCATTCATTTCAAATGGATGACCTGGTCACATGATACTCTAAAGATCTCCCCCATCATTTGCTCCCTACGTATGTTTGAACTTTACTAGAGCCCCCATCATTCCCCTCAGCTCTTCTTTTAAATGGTCACATTATCATAACTCTTTCCCATTTATCGAAGGCCTCACTTGTGTTTCTCTGTGCTGCTTTTCTCTCCTGATTTCAATAAGATCAAATTTCACTTTCACTTCCAAAATTACCTGGGGTTGTCTATAATTGTTTTAGCTCTTAATGATCTCCTCTGCTCACCCTGGTCATTGCTGCAACAGGTACCTAGCAGTACTGGACTTAGATTCACGGGACTGAAGTGTGCGTCCCAGCATTACCACAGCTTTATGACAGTGCAGGAAATTCACATAACTCCTCTGAACTTACTCACTTGTGGAATCATAGTGAGAACACACTCTCTTCTTATCTCACAGATTTGACAATGGGAAAACACAAATATAAGGTTGGAAGCATCTCTGTACTTACTCATGCAACAAGGTCCCAAATAATTTTGTTTTTACCATCTGTGCTTTTTCATTAGAAAATTATTTTCTGATGTGTCATACATAACTTACACATTGTCTCTTGCCCCATAAAAATCAATTTAAAAAACTTGGCCAGAAGATACTGAGAGCGATGTCAACCCTCTGTGACTCATTTGGAACCAAGGTGCACCTTGCTCTCCCTCTCTTTCCAGATTCTCACAAATTTCCTAGGCTTGCTCAGTTGGTGGGCTTTCAGGAGCATGAAGGTTCTTAATTTCAGGACCATTAATTTAAAAGGAGTCTGAGTTCCAAAGATTTTATTTAAAATTAGTTGTTTGGGATTTACTACCTGTTTCCCAAGGGACAAGTTATCCTAGATTGCAGCTAGACCAGCCCATAAAACTTTCTGCATATGTAACGTAGCTGCACTATAAGGATTAACTGAAACAAATAAACTACATTTGTGTCAGAGATATTTGACCTATGAAGATTAAAGTTTTAGCCTAAACGCCTGAAGCAGGGGTATCTCTGATAGGTGTGATTGCCTAGGTCTGATTCACTCGTAGCTAATTCACTTTCAGCAGCTCATGTTAGCTGATGAGTGTATTTCAGATGTTAGCGCCTGCACTCAAAACAAGGAAATGGATTTCATGCTCCATTCTGTATGTATCTTGAGGGCTGAGGATCTTTTATTGGATAGTCAATGAGGCCAGAGATTTGACGCTGATGGTATTTCATGTTTTATTCCTTAAGTATCCTAATATGTAGAATTATGTGTGTACATATATTTCATAAATGCTATAGACTGAATGTACGTGTCCCCGTCAGATGCATATGTTGAAGTCCTACTCCACAGAGTGATGGCATTTGGAGGTAATTCGAGTTAGATGAGGTCACGAGGATGAGGCCCTTATGATCTGTGCCCTTGTAAAAAGAGGAAGAGACATGAGCTTTCTCTCTTTGCCATGTGAGGATACAGTAAGAAGGCAGCCACCTGCAAGCTAGGAAGAGGTTCTCACCAGACACCAATTGTGCTGGTACCTTAATCTTGCAGTTCCCAGCCCCACAGCTGTGAGAAATAAATGTATATTGTTTAAGCCATCCAGCCTATGGTATTTTGTTATAACAGCATGAATTGACTAAGACAATATACATATCGTATTGTACATGCATTACAATATAAACATGACGTCTATTAAGTATAGTTGAATAATTATGTGAACTTGTGTAATATATCCACTCTCTTCCACCACACATCTTGTTTCATTCTATAACTTCATTCTCTCCTTCTCATTCACTCAGGTCAGTCTAAATCCTGCAAAGTAAAGCAAGACTTATTTTGCTCTGTCCCACTGCTTTTCGTGGACTGTTCTTTACAGTAGGGTACTTACTTTTGAAAACTGGCACTTCACATCATCGCATTTTATTCTCTATAGCCACACTTTGAATAGAGGAAAAAATATTTTCCTTGGCATACCGAGATTTTTCTTGGGTAGAAAAGAGTACCATGGAGTGATTCTGTTTTGATGACCATGGGGAGTTCGCTGGAGAGATAACTGAAACACTTAGTGAGCTTAAGGTGTCACTCCATGAGGACTTAACAGCGATGTAGGTTATTGCCAACAGTTTTAGTAGCATCAGTTGGGATTTTTCTGGTGATCATGGGAATTGCACTCTGAGGAGCGCAACAAAGAACATAGGAAAAACAGCTTTACTGTAACACTAGTGGAGCCCCCATAGCTTTTCCTTTGTACAATTTGGTATTTAATTCCTAGAAAGTAGAAAAGTCAATTTACGTGAAATAGGAAAAGGTTATTTTACTAATCCAAGTCATTGATGAAATAAAATTCTTCCACGAGATACATTTTAGATTATTTAATCCTCCTTCACTTTTCGTTGATGTTCTTGCTCTTCCTGGTATTTTTTTTTTTTGCTGAGGAAGATTGGCCCTAGCTAACATCTGTTGCCAATCTTCCTCCTTTTTTTCCTCCCCAAAGCTACAGTACATAGTTGTGTATCCTAGTTGTAGGTCTTTCTAGTTCTTCTATGTGGGATGTTGTCACAGTATGGCTTGGTGAGTGGTGTGTAGGTCCACTCCCAGGATCTGAACTGGTGAACCCCGGGCTGCCAAAGTGGAGCACGTGAACTTAACCACTTGGCCACTGGGCTGGCCCCTCTTCCTGGTATTATTGCTATGAGGAAGAGGCCTAGTGACCAAGTGACCATCATACTGTGAGGTTTCTCCTTTGGCATGTGAGGTAGTTCAAGATGGAAGTAACATGAGAAGAGTTGGAGGAGGGTGTTGGGAATGTGGATCAGAGATTGAAAGCTGGAAACTCTCTCTTCTTTAGTGGCCCATCAGGATGAGATAGAGCCTGACAACTCCCAAGAACAAGTCGTCTCCATAAGCCAGGATAACCAGATACGTGTTACTCCCTAAATTTATTTGCCTTTGGTTAACCTAGAATTTTTATTAAAGTCTAGTTTGACTACTGCTTTATCACGTTCATGCTTAGGAAATTTTAAAAAAGAGACAAAGGGTCATATATAATTATCTGGGACAGAGCTTTAAAGAAGAAAATAGCGTCCTCCAAGGTTAAGCCCTGCTGATACAGGTGGTTGTTGAGACATTCCAAGGGGAAGGAAAATCTAAGCACGTGGAGGTTCACAATGATTCCTCCTTCTACAGACAGTCTTCCTCCACTGTTACCTTGGAGGGTCCAGCTTAATTTTATTGAGGGACATAACGTATATGTGCTCAACGTGGAAAAAAGTAACTCAAGAAACAAAATATGTTCCCCATCCCCCTCCCAGTTTTAAAGTTTTTGTTCTTAGAGTCATTTTAGGATGAAACTGGTTTATGTTAGGAATAGTCAACCAGAATACCACTGAGGGAGCTAAGAAGACTAGTGTCACAAAGCACTATGTTGTCCTGTAAAACACAGACACAAGTCTCTTTCACAGTTTCAGAAGGTATCATATTTAGAACGTAATATTTCACAGAAAGCTAGTGGTTTCATTTAACTTTTGTTTCTACAGCAAGGTTTTGTAAACTTCTAGAGTTCACTAGCTCACATAAACCTTATATTTCTGTTTCTTTCTTCAAACTCAAGAGTCTTAACATGTTTCTGTTTTTCTTTCTTGACTTCAGCTTCAATGTAATTGATGCCTATGAAAAAAGTGGATCTACTACTTGTTCCTTTAATGAATAGATTTTCCTGCTTTACTTCAGTTTTCATTCTCTCCTAATTAACTAACCAATGCCTCCTCACCTTCTGTTTACTAGTTGAAGAGTGCTGACTTGATCTATGAAAACATGCTGTGGATGGCCCTTGTCCTTCTGGACTAACTTGCTCTGGCATGTAGTTTATCCCATTTGAAATACTGGAAAAAACATGCACTGGTGTTTTTAATACATTCTAGTGTTTGGGGAACTTTTGCCCAAGTCAACATTCTGATAAAATCCCTCAAAAATAGAACAAAAAAAAAGAGATTAGAATCCTAGAGCCAGTAAAGATTGCTGCTGAATTACAGCCTTGGTACATACAAGAAATAATACTGTAATTCACCAATTTAATAGATAAAAAGAGAAAAACGGGGCTGGCCTGGTGACGTAGTGGTTAAGTTCATACGCTCTGCTTCAGCAGCTTGGGGTTCACAGGTTTGGATCCCAGGTGTGGAGCTACACACCGCCCATTAAGCCATGTTGTGGCAGCGTCTCACATACAAAATAGAGGAAGATTGGCACAGATGTTAGCTCAGGGACAATCTTCATCAAGCAAAAAGAGGAAGATTGGCAACTGATGTTAGCTCAGGGCCAATCTTCCTCACCAAGGGAAAAAAAAAGAGAAAACACATATGATCATCTTTTTATAGGTGAAAAAACGTTTCATGTATCTCATCCTCATTCTTGATAAGAAACTCTCAATATGATACAATATATTAACACAAAATATACCTACCATAATAAAAATATAATTATTGTTCCGTGTTTAAAAAAGCATACTGAGATTTTTCTAGAACATCTAGACATTATTCGTTTACATTTAGGAATAATAGAAAGATGCTCACTATGACACTGTTCTTAATGAAGTCCAGCTAATGTAATAAAGTTAGAGAAAGAAATGAGGGCTATAAAAGTTACAACAGAGAAGACAAAAATAGGTATTTGTAGCTAATATGGTTTTATTCATTAAAACCCAATGAATGGAAATTTAGAATAATAGTGAGGTATGCAAGAAGACTTAAATGAATAGGTAGGCATGTCCTCTTCTTAGATATGGAAACTCAGTATCATTATGTTGTTTATTCTTCCCCAATAAATCTATGTCTTCAGCAGTTTCTTCAATACCTATACTAAGAAGATTTTTCAGTGAACTACACAAATGGATTCTAATTTTCTTATGTTAAAATAAACTTGTATTAATTTTTAGGAAAATTCTGAAAAAAAATTTAAAAAATTATTGCTTTTTGAATGTACTCACTCAAGGGGTGGGTACTCAGTCTTACAGGGTATTCAACATATTGCAATGATACAATAACTTAAAAGTTGGTATGAGCACTTGTATAAATAATGTATAGGTTCAATAAAACAGAATAAAATGTCCAGATGGGGGCTTAATATATTTGTGAATTTGTTATGTGTTAAAGGTGGTATTGAAAAATCAGTGGAGAAAAGATGAATTATTCAATAAATGATGCTGGGGCAACTGCATAGCCATCTGGAATAAAATAAAATTGGCTTCCATCCTAATTTTATATGGAGCAAATATTTTGTTGTAAAAAAATTAATCCATAAAAATACTAGTATAAAACATAGGAAAAATTAAAGAAAATAATATTGGAATAAGAAAGCATTTCTAAATCTCATATGAAACCCAGAAGTCATACAAGAAATGATCCATAACTTTGAGTAAAAACAAAATAACATTTGTGTGGCAGAAATAGCCATAAAAAATAAAATAAAATAGAAATTTAGAAAAAATACTGGTAACACATATCATAGGCAAAAAGCTAATTTCCTTAATATATACTTTCTATTCATTAATAAGGAAATGATAAACAATACAATAGAAATAAGAGCAAACTCTCTTATACACAGAGTTCACAGAAAGAAATTACAAGTGACTCCAACCTAGGAAAACATAACCAAGTACTTTCAAAAAGGAAGATAAATATAGATTAAAATCACCGTGAGTTAGGTGAAAATGCCATTAGATTGGCAAAGACGAAATAATTAGGTAATACAAAGTTGTGTTTTTGTGATATGTGTTAATAATAGTACTTTTTTGAGTGCTTACTTTGTGTCAGGCACTGTCCTAAGAGTTTTACATGTATTTATTAACTAATTCCTCACAATAACCCTATAAAGCAAGTACAATTATTGTTCCTATTTTTATATGGAAAAATTAAGGTCTTGAAAGAAGTAACCTGCCTAGTCACAAAGAAAGGTGGCAGAAGTAGAAATTGAACCCAGAAGATCTGGCTAAAAGATATGCATGTATCTGTACTTGGCAGTTGTTTTCCTCCAAATGGTTTGTAATAAACATTACAAATACACAGTAGCTTTAACCCTGAAATTCCACTGTCAGGGTTTTATCCTACAGACTTACTCACACATTATGAAATGACGAATGGACATGCATCCTCACTGCAGCCTTGTCTGTGACAGCAGTGGATTGGAAACAAAAGTTTGCCAGCTGGTTATATATACTATGGAACAGCCATGCAATGGAATCCTAGGCAGCTGAAAGCAAATGAGGAAGCTTTTCAATTTCCTCATCTGTGCATATACTACCATTTGTGTAAAAAAAAGTGTATATCTATAATTTTTTTGGTGTGTGTGTCCTCATATTATGCAGGAATACTTCTGGCAGGACGCACGAGAATTGATCACTGTAGCTGCCTTGGGGAGGGGGACTGGGGACAGGCAGGGGAGGAAGACTCACTTTTCATTGCATATCCTTTGGAATGGTTTAAATTTTGTACCCTATGAATGTATTATCCACTCACAAATGAAATACTTTGATTAACTTTTTCCATGGTTTCTGGAAATGGCTTCATTAATATTCTGAAACACTCTCTGTAGAGACAGGGAAGGCGTGTATCCTTGTTGGGAATAGCTGGCTCTAATGAGAGCAGATGTGATGGGAATGAGTTGTGTTTGTGGATGGTGTTGAAGCAGATCGAAGGTTGATGTCTATTGAACTGGGCTTCCTTTCTGCTTCCAGAAACATTTTCCACAACCTTATAAGGGATAGTCAGGTGCTGTTGAGGATTGTGCTCCCTGTTCTCAACTGTCCCCACTGCCCGTATGTTCCCACTGCTTGAGCTGTCTGTACACCTGGACTGTTATGCCTGGGCCTCCTGGAGATGCATTTTCCAAACACTGTCTCCTTGCTCAGTTTTGCACTGGGTCATTCACTGGTTTGTTTTAAGAGCCAAGAATCTTTGCTATGTTTTTCTCCAATATCATAGCCAAGTGTGGAACCTTAGAATGCCTAGAGATAACCTAAATGTGTTTCTTCTAAAGGGAAGGACATTAAGGTCAGAGTGGCAAAAGGATTTACTTTCTCAAACCTTCTTTCTTACGCAGTAATTTGGCTTCCTGTCTGTCTGGTCTGCTTCTCCCTGGATCCCTTTGCCCTGTCAGATGGAGCTGAGGGACTTCCCATCATTCCAGATAGAAATTTAAAAAATGTTTTATAGTATAGATATACGATGGGTTGGATGAGAAATTAAAGATATAGCTATCGATGATGCAAATAAATGTCAATTTTCTTGTCCAGTCTCGGTTTGATTCTGGGCACTTTTCTGGTCCATGTGTGTGTTTGTTAGCTTCGAGCAATGAAGAGTAGCAGAGGTGTTCTGGGAAGCAGCCTCCCTTTGTCATCTTGCTATAAATGTCTCTACTGTGGTTATTTTCATATTTGTGACGCAGTGGGGACTGTGTTCTTGAGAAGAAGATGACAGAGATTCTGGGCTATGAAAACATGGGATTGGACATTGGCTTGTTAAGTAACTTGCAAAGGTGTTTGTTTTTAGGTAAATTAGGATACATTCCCAGTAGCATGCTTCTTCTTGGTACTTAGGGCAACAAACTCAGTCATTGCATTTAAAAATTCACAGATTACTTATAAATCAATTAAAAAATTAAAAATTGTCAACTGATTATTTTTAAGTTAATTTTAGATGGTTGATCATGATTAATAGGTGAATTTTAAAAATTAATGAGAAAATGACTGCTTCTTATTATTGTAACTGTGTTATGTAACTGGCGTAATTAATGATGAAAGTGATATCTATAACATTGAAGTATGTGGGCAAAATGTTATCATTGGTCCTGGCAATCAAGTACTTACTCCAGAAATCATCATTGAGGCCTGTTATGTACAAGGCCTTGCAGGAGCTGCTAAATGTTTCTTTGCTACTGCACTGACATTCATTTTATAGCATATATTTTATAACATAGCAAAGTTAATTTCAGATGAATTAAAGGGTGAAATTTTAAAAGGTCAGTGAAGGGGTCAGCCCAGTGGTGTAGTGGTTAAGTTTGTGTGCTCTACTTTGACGGCCCCGGATTCACTGGTTCAGATTCTGGGTGAGAACCTGCACACCACTCATCAAACCATGCTGTGATGGTGTCCCACATACAAAAGAGAGGAAGATTGGCACAGATGTTAGCTTAGGGACAATCTTCTTCAATCAAAAAGAGGAAGATTGACAGCAGATGTTAGCTCAGGGCCAATCTTCCTCATTAAAAAAAAGTCAATGAAGAAGAAAATACTGCTGAAAACAATATCTCCAAATCATGAAAATAAATACTCAACAGTTTTAACCAATTAAACTCCTTTACTTCAAAATAATCACCTTGAGAATAAACTGGAGAAAATAGTAGAAACAAACAACTAGGAAATATTTCATCAGACCTTTATATAATAACAATTCTACTGCTATTATTAATAATACTACAACATATGCTATTTCTAAATCCAGAGTAGTAAAAAAAAAAAGTTGCCTTGTAGTGACTACATTTTTAGAATCTCTGGAAGGAAAAAAATTGGAGTAATCACTTAAAAATGAAATTTTCATGTATTCTTTTCATGAAACTCTTACATGGATTCAAGATAAAGACCAAAATCCTCATTTTGGCTTATGAGACCCTAAGTATCCACACCCATCCTCCACCTTAAAAACAAACAAACAAATTCTGTTTAGCCTCATCTCTCGTCACTGTTACCTAGCACCTCCTCTCCAATAGCAACAAGGAATCCAAATGTCCTTGTTTGCTCTTATCTCCTTCTCTGCCTCTGTTTTTGTGTCCAAGAGGATGGGAGAGGTTGTGTTAGGGACCTGTAGTGATCCTCTGGACTCAGATCTTTCTATCTCTCTTCTTGCCTTGTTGCGAGTCCCTGAATGCCTCAACATACTGTTTGATTTCCTTATTCTGCCCGAATCTCATTTAATGTTCCTTTCATTAACCTTTCTTCAATTTCCAGGGGAGGTTGCCATGGTTCTTGAAAGTATCTTGACTGATACAGCACTCAAAACTCAGAATTAAGACATTAACATTTTTCAGATTTTCTTAAATTTGTTTTAAAAATCAACTTTATTGAGGTATGATTTATATAAAATAAAATGCTCCCACTTTGATCATATAGTTTGATGAGTTTTGGCAATTGTATATACTCCTGTAACCAGCAACACAAGCAAAAAAAGTGCAAGTCTATTACCCCCCGAAAGTTCCCTGTGCCCTTTCTTGGTCAAATCCCCACCCCAGGTCCCCAGGCAATCCATAATCTGCTTTGTAACCATAGATAAGATTTGTGTTCTAGAATTTCAGCTAGATGGAATCATATAGTATTATGTACTCATTTGTATGTGACTTCTTTTGCTCATCATAATGTTTTCAAGATTCATCCATGTTGTTGCATTTACCAGTAAACCATTTTTTTATTGCCAAGTAGTGTTTAGTTATATGAATATACTACAATTTGTTTATCCATTCTCCTGTTGATGAGTATTGAGGTGTTCCCAGGTTTTGACTGTTATAAATAAAGCTACCATGAACATTCATCTACAAATTTTTGTGTGGACATATGTTTTTATTTTTCTTTTAGGTAAACACCTAAGAGGAGAATTTCTGGGTTGCAGGTTAAGTGTTTGCTATATATTTCCCCAAAATGGTAATCCCAGTTTACATCTCCACCAGCAATGTATCAGAGTTCTCCATATCCAGTTGCTCCATATCCTCACCTAGTATTTGTTATTTTCAGTCTTTTAAATTTTAGCTTTACTAATGGATTGTGGTATTTCATTGTGGTTTTAATTTGTATTTCCCTGATGACTAATGATGTTGAGCATCTTATTATGTACTTTTTCCCATTAAAAAATGGGCTTGTCTTCTTATTATTGAAAATACACATTCTGCGTATAAATTCTTTGTCAGATATATGCATTGCAAATATTTTCTCCCAATTTCCCTTGTCTTTTTATTTTCTTAGTAACATTTTACACAGAGCAGATAGTTTAAAATTTGATAAGGTCCAATTGAACAACGTCTTTTTCTTTTATGGTTTGTGATTTTTGTGTCTTATCTACGAAATTTTTGCCTATGCCAGGGTCATGAAGTTTTTCTCTTGTAAAGTTCTTTTCATTTTCAAGGAAAAAAACCTCTAAAGGTAAATTTAAAATCACTCCTTTACCCTTTCCTACTTGTATTCTCCTCTCTTCATTCCAATGCTCATCACTATCAAGAACTTCATGTGTATATCTTTATCCGTATTATATAATTCTGCCATGAGAGTTATTGTGCATAGCAATATTTAGCATTATTTTGTGAATTTATAAAAATTATGTAAATAGTTTCATCTGTATGTGTGTATCACTTAGGTTTTCTGTATAAAAAACCACGCCAAAATGCAGTGGCTTAAACCCAAAGCCACTTAGTGATCTCACATTTCTGTGGCCCCATGATTTGGGCTGGGCTCAGCTGAGCAGTTTTTCTGCTGGCTGCAGTTTGGTTTACTCATGCATCTGTGGACAGTTCCCAAGTTAGCTGGGGGTTGGTTGATCTAGAAGAACTCAGTGGGTAATGTTTGTCTTTGCTCCACGTTGTTTCTTATCTTCCAGCAGGCTAGCCAGGGCTTGTTCCCATGGTGGTGAAAGGGTTCCAAAACTTGTGAGAGGGTCAGCTCTAATGTTCCAGTGCTTTACAAGTCTCTGCCTTGGTTACATTTTCTACTGGCAAATTAAGCAAAGTAATTAACAAAGATAAGTCTAAAGTCTAGAGTCTAGAGAGGAAGGGCTCTCAAAGTTACAGGGCACAGGTGCAAGAATACAGGGAATGGAAGAATTTATGAACACTTGTCCAACCTACCAAATTTTTTAAATCATTTTTTCGTCTCAGTTTTATCTTTTAAGTTTTATCTGTATTGATATACATAGCTATAGTTTATTTACTTTAACTGCTCCATAGTATGGTGTGGCAACGTCACAATTTACTAACTCATTTCCCTTTTCATGGACATGTGGCTTGTTTCTTTTTCTTTTCTTTTTTTTTGCTATTACCCCTAATGTTCCAGTGAACATCATTGTACATATCTCCTTCTGCATATATGCAAGAATTTTTCTAGAAGTAAAATGGTTAGGTTTTTTAAGTATGTGTATTTTTAGGAGATATTACCAAATTGCTCTCCAATTTGTTGTGTGGTGTGAGCTGATGTCTGTCCTCCCCATTAATACATTATTTAAAAATTATATTAATTTGATACTCATGTTGCTATGTTATGGTCAATATTTGCTACTACATCTTTTCCCTTTATTTCATTTTCAATCTTAAACTGTCATTATGTTTTAGATACATTTTTCTGAAAAAATGTATATAGCTGAATTTAAAAAATGTACACAGTCTTCAACTTTTAATAAGAGTTTATCCTGTTTGTAATGGTTGTAATTAATGATATAGTTGAACTAATCTCTTTTATCTTTGTCTAAAATTATTGTTTCTTCCTCATTCTTGATTGTTATTTTACTGAATGTGATATCTAGGTTGACATTATTTTCTCCCAGCAATTTGAACACATTGTTTTATTTTATTTTGGTATCTTTTAACTTGTCAGAAATGTCAAACTTATTTTTCTATTTTTATCTGTAATTTCTCTAAGTTTTGAGTAGAAGGGACGAACTTCAATACCTGCTCAGTTAGCCTTTCAAACCAAAAGCTTGATTTTATTTACTCTTAATCAAAGACAGAGATATTCTTTCTATCTGTTATCTATTTATGTATAGTCAGAGACAGAAAGAAACAAAGAGAGAGAGAGAGAGACAGAGACAGGGAGAATGTTTCGCTTAATTTTAGAAGAATAAATAAAATCAAGATTTAAACAATTCTTGTTCTTCTTTGCTGTGAATAATTTATATTTTACCTGTTGGTGAAAAGTTTTTAAATAAAAAGTGGAAGTATTGTTTGACTATAAACTATAGTTTTTGCAAGCACAATGCTTATGTTGCACGGCTAGACTCTACAGAGATGGGTCAAGTGGTGGCAGATAGTTGGCTGTGTATTCATAAGTCTTTTCTTTTTCCTCGTAACACACGTCTAAGCTCTCTGCCAAACCCCACTGCATGTAAGTGGGACCATGTACTTGATTCTTGCCAACAGAATGTGTGGGGAAATGATGTTTGCCACTCCCAGGACTTCGCCACTTACAGGATTGTCTATCATCGTGTGTGATTCTCCACCTTCTCTCTCTTTGCTTCATTAGCTGACCAGATGTAGAAGATCCAGCAGATGACTCTGAGGCCCTGGGGGGATTGCAGAGCCCCCAGATGGAAGGAGCCTGGGTTCCCATGCCACTTATCCTGCTCAATACAAGTGGCCCATTTTTGAAGACTGCAGAGTTATCTACATAGCAAAATCTTTGCAAAATTTTAATGCAATTCATATATATAATACATAAAAATAACTTAAGGCCATAGTTATGTGTATCAAGGGTATAAGATTTATTTCTAATTTTTAAGGAGCTCATGAAGGCTGAAAATCTCCCCTTTTGTTTAAAAATTAATTAGGGTGAATTAAAATAGTTAGATATACTTTTAATATTCATTAGATTCTAGAGAGCTTATAAGGCTATAAGTTAGGTATGCAGTATCAATCAAGGAATGTAGGCATGAGAAACTTCACCCCCCTACCCGAATTTCTGTCTACTTTTATCTCTTTCTCACCCATGATATTTCACTACCAGAATCTCATTTATTTGAATGAATAATTATCTCTTTGAAGAAAGTAAGGATGTTTAATCGGTACCTGAGGGAGAAAGTCCTGCATGGCAGATTCATAACAAAACATATCCACTACAAACAAGGGGACTGTTAAACCATTGATATCTTGGTGTAAATAAATTTATTAGATTTTGTCTAGTACTTAGTTAAGCAAAGGTGAATGGTATTGAGTATTATAATGTGGCCATATGCTATGTATTTATACAAAAATTATCCCATTTAATGGAAAATAAGGGCAGTGGAGTCTGGGAGCAAAGGTGGTGATGAAAGAGATTTTCTGTAAAGAGTGAAAACAAGGAAGGACCAAGGGCTGCCTGAGACTACCTTTACTATACCAACTTTGCCAAGATGTAGAACTCGTGTGACTGTTGGTTGGTGAGTTTGCTATTCAATTTTTTCTCATCCCTACAAAACTTGGTTGTATTTAAAAGTTTTCTATTACTTCCCAGTAGCCACCCATCAGAGAATTTAAAAATGACCAACTGTAGGTAGAGTTCTCTTGGAATTCTGGATGATTTATTTTGTGGTAGAAATAGATGAGAAGTACCAGTACCACATGTCAAGAAAGGAGGGAAAAATCATGAATCGAAAGTTACACACTGTTAAATTAACTTTCAGCCTTGAACAAATGGAGTTTCAGGAGAGAAGAAAGAAGAGAAGCACAGGTGAAACACAAGTGCACAGAAGTTAGTTTCTTGGGGAATGAGAGAATAAAATATGTGTTTGTATTTCAGTGTGGCACAACTCTGGCAAGTCAGAGAACTTCCCCTGGCTTTTTTTATAGAGCAGGAAGAACTTGCTGTAAATAATCTTTACAGTGCTCACCCTGAAAGCTAATATTAGATGTATTTAGCTAGATGTTTCCTGATTGTATTCCCTATTGTGTTCACTTCCGTCTGAGGACTCTCTGACATGGGGCTAGCTCATTTACTGAAGGGTCTATATGGCTTGTGATAGCATTCCTAGGGTTGAATTATTTTGTCATTTGTTTCTTTAAAGTGAGAATGGATGATATTCACATGCCTGTAATCTTCTAAAGTCTTGTATCTCCCAAAGTTCCCGCCAAATAAAACTGCATTTTGATTAAAGAAATTATTGCTTTGTTTGTTTCTGTTATTAAAATACTTGAGAATGATTCTATTCTCTGCCAGATTCCCTTAGGCTATAGGACATTTATTAACCAACCAGGCCCTCTGTATAGAATATTTTTTTGTACCAAAGTAGAATAAAGCCTCATCAATTCAGACGTTTTAAAATGAAAAATTTGTGGGGCTGGCCCCATGGCATAGTGGTGAAGTTTGGTGTTCTCTTCTTCGGCGGCCCAGCTTCTTGGGTTCGGATCCCGGGAGTGGACCTACACCACTTGTCAGCCATGCTATGGAGGCATCTTACATATAAAGTGGAGGAAGATTGGCATAGATGTTAGCTCAGTGCTGATCTTCCTCAAACAAAAAAGAAAAAGGACGAAGATTGGTAACAGATGTTAGCTCAGGGCTAATCTTCCTCAACAACAGCAAAAATAAATAAAATAAAATAAACTGAAAAATTTGTGATTATTTGGAAGGGGAGGACATTTCCTTTTGTATCATGAAAAAGGAATAATGTAAACAATATTGTTGGGATATATTTAACCTGGATAAAGAAACCAAACCCTTAATTACTCTTATCTATTAAGTGTGCCTAGTGGGATTTCAAGCATCTTCTCAACACCTCTGAGGTAGTATTGATGCTTATTGCTCTTTTATCAGAGGGGAAACTCTTTCAGAGAAGACTTTTTGAGAAGCATGAGGTTTAAGTGATTCTAAATCTTGCAACAGGAATGAAATGGTAACTGTTGATGTTCCATTTAGAACATCCCCAGAGTTGTACTGAAGCCAAGTGTATGCCTACATGGGTGTAGTACACAAATAATACCTGGGGAATACAAGCCATCTTTAGCAACAAGGCTGGGATGACATGCTGAGATAACACAATAGTGGCTTGCTTTCTTGGCTACTTAGGGAGCGTGTTAAGGCACTGAGTAATTGCTAGGATTGTAAGGGACCAATAATTTCCTTATTGCTGTATGTACAGTTGGTAAGAGGAATTAGTTTTCCTATAAGATAGATAATATCTAAGAAATTTCATAGGTCACATTGAGTAAAATTATGCCTGTCAAATTTGTGTTCTTTAGTTACTACTGTATAGTTATACAGGTAAATGTGGTATAAGGCCTGAAATTAATATTATGTGTTACCTTGACAGTTGGTGAAATTGGAAGGGACTTGAATGGCCTAATCACAAAGTCCCTTCCCTACTTTGCTTCCCCAGATAAGATGTCGTAGCCAAACAACCCTCCATATCAAAGGGACCAAATGCACTTCCTGCTTATCTCTGAGTAGTGGGTTTCATTTCCCTGTCAGCCCACAAATTTTTTAAACTAACCAATCACATCCTTTTGTGGGAACCAGGGGGACACCTCACCCTCTTGATACTACAACCCCCACCCCCCACGGCCCCTGTTGTTCACTTTGTACTGACTCCAAGTACAACTGGCATGTGGCCCAGCATGGTGTCCTGCTCCCCTGGGCCATGGGTATAGATCACCGATAACTGCTATTCATCTCATCTGCCCAGGGTTGGGTGTCGTGCGGCCATCTGAACAACCCTAGGGCAGGAATCCTTCCCTCACCAATAGTGTAAGGAAGAGGTGATAAAAACAGTAAAACACCAATGTGGAAAATGAAAAAGATCCCAGTAATCTCAAGATTATTTAAAATGATGTCATTTATTTTGAGAGAAGAAAACAGACTATACAAAAAATGTAGTAAAAAGAATGTAGACATGGAAAGGTTAAACAGTAAAATCCAAGAATTGCTTCAATTGGTAGAATTGTTTAGACACAACCTGTATTCTAACTATGGTGTTTCAGCTAGTTGGAGGATTAAGTTTGAACTCAGAACCCAATCTAGAAGTTAGTATTTCTGCCACTGTAAATTAAATATAATCTATTTTATCATGACAGTGTGGAATAAAAGACAAAGACCAGAGTCGGGGGATCTCATGGAGTGCTCCACACACTAAGTCGATATGGACTATTCTTGGGGACAATAAGTAGGAAGAAACATGTGTTTTAAGGGAACATTTCTGGGGAATCAATTTCCTTAAATGTATAACATATGAATCCTAGATATTTAAGACTAACATTGAGCAATTATGGATTTAGAATTTAATAATTTTAATAAATAACACTAATAAAGAATTTGCATAAGAAAGCCCTGTCTCAACTTAGAATATTTTGGTGGACACACGGAAAACGAATAGGAGAGAGTAGACAGTGCATAAAAAGGAATATCCGGAAACCTACAATAGACCCTATTCTCTTAGCTTTGATTGGTTTATTTAAAACAAATTGTTTGTCAGAAAATTAATGTCTCAATCCTACCATAGCATTCATAATTTTTATACACAATTGCTTATTCGGTAATTTAACATCCATTTTGCTCTTGTTTTATGGGAGTCATTTAATTGTTCTCAACACCTCTTTTGTTGACTTCATATGGTGTTGGTAGGTATTGTTACGGGTCTATTCTAACTACCTTTTGAAGCCAAGATTCTTGTGCTGAGTGGACAAGTCAGGGCAATGGTGCATCCCTTATAGAATGTTGCCTCAGAAGATTTATTTTTCTAAATTTGCATCACATATTTTGAAAAATCAAATATAAGGTAATAATAATAATAATAAATAAGGTTGGAATTAATAAGAATCAATAAATGGATCTACCAGGCACATAATATAATCCACAGATGCTTAGTTTTCCTTATTCATTTGTGTGGCACCTCCTTCTGTGAATATTTTCATGAATTCTCTAAAATAACTATTTTCATGGCATAATCCTAGATAGCATAGCCCCTTTATCAATACCTGGGAAAAGCCTAAAATCTAAATCAATCTTAAGACATTCAGTCGACGAAAGAAACTTTAGACCATATATCCAACGTTAAATCTGTGGATTGCATTCAGACTCTCAATATTCAGCAGAATTCAAAACCCATTTACTTCACCCACTTGAAAAACCTGGAAGTACCCAGCACGTTATTGCTATTTCATGAATTAGGACTACTTCAGACATTTATCCATTAACTTTTGATCTCTTCAGGGGGTTTTACCTATAAACTATTTCTGATGTCAGCTTCTGTGGATTTATAGAACATGCAGTCATCTGTCTGATTACCTAAGTTAAAAAAAAACTGTATCATTTAACTTTTATTGATTCTGTTGAAAAGGATGGATGGGAACTTGCACCATTTCCCTGGAGGTACCCCTTCTTCCTTTCCCTGTGCTGTTCAGAAGGTAAATTGAGTCTTGTTTGGTTTTCTCTTCTTCCTTGTTAGATCTCTAAAGCTCTTCCTGCTCTTTGTCCTTGAAGCTGACAAATCTCCATGGTGGATTCTTTTTGTGATCACATTATATTTGCTTTACATGGAAATTTGCATCTGAGGTTGGAGTAAAACACTGGGAACTCTGAATGTCCTTGCTGTAGGAAAAGATCTGAAGTTAGCGGAAGTGTGTCAGAAGACCGGGTGAATGCCAATTAAAATGTGCTACAGAGTTGCACATTTCAGAAAATGATTTTCAAACTTGCAGATATCTATTTACAAATGACATCGAGCAGCTATCAAGATTAATTCTTAATCTCTTGCATTTCAAAGCTTTTTCATAGTGATTGAGCCTTGTTCCTATTCCTTTGCATAAAGGATCACACCAAGAGCATGTTGACACAGAATGGTAGCTAAGCTCAGGCAAGGCAGACATGTGTCTCACCTGTGTGGTTTAGTACCCTGCACACAGCTGTACCTGGTGGGCAGAGTCAGGGCTCTTTGAAGAGATGTGAGGACAACAAAACCTGTTTACTACCTACACATATCTGGGACTTGGGCAAGCTAGAGTAGTGAAATAGCAATACAGTAAAAAAAAAAAAAAATAAGTTCTCATTTAACCATCAGTTAGTAAGATTTTTCCTTTTGGTATTTTATTTTTTAAAATTCATATTTACTTTTGGTACAGAATGTCACTTCAAAGAACACTGCTGGGTAAAATCTCCTGGGTTCATCTTGGTTGGCTGTCTCTAATCTAGGGAGGGAAGCGGAAGACTTACATTCCATTTTCCTTTAACAGCATCTTCTGCATGTCACCTGTGAGCATCCTGTAACTTGTGTACCTCACTTGCTGCCTGTGGCTCCTCTAGAGTCTGTTCAGTCAGAGAGAATGACTGGAGCTCCCTACAGAATGGGGAGCTATTATTCATTGCATATCCTGAGTTTGTGAGAAGCTCCTCTGGTTACTATGAGGAACTATTGACTGGACTTTAGAAGGATTTAGACAAAAGGAATAAATACATGCAAAATGTCGACCCAGCTACCCCTATGGGATTACTATCGGTTGGACTGTATCACAAGCAGCATGAAATCCTCAGGCGCTGGGGAAATGGTTGGATACAGGATTGTTTGTAATGGCCCTATGCCTCTGTATGTGACAACTCTCTTCCTCCTTGTACCTGTTTGTAGGAAGCAGACAGTGCGCTTGGTTATAGCAGGCACATATCAGGGCAAAGGGCAGGGTGAATAGCAGAGTGGATTTTTTGGAGAGAAAAGGCCAAGGGGTGTGTGTGCGTGTATGTGTTTACACTACATAGGCCTCTCTGCACGTCCTTCCCTCACAACCTCAGGGTGTTCTCACGTTCTGCTCCTGTGGCAGGTTTCTTAGAGTCATCTTGGATTTCTGCGACTTCTCCCCCTACTCTACTGTTCCTTGTTGGAAGTTATGTCTTCTGCTTCATCTCCTGTACCAATCACTTTCTTCCAGTGTATTATAATTAATTCTGAACAGTTCTCATCTTCTGCATTGGACTAGGAGATTTGAGGGCAATGACTGTGTTTTATGTGTCTCTGTAGTCCCCCACAACATGAAGCACAGTGCCATGATAAAATCAGGCTCCTGATGGACCATATTGTATGCCAGAAAGAAAAAACAATAACTATCATAAGATAAAATCATATAGATAAAATTGTGTGATATAAATGCAATAAATTAGAACTTGACAAAAATCAGAGAAGCAAAAAGTCCCACCACATAGAAATTTAGACATTTATCTTCAACAGCTCACAAACATGAAATAGCAGAGTATATTGACAATGAAAACACTACATAACAGCACAGAAGGTTTGCAGTGAAAGCTGTGTTGAGAAGCCAGAGCTGATGTGTTGAATTAGAACATGCAGATTACGACCTGAGGATCGAGAAGGCACAAGCCATCCACACGGTGGGTGGCAGGTAGCTCTCTCCCCATCTGAGTTCCCATTTTGAGGAAGTGAAATCCATAGGGTCGTTTTGATTTAAGGTGCAGTTTCAATACACCCACGCAAAGGAAACAGTCACAAGATTTATTACTACTTACAGATCCCGGAAGCGAGGGGGCGTAATTGAGCCAGGGGAAACGGCAGCCATCTGTCCTAGGTCACAAGCGAGCAGGTGATAGAGAGCAGGGTAGGAAGGACCCGTTATTTACAAGATGGTTGCGGCAGAGGTCAGTAACTTTTCACGGCTTGACTCTAAAAGATTATTTTAAAAGATGCCCTGGAAAAAGTAAAGCAGGAACTTACGGCGGGCATCCTAAACTCAAATCCTTGTCCAAATGCCCAGACTCTGGGTGTGAGCAGGGTCACCATACTGTAAAATGCTTAGGCAACAACTCAGAAAAGCAAACATTGTTTTTCTCAAAATTTGTTTTTCTCTTCACAAAAGCAAAAGTCAGAGGATAAATCATTATGTACTTAGATTCATGAATAAGAAAGTGTGATCATAAGTGAATTGAACATGTAACTAAGAGTTCAAAAAAGCCCAAAAGGAAAACAGAAATAAGGAATTAATTAAAGTAGAAATCAATAAATTTAAAAAATCTAAAAAATGGTAAAGCTGTATGTGTATCCAAGAGCTGGGTCTTGAAAAATAAATACTATAGGAAAGAAATATCAGTTCATTAGGCAAGAAAAAAGGGAGAAAGCATAAATACACTAAATAAGAAATGAGAGAAAATAACCTCCTTTGCAGGGGAAATTAAATGAATCATAGGAGGCTGGTTTTCTAAACTCCATGGAAATACGTTTGAAATGGATAATTTTCTAGGAAAATAAAATTTATCAAAAACAGATTCCAGAAAAGGGAGAAAAATTTGAAGGACTAATTAACATAGAAGAAATAAAGTTATCAAAGAGTTAATCCTCTGAAAGGGACCCTATCTGGACAGCTTCATTAGGGATAAATTCCACAATATTTAACTCGCTCCAGAACCGAGATGAAGGAAGAAGCTTCTAAATCATCCTATGAAGCGGTACACATAACATTATCCCTAAGACAATGAGTAGCACAGAAGACAATATGCAACACAATATTGGAATAAAAATTTTAAATAAATTACTAACAAAGATAATCTATTACTTTGTTATTTAAACAGTCAATTAAAAAGATCATTCCAAGAATGCGAGGATAGTTCTAAGTAGAAGATATACCAGTACACTTCATCTTAGTAATAGATCTAGGGTGAATCTTACGATCATCTACAAATGTTTTGAAAAAGCAATGGAAAAATTAAAAGTAAACTAGTCACAAAGACCACATATTATATGATTCTTTTTATGTGAAATATCCAGAATAGGCAAACCTATAGAAACAAAAGTAGATTAGTGGTTGCCTAGGGCTAGGGACTGGGGGTGGGATGGAAATGACTATTCACGGTTCTGGGGTTTCTTCTTAGGGTGATGAATATCAGATTCTAAACTAGATTCTAAAATTAGATTGTGATGGTTGCACAACTCTTTGAATATACTAAAAGCCATTGAATTGAATGGCATGTGAATTATATCTCAAAAAACTGTTAGAAAAGTCAATGTGCACTCTTGATTTAAAACTTTAAAGTATTCTTAACTTGATAAAAAAATATATCTGGCTCAACCCCAAAGCTACCATCAGTCTTGATGAGGAAAGCAATAGAGTTTCCCCATAAACACGGGACAAGGTAAGGATTTCCACTATTGGCACTATCATTTAACACTTTTTAAAGACAACAGCCAATGCAGCTAGACAAAAGATAGACAGTAGAGGCATAAAATTTCAATAGGAGAAGATGAAATTATCATTATTTTCAGCTGTTATTATAGTGCAAGTAGAAAGTACAAAAAAAATCAAAATAAAAAATGTTAAAACAACAATAAAACAGTAAAATGAGTGGATGTGAAATTAATGTACATTATCAATAGCTTTTATATTTGCAAATTACAACCGCTTAGAATACTTAGTTGAGGAAAGGTCACTCTTTATGTCTATAGTAGTCACCAGCTCTGTGACCTAAGATAACTTATTTAACTAAGCTCTTTGTGCTTCATTTCTTCAGCTCTAAAATGCAGAAAAGCAATCTCTAGCTCTAAGAGTTTTTCTAAGGACTAAATGTAGTAACCATTCAATAAACACTGGTGCTCTGCCTTGCCCTTCCTCTGAGAGTGGGATATACTGCAGTGTCTCTGTGCATTGGTTCACATGTGGTGGTGGTTGGGGGAGCGCAAACTGAAAACTGAATTACCTGGGGATGGCCATTTCTTCCCTAGAGTCAATGATGACCATGTACCATATCTTGGGATAGGAAATGAACTTCATCTTTAATGCCAACTTTAATCTGTTAACAGTGCAAGCCAGGGTTGTTATGTTGAGAATAATTGTGATGCTACCTGTGGACTAGGTGAGAAAAAAATCTGTGATCAATTATGAGTGACTTTCTTAGAAGAGGGCATGGCTGCAGCGGTACCATGTATTTACGGGGCCAGACTGCACCAGAATGTGTATCGCAGATTTCTCCTCTCTTCCATTTTCATCACCACAATTTTAGCTGCATTCTTATATTATTAGGACCCAAAATTGCAAATACTATGCCATAAATGCATGCTGAGTACTTATTTATTGTCTATGAATAGCAGATACTTGATTTTATTAAAATGGCAGTCAAGAGGTAGTAGGCATGAAAACCAACATTTGAAAGGCAAAACCGAGGCTAATGCTTGTGGTACAGAATAATAAATCTCTCCAGGCCTTTTTTCTTTCTCTCTTTCTCTTTTATCATCTTTACAATTGTACTATTATTCTATCAGACTTCGGAAATAGTGTTTTTTAGCATTTGAATTTAACTTTGTATTAAAGTCATGAAATCAATAAAATAATATTATTACTAAACATAGTATAATATTTTCTAAAAAACCAAAATACACCAGAACCTTTACCTTAAAATAAATATCATCCCTTGAATTAGTCATATGAGAGTGCTCATTACTCATTGCAATGATATTGTTAATGTTCGAGTCATTTCCCAGTCTCTTCTCTTGAAATGACCACCATAGCCTGTGGCATTTTCTTATGAATATACTCAATATGACAAATGTTTGTCCAATTTATGTGAAAATAGCTAGAAGTAATTTAGAGACAACTTTTAGGGGAAAAAATGTATGTTCAAGTTGAATTATATTGCTTGCATTAAAACAAGGAAAAACGTTAAGTATGGCTGTAAAGTAATAAGACTGGCTTTTTGATATGTGTCATATTTACTGTTTTCTAAGATCATTTGCATACAAAAGAAAAAGTGTCCAAAATGTTTTGAGTGAGCGCAAACTTGTCAGAGATGTTCCCCTTGCCACAATAGGCACAGGACAAGACATTTTAGTCGGTTATCTTGCTTTCAACACCTGAGTCAGCTTCAGACCAGCAGAAATAGATTTACGAAAGTTTGTCATGATACCTGTGTCATGCTACCAGAGAGTTTCTGGATATACTGAACGCATTGTGGTATAATGGACTGAAGTCTAACAGGTGTGGGTTTCAATCTTGACATGACTTCTTTGTAATATTCAAGGAAATCTCAGGCAACTTTGATGTTAGCATCTGTGAAACGGGAATTATAAAATATAATGAGTTGTTAGGATAAATGAGGCAATATGCAAAGTACCAAGTGTCAGTTCCTGGCTTCTTTAAGTCAGGTTTGGAATAAGATGGGATACAATAAAATAATAATGATGACATCTTCTAGTTGTTTTTTATTCTATCATGGAATCGAATAGAATGGACTGTAGGAGAATAAGACCATAAACTGGACCTTTGTGAATAGACAACCAGCAGTTGGTGAACATTTTCTATGCCATGGGCAATTTTGTTTCTGGATGTCTTTTCTAGTTCAGTCTAAGACATGAGTTAATCTGTGATAGAAGACCCGTCAGCCTGAAGAGAGAATCTAGGAGGGCTTCTCACACCTAAACCTCTACTCAGGGAAGAAGACATCTTCAGAGACCCCAGGGACAGAACATTCGCTGGGTCAGCATTAGAACTTAACTCTCGGCCTCACAATTAAGTTTGTAACAATTAGTCCTGACCAAAGACTTAAACCCTGAGTACTGGTGATCTAATTAAAGACAATAATTCTCAGAAAATTGTTCCTGAAGTGGCTTAAGATAAGTACATATTGTGAAGAATTATAGAAGTGTTTACCTGACTTGACTCCTATAGGGACAGAAGGGACTTCATTTTTTATTAGGCTTTTGTTCTGTTCTAGACGTGATTTTGTGAATAGGAAGCGATGGACGCCTCTCTCCGGGCCTTGTTTTTCTCATTTTCCTTTGAACTTGTAAAAACTTTATTATGGTTTGATATTTGGAAAGCACTTATGTTGTGTACTAAGAGTGTCTTTCAGAAACTTTATTTTACACTTAAACATCTCAAATTTTTTTTCCCCTTAAAACCACAAGTATATTCTTATTCTTCCAGTGAATTGGTCCTTTGGTTAGATCTAAACAGAAAAACACAGACTCCTTTTGGAAGATCCTGGTTTCTGCTGGTGAATTTGTTGGCAGTTTTAAGAAGTTGGATTGTCCATGTGGCGTGAATTTCTGAGGCTCCAGTGTTTGGTGGTGGAGTCAATTTTCTTCCTAGAAGCTGCTTTATGGAGCTGGCTGTAGTGCATGCCAATGACCTATGGAAGAAAAAATAACGCTCTATTATCATCAGGAGTAAATAACTGGACAGAAAACTTCCTAGTAAGGACTCTTAACAAAAAGCTATACTAAAAGCCTGGGTACCCATTTGAATACAGCTTAGGAGGTCTTTGAATCTGAGATGGAAATTATAATCAAAAGTTTTCCTAAAAAATCAGAGCTAAACCATTGGAATTAGTCAAAGATTATCCATTAAGATATTACATTTCTTCAGCTAGTGCCCTTTCTCTTTCTCATTTATTATGTATTATTTTACAGAACGCAAATCAACCAATATGTTTTCAGTTAAAAATAAATGCTATTTGAAAGATAAATCAGTAGTAAAATCTGAATCAAAATGTTATGTCATTTCATATATCCACGTCTTAGGTTAACCATAATAAAGGCCAATATGTTTCTAAAACTGTTAACAGTACTCTCTTGAGGGCAGCAACTGTATTTCTACACTTATGCTTTAGTGCAGTTTCTCAAACTGTTGTCCATGGGCTGTCTTCCACAAAATCCCCAAGATGCTCATGAAAAGAGTTGATTCCTCAGTTCTTCCTTTGGACCTACTGAGTTAGAACATCTAGGGGGCATATCGTTAATCAATTTTAATTCTGGAAATAGCACTCATTGGATTAGAAGAAGCAGTTCTTATCTTCAAGACAGTGAAGTTGAACATAAACATGACACAACTGAAGAATCTTTTGCTCATTAATGTGTTAATTTTTTCCATAACCACATATTGAATGCCCACTATGAACCAGACAATAACAATAAAGAGATGAGTATGAAAGTAATACTACCACTTAAGGATGGACAATTAATTTGAGGGAAGACAGACGAACAAACACATAATTATAATACAATGTGATAATCCTGAACCAGAGGTACACACACCATTATGCTTGGTGGGTTTGGGAAAGGCTTCACCACTGGAAGATCAAGGCAGGGTTTTTTTTGTGGAAAAGTTGTACTGAGAAGAGGATTAGCATATGGAAGAGATTTATGTTTATTAGGCAAATTTAAGTTCATTGAGATAGTACAAAGCCAGTTCCAGGGGAAGGGGAGAGAATCAATAAGAAATGGTTACCTTTTGGAGGAAGATTTCCAGGCTGCTCTAAGTTAAAAAAAAATTTAATTCAAACTGTGATAATTATCTTTTAAAACCATGATTGTAGGGAGTAAAATACACTGTCTCTCTTTTTAACTGAGATAGAATTGATGGACATTATATTATATTAGTTTCAGGCATACAATACAGTGATTCAATATTTGTGTATATTGTGAAATGATCACCACAATAAGTCTAGTTAACATCCATCATCACACATAGTTACAAATTTTTTTTCTTGTGATGAGAACTTTTAAGGTCTACTCTATTAGCAACTTTCAAATATATAAACAGTGTTGTTAACTACAGTCACCACGCTGTACATTACACTCACAGGACTTATTTATTACTGGAAGTTTGTTCTTTTTGTCTTCCTTCATCCATTTCCCCCGCCCCTCACCCCCCAACTCTGGCAACCACCAATCTGTTTTCTGTATCTATGAGTTTGTTTTCTTTCCTTAAGATTCTACATATAAGTGAGAAAGCTCCTCCAAAATTCTTAAGGAGAGTTATACCATGATGAAAATATTATTTAGAGATTTTTCTAGGGATTATGGACAAAACAGTCTAACTTAGAAATAAGAGACTTACAGATAAACCAAGAAGCATTTTTACAGCAGGCATATAGAGATGAGGACCTGATTTAAGTGAGGAGCTGTGCAAATGAAAACAAGAGGTTAAACAGAAGTGGCATTTTGAATCAGGAAATGTTAGCATTCGATGAATCTACTCTGACCTAAAACTCATCCATGAAATTAACTACTTTTTTATATTCGTAGCTCAAGCCTCAATAGTTATTTTTAAACGTGTGATTTCATCTCTTTTTGTGTATTTTGACTGTGGTAAACACATAATTCTTCCCTGATGTAGTGATTTACTTAAATGCTTTGATTTTATTAATACCCCCCCAATACGTAGCGTATATAGAGATATCCTACCATTAAGTTGTTGATAATATCATAACGGATTTAGGAAAAATGTATTCTACTGGTAATTATTTTGTGTCCTGTAGCTTCATTAAGTTCCTCATCTAGACTTCAGGAAGATATATGTGCTGCACTAATGGTCTATTGCCTAGTAACAAGAGTTTTGAAATGAAGGATTCAATTACCAAGGAGCAATCTGTATGAATGATGGAGAAAGTGAGATGATGAAAACATAGTGTGGGGGCCTCCTTGACACCATGTATCAGCTGAGTCTGTGCAAATTAATTTAAGTATTAAGTGTTTGGAACTCAAATCTTTCACAGAGAATTTCTTTTCCAGTTAGCATTGTAGAATAAAAATAACCTAGTGTTTTTAGATACTGCATTAGAATGATAATATTTTTGATATGGAAGTGAACTGCACAGATGTGAAATTCTTTAGAGATAGTAGAATAGAGGTCAGCAAACCTGCAGGCCTAACCTGACCCACCGCTTGTTTTTGTAAATAAAGTTTTTTTGGAATATAGTCACCTTCATTCATTCATGTATCATCCATGGCTAACTTTATGCTATAACAGTAGGGTTGAATAGTTGCAGCAGAGACTTTATATCCCACAAAGCCTAAAATACTGACTATTTAGCCTTTGAGCAGCCCCTGCTTGAGGAATAAAAAGTTTGCTGACTCCTTCTCTAGAAATAAAAATAATCATAATATTAGGGGAACACAGAAGAGATGGTCTATTCCAGCGCCCTTGAGGTTCTACTTTTGCTTTTCCCTATTCCTAGATAGGACGTTAGAAATTATACCCTTCCCTAGTGTCCTTCCTTCCTGCAGACATTAGGGTTGGGCCACTTGTCATTAAATTAGCTCCCTGACTTCAACTCATCTCCCACCTTTCTTTCCTTCACACTGGCCCTCTTGCTGTTCCTCAAGAATGCCATGTTCAAATTCACTTCTGGACTTTTCAACAACCTGGCACACTGTTCCATTATGTCTTCACATGGATGGTTCCTTGTTATCTTTCAGTTCTCAGCTTAAATGTCATACTTTCAGAGAGGGCTTTCCTGACCACCTTATTTATAGTATTGTCCTCCTACTGCATCACTCTTTAACTCATTACTCTCTTTTAATTTTTCATTGCATGAATCACCACCTGGAATTATTTAGTCTGCTTTTTTACTTATTTTCTGTTTCCTCCACTAGGCTGCCATCTCCAACGCCTATAGCAGTGTTTGGCACATAAAAGGTCTCAGTCTTCATTGATGGTGGCTTTTGAAATGCTCTGCTATGAGATAAAGTTGATACTGTAATCCAGAGCCAGCAACAGAGCCTACATCTAGATTCAGAAATTTATTTATCCTTATGGAAGTTAATGTGTGAAAAGATTCATAATTTCAAAGACACTTGAGGCCTAATTTTACTTACAAAATACCCCAGGGAACCTCAATATGCTCCCAATTATAAATGACGGTCTTAGTATAGTTTTCATAATTCTGAATATTCTATTTTATAAGCAAACATCCAATACCTTCCTTAGCTCTAAATTCTGATCTGACGCCTGGGTTATTTCAGTAGCCATTTTTAGACATGTCAGTTTTCAGTTATACCACCAATCTGGGAGTGAACGTAGAGTTACATAACAATTGAACAGCCTCCTCAATTATGACTAACTTTATGTACTGGTCTCATCATTTATACATGCAATAATATACATGCTGGAAATCCTAGAGAAACCTAAACTGCCTCCTTTTTAATCCGTGGTGCCCTTAGTGGATTTCGAAGTAACCCTCCCCAGGAAAGAAAGCTCCATTACATTTGCTGCTCTAATTTTCAGATAAATTCCATCTACTGTGACATACTGTTCTCAGTAGCTAAGCAAATTAAGTTATAAAATCTGGGTGGGCAACTCTTAGCGTCAAAGAAACAGCTATTTGACTCCAATTAAAGAAGTATGGCTTGGCAAAGCTCTAGCACTTTCATAAATTTGATGAAGTGGTTTTGGATATTGTCAGAGTTATTAGTATGGTTGAAAGTTGTGTTATACCACAGAATCAACAAAGGAAAAAATGTGTGCCAACTAGCTTCTCTTGCTCAAGATACTTGAAATGGAGTCCTGGTAACGAAGCATGTATTCTAGTAAAGTTGAACTTTCTCAAAGTTCAACATGCCCCATTCAAGGCAAAACAGTGTTGTTTATGTAGTGTTGTTGACTTACGAGATGTCTGGGGCTTTGTGCACTTAAATGAATGACCTGAGTTACTGTTTGACTAGCAAGATGCTGAAGCACTATTTAGTAAAGTACTACTACAGTGGAGGAAATGATCCCCTTCTATCTGAAGAAAAAACCCCCACAAAACTTTGCATCCTCAACTACTTTATTTATACCTAATTAATGATCAGGGTTAATTTTAGCAATCAAAAAGCATAGCCCATTCTTTCATTTAAAGCTGAAATTGTGATGTGTTTTGCTCTGAATGGCAACAACTAGATTTACAAGGCAGTCTGCATAGTTCAGCTCAGTTTCCATATCCTCTAGTGCCAAATTTGTGATACCACTTTTAGTCCATAGTTCAGTTGTGTTGGATTATTTAGTGTTAAATGGACATTTTTGTTATGATGCCTCTCTTAACATTACAAAATCTCTTTGTTATGGCTTGAATTGTGTTGTCTCCCAAATTCACATGTTGAGGCTCTAATCCCCAATGTGACCATCTTTAGAGGTAGGGCCTTTAGGTAGGCAATTAAGTTTAAAAGAGGTCATGAGAGTGGGGCCCTAATCCCATAGAACTGGTGTCCTTAGAAGAGGAAAAGACTTCAGATGTTCTCTCTCCCTCTCTGCGCACACACAGAGAAGAGGCCACATGAGGATGCAGTGAGAAGTTGGCTGTCTATGAGCCAGAAAGAGAGGCCCCTCCAGAAACTAATCTTGCTAGCATCTTGATCTCAGACTTCTGGCCTCCAGAACTGTGAGAAAAAAAGTGTCTGTTGTTTATGCCCCCAGTCTGTGGTATTTTGTTATGGAAGCCCTAGCAGACTAATGTGCTCTTTATTTCAAGAAGGATGTTTTCTATGACTTATACTCTCATAAGTGGCCAGTCAGTGATGCTGCAGGGCACGATATAGGAGAAATCATAGTGTAGCCCTCGAAAAGTCCAAACCACCCTTGAGACATCTGAGAAGCAACACGCTAACTACAATAAATACACATTGGAGCCACATCCTAAAACTTTCTACTACTGATTTGGGTTTGGTAAAAACTTACCTGTTTTAGGACACATTCAAAATGGTTCAAGAGATAAAGTGCCTGAAGAATGTAAGAGCCATGGGATTTACAGCTAATAGTAGCAAGAGCTCCCAAGATAGTGCCTTAGTGAACTTTCAGTGTGATACAAACTTGTAAGGGTAAAGGGGACACTGCAGAGAAATGAAATGCTGAGGCCGATTAGTTCACAAAGTCCTTGGAGGAGGTCAGTTTTAGGATGAATGATCACAGGTTGAGGACAACATTCTGGGGTGAAGAAACATTGGGGTGTATGCTGTATGGTCCCAGGATATTTGTTCAGTTCCAAGTTAGTTCCCTCATGATCTTATGCTCTCTGCTAGAGAAGAACTGCAATTTGGCTTCTTAGATTTTTCATTAATATTCTTTTAGAATTTTTTTCCTCTCAAGTTGATTGTGTTGTAGGTGAAAATCTCCCAGTCTTAGAAATGTGCCTGAGAATGAGTAGGAGGAATCACTTTCCCTAAGCACATTCTCCCTCGCTGAAGGCCTTTTGACAGTTTAACAAGCTAGGTTGACTTCCCTACCAACCTGTGCTGCCAGCCCCAGCTCTTTAGTCTAACTCACTGATGTTAGTCCCCGGAGTGTTGGTCAAGGCTAGATTACACAGGGGCATGCAGGTCAGGGTGATGAGTTGGGATTTTTTTTCTCTCTGTAATGAGAAAGCAGTGCAGTGATATTATTTGGTTTACATTTTAAGTAAATGTTTGGAATAGTTTGTAGCAGGTCGAGAGTGAAAGCTAGGAGACAAATTATGCATCTGCAGTAGAAGAGGCAAGAAACCGCTGTGCTTGGATAAAGGTGGTGGTAGTGAGCATGGAAAACAGTGGGTGGATAAGGGTAATATTTTGGAGGTAGAGCCAATAGAAGGTGCTGATGAACTGAATGAGTGGGTGGTGATACAACAGAAAAGGCAGAATGAGGGCGGCATCTGTGTCTGGGGCTTCAGTAATTGGGTAGTGGTTTCATGTACAAGAATCGAAAATGCTGTGTGGAGCAGGTTTTCAGGGGAAAATCAAGAATCCTGTTTTCGATGTGTTAGTTTTGAGATTCCTATTAAATATCTAGGTCAGGTACTTTAGACACACTAGCATGGAGCTCAATGAAGTGGTTTAGGCTAGAGATACAAATTTGGAAGTCATACATTTAAATACCAATAGACATTCTTTGGCATAATATACATCAGCATTTAAAGTTATGGGAATGGATGAAATCACCTGGGGGAGGAATTAAGGCAGATGCAGGAATGATTAATCCATGATCCTTGTTCTCAAAGAATGGAAGTGAGAATTTTTATATATAATTTATATATCTATATCATCTACATCTCAGCATGTAAGTGCTTTAATAGAACTCCAAAATTTTACCTCCCTCCCTCATCCACTGCCTCCAAGCTCCGTTTTTGGTCTTCCAACTGCAGATAAGTTATTTCTTGATAAGGTAGTCGAATCCATAGTCAAACGTTGGTTTCCTTCCCATCTTCCTTCTCTAAATAAGGTTAGTTTGAATTAGCAGGAGTCGTCAAATCTCCTGTTCTGTCTGTGAGAAGAACCTTAATCATTACCCTGTGAAGCTGTTTTCTGCACATCTCCTAAATGTGGTGCAAAAACATGCTCAAGAATTATGGATTTTGTAAGAGAAAGAATCCTCATCTTGCCTGATTCAGTTAATGAAAACTGAGTTCACCTGAAAATGAAAATAGAGGCAGTAGAAGGAGAAACGGCAAGGTAGGAACACCATTTAATAATTCTCAAGAGAGGAGAAAAAGCATCTCCATTAAAAAAATTAAAACGTGCTGTTTAGAATAAGAGTTCCAATTTCACCTTTAATATTTGATGTCCCTTCACAAAGAATGCCTTCCCCCAGTGTTTTCTTTTGTTAAGTTTTATAGTCTCACTATTTCATGTTTTAGAACTTGAGCTAAATAGGAGGAAAGTGACATTTGTTGAGGAAGTTGAATGAGAGCAAGGCTTTTATTTATTTATTTTTACAGGGAAAAATGAGAGGAAATATGGTAACTGTGGTGTTACTTGTGCTGTCACTCCTCCTTTCCACCCCATGCAGCCCCAAAGCATCAAGGAAATGCTATGTGTCCAGGCAAAGCTTAAAGGACTAAGGCAGGTTGCAGTCTATCCAATGGGGGCAGAAGGAAGCTTAGGAATAACAGCACCAGAGCGAACTCCTTGGGACCAACCTCCCTCTTTCCTATTCTAGTGGACAATGGAGAAAAATACCTAATTCGAATAACAGAGAAGAAGATTTATATCTGACGTTGGCTTTTTGTCACAGGAAGTATATCTAAAAATTCAGTTCAAACTCTCAGGAAAGCAAGCTGGTTTTAGCTAACATTTTGCTCCTAACATCTCGTGCCCCACCCAAGTCTATAAAATTTGTGCAAATGTTACTGGTAAAATGTTCTTTGCTAATAGAACATCCTCTTCCTGAAATTAAGGATGGCCATTGAACTACATTGGTAGATATACTCTCATTCTATTTTGCTTTCAGAATTTACTTAGAGCTTTCCTGACATAAATATATTTTACTTCCCCCCCAAACCTTGAATTCTGCTATTGATGCCTCTTTGAGAAGACTGTCAAAGTGGTTCCCAGGCCACCTGAGAACCAGATTACCACTCTAATTCCATTCAGATAGACTACTAAAACAGTCTCATAACTACAATTTATGATCACCAATGCTCTTGTCTAGACAGGAACACTTGACCCCTAATCCCACTACTAACTTTCTGGAGCCATAAACCCGTTAAAAGTGAGTGAATTTAAAAACATAACTGAATGCCATATTTGCCTCTGTTCATTCACGATAACTAGTCAGAATGGGCTTCAGAATGCAACTGTGTGCACATTTTAAAAAATTGTCCCTGCCTCATTACACATGGAATGTCAGACTGTAGCTTTGGGATTTGTTGAAAGTATTTTTATTTATTAGAAAAAAGCTAATTCGTCTTCTATTACTGAAGAAGTGTTTTGTTTCCCATATACACATAGAAACAACAAAACCATTAGCAAAGGGACAAAATATTTCAGTTCCAACCCTTATAATGGTTCATGAGTTGATGAAGTAGAATACTGAGGGAAAACACTGGGGACTTTTTTCCCACTATCATGGCATCCAATTACATCTGGCAGTGACCCTGAAAGGCCTGCTCCAAATCCTTTTGTCTTAATGACGTGTTCTTTATCACAGAGAAGCCAAAAACAATAACCTTTAAAATATATATCTTTCTAATTGTCTGCTGACAATCTTTCATTGCCAGCTGCCCTATTTGTGTGAATAAAACCTGTTGATCAAAATAATTAAAAAAACCCTCAAAGTTCAATTTCTCTGGAACTCTACGAAATAGCTAGCAAAAGTTGCTTTGATATTCTTGAGTTTTAGAGGTTTATATCTTGTACCAAAAGATTATTTGAGATTTATTGAAATCAAGTAAGACTTTGTTGGAAGAGCTAGAGCTAAAATGACATATCCATGGTATGCCCTGGGTGCAGTACTCATTCTAGTTGAATTGACATCAGGATAAAATCTGGTAACTCATAGACATCAAGGTTATGCCTTTTATGGCTGTTATTGTGCAAAGGTTTTAAGGCAGGCTTTTGGCTAATAAGTAATGCTCTAAGTCATGCAAACCTTGTTGTCTAAAATGGATTCCCTTCAGAACACTTTTTAAAATTTATTTACTTTTTTTGAGGTGACATTGTTTTGTAACATTATATAAATTTCAGGTGTATATCATTATATTTTGACTTCTGTATAGACTACATTGGGTTCACTACTAAAGGTTTAGTTGCCATCTGTCACCATACAGATGTGCCGATGTGCCCCTTTATTCTTTTTGCCTCCCCCCACCCTCTTCCCCTCTGTTAACCACCACTCTATTCTCTGTATCTAGGTGTTTGTTTTTTCCACATATGAGTGAAACCTTAGGGTATTTTGTCTTTCTCTGACTTATTTTGCTTAGCATAATACCCTCAAGGTCTATCCATGTTGTTGCAAATGGCAAAATTTCATCTTTTTTTTTTATAGCTGAATAAGATTGCATTGTATGTGTGTGTATGTATATACACATACAAAATATACATATATATATTACGCCTTCTTTATCCATTGATTCATTGATGGGCACTTAGGTTGTTTTCAAGTCTTGGCTATTGTGAATAATGCTGCTATGAACACAGGGGTGCATATATCTTTTTGGATTAGTGTTCTTGTGTTCTTTGGACAAATACGCAGAAGTGGAATAGCTGGAACATATGGTACTTCTATTTTTAATTTTTTGAGGCATCTCCATCCTCTTTTCCATAGTGGGTACACAAATTTACATTCCCACCAGCAGTGTATGAGGGTTCCCTTTTTTCCACATCGTCTCAAATACTTACTTCTTGTCTTTTTAATTCATACTTTATGCCAAGTGTTATTGTATATTCTATTTTGTTTCTGTGGTTACTATAATAAATGTGCATAGAGTGGTATGTGCACATATAGTTACAAAGTTACTTCCAATGGGTTATTTTATTTTGGTAATTTACATGTATTATATTTGAATAGCTATATCTTAATGGATTATTTTACCACATTTCTATCAGAAATGGCTTCATTGAGCAGACAAAAATTTAGAAGCTCCAGAAGAATTTATCAATACAGCTAACAAGCCTGACCTACTATATTGCTCTTGTGATCAATAAAACGGTAATTCATATTCTTTTCAAGAACATATGGAAAATTAACCAAATTTGATCACAGAATAAGCAAAAAGAAGTTTCAACAAATTTCCAAGAACAGGTAACACAAAGTATGTGAGAGTGTTGTCATAAAATTAGATGTCAGTTAGGATAATTCAAATCTCTTTACATTCCCCAAACTATTTGGACCAAGGAGGACAGATAAAATCACATATAGCTTACAGAGTAAGAGACAGTGAATTCTATAAACCTCAATTTTCATGTAAATTTGGAAATGAATGAACATGAGAAGATCCATCTTGGAGCCCTCTCTGGAGTGGAGAGGAGTGGGGACTGCATAGAAAAGTGGAAAGAACAATGAATTCCCAGCATTGCAGGACAAACTGCCTGAAGAAGAAGGTTCCTCTCAGAATGGGGAGACACTCAGAGCAGGTCTGATCCGAGCACGGGCTACATGGAAATCAAAAGGAAGTGACTTGGCAGGTATGTAGAACTACAGGCAAAGCCTTGGGAAGGCATTACTTTTCGGAGAGAGAAGGTAACTTAGAAGAAGGCAGTGCAAAGGTAAAGAAGGCATCACGTGGTGGAAGAGTCCTAAGAAACCAGATAGTATCAAAGAATTGGACTGCCTTTCCTTTAAAATTTGTACCATTTATTTAAGTCAGGTTTTATTGAGGTATAATTTACATGAAGGAAAATTCACCCTGATTACATGTTAACATTTGATAAAATTTGACAAACATCTAGTCATGTGACCACCACCACACTCAAGATATAGAACGTTTCCATCACCTCAAAAGTTCCCTTGGGGCCCTTTGTGGTCAATTCCCTTCTCACATCCCCAGCTCCTGGCGACTACTTATCTCTTTTCTGTTCCTATAATTTTGCTCTTTCCTGAATATCATATAAATAGATTATCACATGTAGCTTTTTAAATGTGATGTAATGCTTTTGCTTAGTGTAATCATTTGAGATTCATCTATATTGTAACGTGTATCTTTATTTTTTTTTTAAGTTGCTGAATAGTAATCCATTGTATGGTTATACCACAACTTGTTTATTCACCAGTTGATGGACATTTGGGCTGTTTCCATTTTTTGATGACTGTGAATAAATTAATATAAATAATTACATAAAGTTTTTGGTGTGGACATTATCTTTATGTTTTTCAGGTAAATGCCTAAGTAAGTGTGATGGTTCATTTTATGTGTCAACTTGACTGGGCCACAGGCTGTCCAGATATTTGGTCAAACATTATTCTGGTTATTTCTGTGGGGATGGTTTTAGATGAGATTAACATTTGTTTTCTAAGATTGGCACCTGAGCTAACAACTGTTGCCAATCTTCTTTTTTTCTTTTTTTTCCTGCTTTTTCTCCTCGAATCCCCCAGTACATGGTTGTGTATTCTTTTAGTTGTGGGTCCTTCTAGTTGTGGCATGTGGGATGCCGCCTCAACATGGCCTGATGAGCAGTGCCATGTCTGCACCTAGGATCTGAACCAGTGAAAACCTGGGCCACCGAAGTGGAGTGCTTGAACTTAACCACTGGGCCACGGGCTGGCCCTGAGATTAACATTTAAATTGGTCGACTGAGTAAAGCAGATTGCTGGGTCTCATCCAATCAGCTGAAGGCCTGAATAGAACAAAAAGACTGACCTTCCTCAAGTAAAAGAGAATTCTCCCTGCCTAACTGTCTTCAAATTGGGACATTGGCTTTTCCTACATTAAAAAAAAAATCAAGATACAATTGACATATAACATTGTATAAGTTTAAGGTGTACACTGTCTTGATTTGATACACTTATATATTACAGTATTATTACTACCATAGCATTGCTAACACCTCCATCATATCATATAATTATCATTTCTCTTTTGTGAAGAGAACATTTAAGAACTAGAATCTTAGCAATTTTCAAGTATATAATACAATATCGTATAATCACAATGCTGTGCATTAGGTCCCTAGAATTTCTTTATCTTCTAACTGCAAGGTTGTACCCTTTGACCAACATCCAAACTGAGATGTCAGCTCGTCCTAGGTCTTAAGTCTGCCAACGAACTCTGCATATCTTGGGACTTAGTCTTATAATTGCATGAGCCAATTCCTTATAATATCTGTATCTATCTCTCTATCCATCTCTCTATCCATTCTATTTGTTCTGTTTCTCTGGAGAATCTTGACTAATACAACAAGTGAATGTTTAACTTTTTAAAAAACTACCAAACTCTTTTCCAAAATTGTTCTATCATTTTTCTTTCCCACTCTCCAGGACTTGGTATTGTCAGTTTTCTTTTTAGCGATTCTATTAGAGAGTGTAGCTATTTGTATATTGTTTTTAATTTGCATTTCCCAAATCGTTAATGATATTGAGTATCTTTTCATGTGCTTATTTACTATTCTTATATCTTCTTTGGCAAGTTATATGTTTAAATCTTTTGCCTATTTTGGGGGGGGGAAGGGTTTGCTTTCTTATTATTGAGTTATGAGAGTCTTTTATATAATCTTGATACCGGTTCTTTACCACATATGTGTTTTGCAGATTTTTTCTCCTAAGGTATAATTTGTCTTTAAGAATATCTTCTGAAGAGTGGAAGTTTTGCATTTTGATAAAGTCCAGTTTATCAAGTTTTGTTTTATGGTTCATGCTTTGGCTTTTTCTTATCTAAGAAATTGTTGCCTAATTCAAGACCACAAAGATTTTCTTCTACATTTTCTTTTAGGTTTAGGCTTTACATTTAGGTTTATGGTCCACTTTTATTTATTTTTTTGTGTATCATGCAAAGTATAAATGAAGCTTCTCCTTTCGAGTATGGATATCCAATTGTTCCAATGACGTTTGTTGAAAATAATGACATTTCTCCATTGAATGGCCTGGATCCTTTTTAAAAATAAATCTATCATGTAGGTAAGGGTGTAATTCTGGACTCTTTAGTCTATTCCATTCATCCGTATATATATATATTTTTTTACTTAATTATCTTGATTACTGCAACATTAAGTAATGAAATCAGGTAGTGTGGATCCTCCAAATTTTTCTTTTACAAAATAGTCGTGGCTATTCACAGTTCTTTGCTTTCACACAACATTGGAGATCAGAGGATTCCCAAGGTATGAGCTTTACTTGTGTTTACTGGGTTTTGCTAATAGTATTGAAGATTTTTACCAACAAAAGTTGAGTAAGTTTGTTTTCCCATGATTATTGACATTCAACCTTTTCTAAAAAACGATCTTTACTCTTTATACAGTAAAAAGATCTGTCCAGATATTTTTTCTTATTTCTTTTTGAACTTTTTCTACCCATCCTCAGCCCTTTCCCTAGAAAAAGTAGGGCAAAAATTCCCAAATTTCTGGGGCTGGCCCGGTGGCCGAGTGGTTAAGTTCGCGCGCTGCGCTGCAGGCAGCCCAGTGTTTCGTTGGTTCGAATCCTGGGCGCGGACATGGCACTGCTCATCAGACCACGCTGAGGCAGCGTCCCACATGCCACAACTAGAAGAACCCACAACGAAGAATATACAACTATGTACCGGGGGGCTTAGGGGAGAAAAAGGAAATAATAAAATCTTTAAAAAAAAAAATTCCCAAATTTCTATCTTCACTCTGGAACTCTTCCTGTATAACCAATTACTGACTTGCTATCTTTGTCTCCCCTTAAAATTTGTATGTTGAAATTCTAACCCCTAAAGGTGATGGTATTAGGATGTGGGGCCTCTGGGAAGTGCTTAACTCATGAGAGTGGAGCCCTTGTGAATTGATTAGTGTTCTTATAAATGAGACTCCACAGAGCTCCCTAGCCCCTTGGATCATGTGAGGACACAACAAGTTGTAATATATTTAGTAATAATAACACAAAAAGAGGGGAAGAATGGAGGTTTAAAAGAGGAAACTTTCTCTACTTCCTTGGAATTATGTTAACGTAAATCTGAAGTAAACTCTGCAAAGTTAAATGAATATGGTAAGCCCTACAGCAACCATTAATATTTTAGCTCAAAAATTATAGTAAAAAATTATTAGAAGAATGAAAATGTTACACTAGAAAATATTCACTTACTGCTAAAGAAGGCAATAAAAGATGACTAAAGGACCAAAAAGACATGAGGCATATGGAAGACAAAAACCAAAATAGCAGATGTAAATCCAACTATATCAATAAGAACAGTAAATGTAAATGGATTAAAAAATCCAATCAAAAGGCAAAGATAGATTGGATAAAAGAACAAGACCAAGTATATGCTGTCTAAATAGAGGGATATATTGATACAAATAAGTTGAAGGTAAAAGAATGAAAAATGATATACCATGTAAACAGCAACCATATCAGACAAAAGAGACTTCAAAATTGTTACTAGAGATTATGGAGGACATTGCATTACAATAAAGGGCCAACCCACCAGGAAGAGAAAATATGTTGGACATATGTGCATCTAACAACACAGTGCCAAAAAATGAAGCAAAAACTAAAAAACTTGAAGGGAGGAAAAGACAATTCAACAATAATAGTTGGAGAATTCAATACTTCACTTTCAATAATGGGTAAAACAACCAGGCACAGTATAAAAAAAGAAACAGAAAACTTGAATGGCACTATAAACAAACTTTACATAACAGACATCTATAGAACATGCTCACAACAGCAGCAGAATATGTATTATTCTCAAGTGCACATGGAATATTCTCTAGGATAAACCACATGTTTGGCCATAAAAAACTCAGTAATTCTAAAAGTATTGAAGTTATACAATGTCTTTTCTCTGACCCCCAGAATTAAATAAGAAATCAATAACAGAAGGCAATTTGGGAAATTCAAAATACATTAAAATTAAACAATACATACCTAAATAACTGATGGGGCAAAGAAGATATTACAAAGTAAATTAGAAAATATTTCGAGATGAATGAAAATGAAAATATGCCATACAAAACTTATGTTATGCAACTAAAGCAGTGCCCAGAGAAAATTTTATAGCAGTAAAGGCTTATGTTATAATTGAAGGAATATTTCACATTAATAACCTAAACTTCTATCTTAAAATCTAGAAAAAAGGAGCAAACTAAACTGAAAGCAAGTAGAAGGAAAGGTATAATAAAGATTAGAGCAGAAATAAATAAAATAGAGAATAGAATAACACTAGAAAAATTGAAAGAAACAAAAAGTTAATCCTTTGGAAAAAATCAACAAAATGACAAATTTTAGCTATTATGACTAAGAGAAAAAGAGAGAACATTCAAATTGCTAGAATCAGGAATGAAGAGGAGATATCACCACCAAGTGTATAGAAATGAAAATGATTATAAGCGTATACTATGAACAACTATAGGCCAAAAAATTAGATAAATTAGATGAAATGGACAAATTCCTAGAAACATACACGTTACCAAAACTGAAGAAGAAATAAAAATCTGAATAGACCTATAAAACTTAAAGAGATTAAATTAGTAATCTAAAACTTTACCACAAAGAAAAACCCAGCACCAGATTGTTTTACTGATGAAATCTACCAAACATTCAAATAAGAATTTATACCAATCCTTGGGGCTGGCCCCGTGGCCGAGTGGTTAAGTTTGCGCGCTCCGCTGCAGGAGGCCTAGTGTTTCATTGGTTCAAATCCTGGGCGCGGACATGGCACTGCTCATCAAACCATGCTGAGGCAGCATCCCACATGCCACAACTAGAAGAACCCACAATGAAGAATATACAACTATGTACTGGGGGACTTTGGGGAGAAAAAAATAAAATCTTTAAAAAAAAAGAATTTATACCAATCCTTCACAAACTCTTCCAAAAATAGAATAGGAAAGAATGCTTCCCAACTCATTCTATGAGCCCAGTATTACTCTGATACCAAAACCAGAAGAAGACATGAGAAGAAAACCACAGACCACTTTTCTTATGAATAGAGATGCAAAGTCCTCAACAAAATACTAGCAAAATGAAGCCAGCAACATATAAAAAAGGACTACACGACATGACCAAGTGGGATTTATTTCAGAATGCAGATTGGATTACCATCCCAAAATTAAATGATGTAGCACACTATAATAATAGAATCTAAGACAAATAAACAACATAATAGACACAGAAAAAGATTTAACAAAAGCCAACAACATTTTATAATAAAAGCATTCAACAAACTAGGAATGGAAGGGAATTTCTAAAACTAGATAAAGAGCACCTACATAGAACCCAAAGCTAACATAATACATAATGGTGCAAGACTGAATATTTTCTCTCTGAGATCAAGAACAAGACAAGGCTATTCACTCTAGCCTCTTCTATTTTAACGTACTGGAGGCTCTAGCCATGGAATTTTGCAAGAAAAGAAATAAAAGGCAGCCAGATTGGAAAAGAAGAAGTAAAACTATCTCTATTCATAGATGACATAATCTTATATATAAAAATTCTTAAGGAATCCACTAAAAACTATTAGAACTAATAAATGAGTTCAGCAAGTTTTCACGATACAAAAACAATACAACAGGCCATTGTATTTCTATACAGGTACAATGAACAATCTGAATAAAAGTTAATAAAAGAATTCCATTTATAATGACACCACAAAACCTACTGCTTAGGTGTCAACTTAACAAAAGGAGTGTAAGATTTTTACATTAAAAACTACAAAGCACTGTTGAAGAAATACCTATAACTACTAGTAAAAATAACTATAAGTACAATAATTTGTTAAGGGAAACACAAGATGAAAAGATTTAATTTGTGACATAAAAAACAGAAAATGTGGCTGAGGGAGTAAAAATTTAGAGCTTTAGAATGCTTTCAAATTTAAGTTGTTATCCACTTAAAATAGATCTTTATAAATATAAGTTGTTTTATGTAAGCCTCATGGTAACTTCAAAGCAAAAATCTATAGCAGATCCACAAAAGATAAAGAGAAAGGAATCTAAGCATACCACTAAAGAAAGTCATCAAATTACAAAGGAAGAGAGCAAGAGATGAAGAAAGGAAGAGGAGAATTACAAAACAGCAAGAAAACAACTAACAAAATGGTAATAAGCACACACCTATCATCAATTTACAATAGTGTAAATGAATTAAATACTCCAATCAAAAGACACAGAGTGGTCTAATGGGTAAAAAAACAAGGCCCATTTATATGCTGCCTACAAGAGACTCACATATGATGTAAGGATTCATGCAGATTGAAAGTAAAGGAATTGAAAAAGATGATCCATGTAAATGGAAACCAAAATAAAGCTGAGCTAGCTATACTTATATCAGACAAAATAGGCTTTAAGACAAAGACTGTAATAAGAGATAATGAAGGTCATTATATAGTGATAAAAGGTCAATCCAACAAGAGGATATAACATTTGTAAATACTTATGCACCAGGAGTACCTAAATATATAAAGTAAATATTAACAGACCTAAAGGGAGAAATAGACAGCAGTACAATAATTGCAGGGAACTTTAATACTTCATTTTCATCAATGGATAAATCTTCCAGATAGAAAATCAATAAGGAAACATTGGCCTTAAACGAAATGTTAGACCAGATAGACTTAACAGACATATACAAAACATTCTTTCCAAAAGCAAATATATACAGATTCTTGTCCACCACACATGGAACATTCTCCAGGATAAATCATATGTTAGACCACAAAATAAGTATCAATAAATTTAAGAAGATTGGAATCATATCAAGCATATTTTCTGACCACAATGGAATGAAATTACAAATCAATTACAAGAAGAAACACAGAAAATTCACAAATATGTGGAGACCAAACAACATGCTGCTGAACACCAATGAGTCAAATAAGAAATCAAAAGGGAAAGATACCTTGAGACAAATGAAAATGATAATACCACATACCAAAAGGTACAGGATGCAGCAAAAGCAGTTCTAAGAAGGAATTTCATAGCAATAAATGCCTACATCAATAAAGAAGAAAAATATCAAATAAACAACCTAACTTTACACCTCAAGGAACTAGAGGGAGAAGAGAAAATGAACCCCAAAGTTAGTAGAAGGAAAGAAGTAACAAAGATCAGAGTACAGATAAATGAAATAGAGACTGAAAAAACAACAGAAAAGATCAAAGAAACTAAGAGCTGGTTCTTTGAAAAGATTAAAAAAATTGACAAAATTTTAGCTAGACGCATCAAGAAAAAAGGGAGACAACTCAAATAAACAAACTCAGAAATGAAAGAGGAGGCATTACAAATGATACCACAGAAATACAGAGGACCATAAGAAACTACAATGAAAAATTATACACGAACAAATTTGACACACCAGAAGAAATGAATAAATCCCTAGAAACATATAATATGCTAAGAGTCAATCACGAAGAAACATAAAATCTGAACAGACCAGTTTCTAGTAAGAAGATTGAATCAGTAATCAAAACAGTCCCAAATTCGGGACCAGATGGTATCTCTGGTGAATTCTACCAAACACTTAAAGAAGAAATAATACTAATCCTGCTCAAACTCTTTGAAAAAATTGAAGAAGAGGGAGCACTTCCAAACTCATTTTACAAGGCCAGTATTACTGTGATGCCAGACCAGACAGGATACCACAAGAAAAGAAAATTACGGGAGAATATCCCTGATGAACATAGATGCAAAAATCCTCAACAAAATATTAGCAAAAGAATTAAACACATTAAAAGGATTATACATCATGACCAATAGGGATTTATTCCTGGAATGCAAGGATGGTTCAAAATCTGCAAATCAATCAATGTGATATACCACATTAACAAAATGAAGGATAAAAATCATATGATCATCTCAATAGATGAACAAAAAGCATTTTGTCGGTGTCGCAATCCAATGTACACATCGGGATAGATGTGGAGAGGGCTGATGGCCACTCTGAGTTTATTATAACCAGCATTTCAATATATACATAGCTTACAGCTGTTAAACATACACAGGTGTTCCGGACAATGTAATTAGCGAATGTCAAGAATTCTTAGTGATTTCTCAAGGAGCCCTCCCCTGGCCTCTGTTTTGATATTATCATGTTATTGCTGTGCTTGTATATTTTTATCTCAGAGCATGCAAGCCCTCCTAGGCAACAGCCCCTGCTGCTCCCGATATTGTGTCTCCTTCTGTGCCCCCGGGCAACCATGCCTGGCTTAGGTTGCCTCCCCCTGGAGGTCTTACCCATCATTGGCTAGCTGGCCTTCTCACCTTTGGGTCACAGTTTGTTGGCAAGCCTTTTCCAGTGATTATTAACCCCTCCTGTGTCAGGGGTGGCTACATTTCCCCCTTTTTTGTTTTTTAAAGCAAGGAAGGTGTCATGTTGTGCTGAGGCCAGAAGGCCCATCATAACCAATGCTTGCTCTTGTTGCCTTTGTTGTTTCTTCAGGGAGCACAGCAGACGTAAAACATAAACTCTTAACATGGATAATATCAAAATCACACAAGCATTAACAAATATGTGAAAATTGAGGCCAGAGAACCAATTGGAGGGCTCTAGTCAGTGTAACCCGTTTTCAATGTTTTGAAGTATTTGTTGAGGGAATACCTTATGTACTTCTTGTAACTGTCTCTCTAACCGAGCTTGTAGCCCAGTGATGTCATTGGCCAGGGAGGTGTTAAATGCCCCCTGTAAATGTTTTTTTATTTCTCGCCAAGATGTCAGCGAGCTATTATACAGTAGGGGGGGTAACTCATTGCGTGGTAAATTGCCAATCACATTTTAGTTTCATAAGCATATTTAATACATTTTGCTTCTCTCCCAGCCACTCTACTGCTGCCTCTAATGCCTGCAATCATGACATTAGCTCTTTATCAATATCCGCCTGTGTCTGTAATTCTTGAGTGACATTTACCAAGATGGACTCCACCTGATGGGCTGTTTGAACACTGTTAACCAAGGCAGTAGTAGCTGTAGCAGCTGATGCAATGATAATCACCGCAGACACAATGAACGCGATTAGTGTAGCCAAAAATCTCTTAGGGCATAATTTTCTCATGGACTCAAGGAGGATATGTAGAGCATGCTCTTCGGACCATGTCCGATTTACAGAAACAGGTAACCAATTATGCACTCTTTTTTTTAACACCATTACATAGGTCACATTCAATGAGGTTACATTTTAATGTGTTAAACAATCAGAATATCAATATGGGGGAGAAATATTAACCACATACATACCAGAAGATTCTAGGATAGCAGGGATACTGTTTCCCCATAATAACACATAAGGATGGATGGTACAAATCATAATGGTATCAGAAACATTTTTGACCAATGTTAGTAAATAATTGCCAGTTTCATTCTCATACTTGCCATGGGACAATTGTTGTGATATAAAAGGCAACCTGACCCTCCATGTTCCTTTGTGAAGGGGGCTGCACACTGTCTCATTGTGAGATAGTTGTAAAAGGGGTCCAGACAGGCCGTGTTCGATCCATGTTACAGGTTTCTGACTTGATCTGTTGAAGGCCCAAGTATGATTGTCACTCAAAAGATGTCCATGAGGTCCCTAATCCAGCACCTTGGCCCCAAAGATGTTGCCCCGCCTTGGATATGCTGTATGGCAAGGGGACAACTGTACTGAGTAATGTTTGTAACGCCAATCAGTTTTTGGATGGCAAATTGGGATGGAAGGAACTTGTGTGACATTACTTTTGTCTTCGTAAGATGTTGATATAGCAGTAATGTATGTCACATTGGCTGCCTGTTGTCCTTTCTTAGGTTGGTAATACAAATACATTTGTTCCTGAAAGGTGACACATGTTGTGCTTTTGTTTTGATAAACCATACAAAAAGGTAAATAGTTAGCACACATCACCAGAGGTTCTTCTCCCTTTTGGTGCAGGCCTGTATGCTGTTGTGGGGGTACCCTGGTTCCTCCTGTCCAATCAGAATCGTTAGAGGACAAAGCGGGATTGGCATGCCACCAAGCAACCGGAGTAAAGAGAGGAGGATTAGGAATAAAGGCCCAATATGTGAGATTCTCATGCTCTGAAATCACCTCAACATGCATTAGAGAAGAAAAGAGGAAAAAGAAAAAACTGATTTACTTATCCGTTTGTCCATTTTCCGGTTATTCCAGAGCAGGCCATGTGCGTTTTGATGGAATGCAGTCAATGCCTTTATCTGTCAAAACACAAAGAGCTCCTCTCTTCCCACATTTAACCATAAAAGGGCCCTCCCAGATATCCATATAAGGACGTTTTAATCCACACTTTGCCAAGATTTTGTGTCAAAACAGATGTGTATAATGCTGGCCTTTGTTGGGCCATATAATTCTGAGTTTGACCCATATATCTTTCTGCAGCTGATGTGCCATCCTCTGCTAGATTCAGAAAATTTAAAGTAAATAAGGTGTGATTGAGAATACCTTGCAGATCATTCTTATAATACTCATTTCCCCCTTTCATTTTTTGTAAAGCAGCCTTTAGCATTCTATGACATCACTCAATAATAGCTTGTCCCGTAGAATTATAGGGGATGCCAGTTTTATGGATGAAAGTTTAAAACGGAGGGCAAAAGTGGGACAGCATTAGCTACATAAGCGGGATCCGTAAGAATATTAAAAGGAACAGAAGGAAAGGTGCACAGGGCTAGATACACAGCTGCCAATTCTGCAATTTGAGTAGTTGAATGTCCGTGAGAGACTTTGGTCTGCCAGTCATTATTAGCAAACCAAGCTATACCGGTTTTTCCGGAGCCGTCAGTGAAGCGGAGTTTGTGTACAAAAACGAAAGAGTGGATGGGACAGGGATTTAAAAGAAATCTCATCTATATAAGATTGCAAAGTCACTTGTATTTGTGAATTGATCATCATAACATGATCAAATTGAGACGATGTGCAAGGTAAAAAAAATGGTCTGAGGGTCAGCGCCTCGCAATTGTAAATCCCGTAAACGTCCCCTTTGAATAACCTCCGCTATTCCATCAAAACGTGTATAGAGTACCTTAGCTGGTGTGTGGGGCAAGTATATCCACTCCAAGCATTTTATAATCTTGCCCGCTTTTTGAAAGACGATACCAGTAGGACTCTTAGGTGTGTTTATCACATAAAGGAATAAGGGAATTTCCGGATCAAAGCAATTTAAAAATTGGGAGGTTAGAACCTTGTTTACTAGGCTTAGTTCTTGTTTTGTCTCAGGGAGAAGAGTGCGTGTAGAAGACGGGGAGGAGTCACCATGTAGCAGCAAGGAAAACAAGTGACTCAGAGAATTTGTTGGGATGCCAAGAAAAGGACGTATCCAATTGATATTTCCTAAAAGCTGTTGCAATGTAACTAATGTTAAAGTATTGGGTATGGAAATAGAGGGAATGCATGGCTTTACCAGGTGTCTATCAATCATCAATCCTAGAAATTTCCAGGGGGAGGTAAACTGTACCTTATCTTGTGCCACAAGCAGGCCTTTACCTTTTAGCAATTCAGTTAATTGTTGGTATGCTGTTAATGATAAATTTTTAGTTGGCGCTGCTAATAAAATATCATCCATATAACGGTAAAGTTGTATAGTAGGGTATTTGCTTCGAAAAGTTAATAACACATCTCCTACTAATTGTTGGCATATGGTAGGACTGTTTTTCATGCCCTGAGGCAAGACCTTTCACTGATATCTCTGGGGGACCTCTTGATTGTTATAAACTGGGACAGTGAATGCGAACTTTTCCCTATCAGCGGGGCACAAAGGTAGAGAAAAGAAACAGTCTTTAATGTCAATAACAACAATTTCCCAATTCTCAGGTATTAAAGAAGGGTTTGGCAATCCCTTCTGTAAAGCCCCCATAGGTTGCATGACAGCATTAATTGCCCTCAAGTCCTGGAGTAATCTCCATTTTCCAGATTTCTTTTTTATCACACATACTGGGGTGTTCCAGGGAAGAGTTGAGGGTACGATATGGCCTAATTTTAGTTGTTCCTGTATTAGCATCTTTAAAGCCTGTAATTTTTCTTTTGGAAGGGGCCACTGATCTACCCATACAGGTGTGGTAGTTTTCCATTGAATAGGTATGGGAGGAATGTTAATAACATCAGCGGCCCCTAGGAAAAAGGCTTAATGTTTAGAGATAGTTTCCATTGAGAAAGCAAATCTCTCCCCCATAGGGAGTATGGAGTTGGAAGAATGTAGCGTGTAATTAAGGCAATTCTGTTTTCAGGTCCTCTGACTTTGAGTACGTGATCACTTACCTCAGGCATCATAAGCCCCCCTACACCTTGTACAGATGCAGAGGTTTGATTTTTAGGCCAATGGGGAGGCCAAGTGGGCGAGGCTATAATGGTTTTATTGGCCCCAGTATCCAGGAGCCCTTCAAAGGGAATCTCCTGTATGTATACTGTAAGAATGGGCCGATTTAATGTTAATGACTGTATCCAGAAAGCACCGTCGCCAGTGTGGCTGAAGCCACTGGCCCCCCTCTTGGCAGCGGAGGCGTGAGCAGGGGACAAGTAAGGTATTAATATCAACTGAGCTATCCTCGTAAAAGCTTCTATCACATAATAACTAGATGAACGGACCACGATTTTTATTTCACCTTGATAGTCAGCATCAATTACCCTGGGAATGATGTTTAAGCCCTTCAAAACTGAACTAGAGCATCCCATTAATAACCCAAAATATCCTGATTGTAAAGGTCTCCATACATTGGTAGGAACAAGAAAGGTTTCACCAGCACAATCTATGACAATTGTCTCTGAGGCCATGAGATCCACTCAGGCACTTCCTGATGAGGCTGCCACTAAATCATTCACATAGAGTCAGCCTGCTGATTGAGAGCTCCCAAAACTTGATTTTTCGGGGCACTGGGGAGTGTGCCCCGTTTCAAGTTTCCCGACGCCAAGTCACGGTTGATTAGATTACCATCTGCATTAATTTTAGAGCGACATTGGTTTGCCCAATGGAATCCCCTTCAGCACCGAGGACATGGTTTAGAAGGCGGCTTCTTATTACCGGCTGGCCCTCCTTTACCAGGAATATTTTTTGGACCGGACTTGCATTGTTTTGCACGGTGTCCAAGTCTTCTGCACTTAAAACAGGTATTATCAAAAGCACCTTTGGGCAGCTGTGAAAACGCTGCTGCCATTACTTTGGCCACATGACTATGAGTTCCTACTTCCTGACAGGCTCGCAGTGTATCCCCTAAAGTATGAATTCGCCCTTTAAGGTGAGACATAGCAGACTGGCAATCAGCATTAGCATTTTCAAAGGCTATTTTCAACAGGATAATTTGAGCCGCTTCAGGATGAGCTATTTGTCTCTCAATTGCCTGCTGGAGACGGTCAATAAATTCTATGTATGGCTCGTTTGGCCCTTGTTGGACATTCACAAAGGAATTGGTGGCTCTGTCTTCCCCTGAAGGGGGAACTGCCTTCCAGGCTGCTAATGCCACATTGTCTATGCAATATTCCATTTGCCTCAGCCTGTGCTTGAGGCGTCGCATATTGGCTGACCCCCTGTAACATGTCAGCACTGATTGGGAGAGGGGGGTTTAAAGATAGATTATCCATAGATTGGGATACAGATATCTCACTATACTCAGACCTGAAGAGAGTATATTCAGCATACGACAAAAGAGTCTTTGTAAGCAAAAGCCAATCACAGGGTAGCATACTACAACTGGCTCCCAGTGCCTCTATCATCCTGACCTTGAAAGGTGATTGCACTCCATTCTCTCTAATGCTCTTTTTCAGCTCTTTAAACACCCCAAAAGGAAGGGATTCATGTTCTCTTTGCCCATGATTGACCATTACGGGGAAGGCACAGGAAAAAATCAGGATCTCCACGACTTAATCCTTCCCTAAGGCAATTATGAACCACACTATACTGCCTGGAATCAACATACGGGGCTGGTGGAGTACAAGGAGGAGCAGTAGGCAAGACAGGAGGGTTCTTGAAGGAGAAACGCCTCTCTAAAGGAGGGGGGAATGGTAAATCATCATCGTCTGAGGACGTTTGTTCAAAATTTGTCTGAGATTTACTTAACGGCCTTTTTAAAAGAGTCTCTTGGTGGTAAGCAAGGCGGAGGAGGCAGTGGTGGTGCCTCCTCAGCTTTGCCTGAAGGGCGCTCGAGTGAAGAGGCTGATTTTTCCTCATTCGATAGATCCAACAAAGGGAACAGCGCAGTACATACTGTTCTCCAAGTCGTTAAGATATGTACATCCTTTAAAAGGCCATGCTCAAAGCGAGACTTTAGTGCCTTGCCAGCCCTTTCCCACAACTCAACGTGCAAGGTGCCATCCTCAGGGAACCAGGGGCAATGTGTAGATATTGCCAGCAATAGCCTCTGTAACTCGGCGGGAGAAACCGAAACTGAAATCGCCTTCAGCAGCTGCTGAAGTGTCTTAAAGTATAATTTCTGCTGGGTCGCCAATTGTTGACCCATCATTCTCATGGCAGACCACCGAAAGGCAGTTGAAATTCACCAATAATGCCGCCAATCTTGGATCACATTGGGGTCACCATATGTCAGTGTTGCAATCCAATGTACACACCAGGATAGATGCGGAGAGGGCTGATGGCCACTCCGAGTTTATTATAACCAGCGTTTCAATATATGCATAGCTTACAGCTGTTAAACATACACAGGTGTTCTGGACAATGTAATTAGTGAATGCCAAGAATTCTTAGTGATTTCTCAAGGAGCCCTCTCCTGGCCTCTGTTTTGATATTATCATGTTATTGCTGTGCTTGTATATTTTTATCTCAGAGCATGCAAGGCCTCCTAGGCAACAGCCCCTCCTGCTCCCGATATCATGTCTCCATCTGTGCCCCCGGGTGACCGTGCCTGGCTTAGGTTGCCTCCCCCTGGAGGTCTTACCCATCATTGGCTAACCGGCCTTCTCACCTCTTGGTCACAGTTTGTTGGCAAGCCTTTTCCAGTGATTATTAACCCTTCCTGTGTCAGGGACGGCTACATATTTGACAAGATTCAGCATCAATTTATGATAAAAACTCTCAATAAAGTGAATATGGAGGGAACATACCTACCATAATAAAGGTTAAATATGAAAAGTGCACAGTTAATATCATGCTCAGTAGTGAAAGGCTGAAGAAAGCTTTTCCTCTAAGTTCAGGAACAAGACAAGGATGCCCACTCTTGCCACTTGAATTATTCCACAAGTGGGACTATATCATACTAAAAAGCATCTGCATAGCAAAGAAATCCATCAACAAAAGGCAACCTACTGAATGGAATAAAATATTGGCAAATTATTTTATCTGGTAAGGGGTTAATATCCAAAATATATAAATAACTCATGCAAAACAATAGTAAAAAAAAATTCCATTTAAAAAGTGGTCAGAGGCTCTGAAAAGACATTTTTCCAAAGAAGACATACAGATGGCCAATTAGGTACATGAAAAGGTTCTCAACATCACTAATCATCAGGGAAATGCAAATCAAAACCACAATGAGTAGTCACCTCACATCTACTAGGTTATTATCAAAGAGACAAGAAATAACAAGTGTTGGCAATGATGTGGTGAAAGGGGCACACTGGTGCACTGTTGGTGCGAATGTAAATTGGTGCAGCCATTATGGATAACAGTGTGGAGGTTCCTCAAAAGATTAAAAATAGAATTATCATATGATCCAGTAATTCCATTTCTAGGTATTTATCTGAAGAAAATGAAAACACTAAATAAAAAAGCTATATGTACCTCTATGTTCATTGCAGCTTTATTTACAATAGTCAAGACATGGAAGCAACTTAAGTGTCCATCTATGGATAAATGGATAAAGAAAATGTGACATATATATATATACACACACACACATACTCAGTGGAATTATTTAACCTAAAAAAAGCAAAGAAGTCTTGACATTTGTGACAACATAGATGGACCTTGAGGTGTTATGCTAAGTGAAATAAGTCAGACACAGAAAGACAAATACCTTATGATCTCACTTATATGTGGAATCTAAGAAAAGAAAACAAAACTGAACTCAGAGACAGAGAATAGATTGGTGGTTACCAGAGTGGGGAGTGGGGGTGGGGAAATGGGTGAAGATGGTCAAGGGTACAAACTTCCAGTTAAAAGACGAATAAGTTCCGGGTATCTAATATATGGCATGGTGACTGTAGTTTACAATGCTGTATCGTACACTTGAAAGCTGCTAACAGAGTAAATCTTTAAAGTTCTCATGACACATGGACATAAAAGGTAACTGTGTGGGATAGATGTACTAAGTAACCTAATTTTGGTAATCATTTCACAATGTATATGCACATTAAATCATTACATTGTATACTTTATACTTACGTCATGCATCAATTATATCTCAATAAAGCTGGGAAAAAAGTAAAAGTATTTGTAAAAAGTAGGAGAAAAAAATTTAAAGACTATAGAAAGCTAAAAATCAAAAGCAGTTTATGAACCTTGATTGAGTGCTGGATTAGAAAATAACTATATAAAAATCTTTGGGACGATGGGGACTAGATGCTAGATGATATCATATCATTGTTAAATTTTTTTAGTTGTGATGTATTATATTAATGTAAGAGAATATGTTACTTAAAAAAATCCATACTGAAGTAATTTGGGGTGAAAACATGACGTCTACAATTCAATTTTGAATAGCTCTTCAAAACAAAATGAATATTTGCATAATGAGAGAAAGAGATAAAATATGGCAAAAATGTTAATTTAAAAATGTATATGGACAGTGTATGGCTGTAATATTCTTTCAACTTTCTCAATATTTAAAAATTTCAAAATAATAAAGATTGGGAGAAATTTGAAAACACTAAAAATAAAATATAAATGTAAATAAAAATAACAATTACTTGAAAAATTGGTAACTTATGGATTAAAGAGGAAGTACAACAAAAATGAAAAAATTTTTAATATGAATGACAATAAAAGCTCTATAGATTAAAAGTTATGGGATGTAGCTAAAATATTACCAAGAGGAACATTTAGATATTTCAATAAATTTATCAAAAAGCAAGATAGAATGAAAATATCTGATTTAAGCATTCAGGACAATGTTAGGAAAAATAACAAAATGAAACAAAGAATATTGAGGGAAGAAAATAATAAAGAGCAGAAATTAGTGAAATAGAAAACGTAAGTTTTATAAAAAATAAAATAAATATATCTGATTAAATATATAAGAAGGAAGGTAATTTCGAGGATAACAAAAAATAAGTGTAGAGATTTGAAAGTGACAAAATTATCCTTATTTTCAAATAATGTTAATTTATTTAAAAAAATCAAAGCTGATCTACAAACTATTAGAATTAAAGAGAAATTTCAAAATTTTGTTGAATACAAAAGTAAATACACAAAATCAGTGAAAAAGATACAAAATCAATATATTCTTATTCATCAACTATAATTAACTAGAAATGGTTAGAAAAATACCATTTACATCAGTCACGAAAACTTTAGATATCTAGAAATAGATTTAATGAAAGTTGTTCAAGGGACTTTGGAGAAAGCTATTGCATAGTATAGAACAATTTAAAAAGAAATTTATGACATGTTGAGTTTTGACATGTTTAAGGTGGCAAAGAATAGCATTAAGATCTTGTTCCTCCCAAGTTAATTTGTAAATTTAATGAAATTCTAATTAAAATCCCAACAGAATTTTTGTGGACTTTGTCCAAATAATTCTAAAATTCATATAGAAGAATAATAGTTTAAGAATATTCATGAGAGCATTAAAGGAAGTATTGAAATAAGAATACAAAGAAACCGTTGCTTTACAGATATCAGATTTATAAAGCTCTAGATAGTATAGTATTGGTACAGAGATAGAAAAATTAATATATTAACTAGAATAGTGGGCTCAGAAGCAGAAGTGTACATAATATAGTACCCTTGTTATATAGACCAAAATGTGTAAATCAAAACACTAAAACTTTTAGAAGAAGATATTAGAAAACGTCTATATGATGTCTAAATAAGGAAGGATTCCTTAAACAAGGTACAAAAATAACCCATAAAAAACTTGACAAATTGGGCTTTACTAAAATTAAATACTTATCTACAATAAAAACACCTTAAAATGTAAAAACAAGTCATTGGGAAAAGATTTGTAACGTAAAGTAAAAACCCAAGTAACTTTAAATCAACATGAAAAACACAAACAACATAATAAAAAGTGAGAAAAGAACACCCACAGCAGAGGAGGAAGCTCAAGTGGGAAATACCCTGAAAAGATAACTTTGCTAATAATTAGATAATTGCATAATATAACAGTAATTATATTACCTTATTTTAATTAATAATTATAGTAGAGAAACTATTTTACACTTCCACCCCAGGGTGACAAAACTAAAAAGTTTATCAGTATCAAAGATGTTCAGAAATGAAAACTCGCGTATACTCTTGGATAATGTGAAAATTGCTACCATACTTCAGAAAGTATATGTATGCATAAGAGACAGGTATGGGGTCATTAGATATAGCACTAATTTTTATGTTTAAAACATTGAAAAATAATGCAAATCTCGATCAAGAGAGGAACAGACAATTGTGATATTATTATATAAGGAAATACTATGGAGCCATTAACGTGAACGAATAAATTCTATAGATAACATTATATGTTTTTACTACATGTATATTTAAAAACACTATATATAGATATTAACATACTTTTACTGAATATGTATTTTTTAAAAATTATATAAATTCTCTAAGAAATAGTCTCTGGCGTTGGAGAGAAATGGGGCTTAGGAGAGAAAGAAATGAGAGTAAAAATGATAAAATATTAGTAGTTCTTCATTCTAGGGTGGAGAGTACCTGAGTTTGTTATCCTATATTCTGTATTTTTAAACTAAAAATAATGAGAAATGGTAACCTCTGAAATTTCATGTATATCCACTTAATTACTTGTTATCAAATTTATTGTAGCGTCATCACTGGTGACTATGACTAAATTTCCATGTCATATGGGAAAATTTCCTGACACCTGGATCTCTCATGTTAAAGAGCTACCCTTTGGTGTCACAAATATGGTAAACTCCCAAAGGCAATGCCAAATCTACAACCTTAGAACAGTTGTCCAAGACTCTAGAAGAGACGTCTATTCTTAGAGGATCTAGAGGAATGCTCCCTAATGATGATAGTCACACTGCAGCTTTGAAACACTAAGCAATTAAAATTAGTTCTCCTTACTGAGTGCATTTTTGTGACTTTTTCAAAGCTCACCAAGAATGTTCTGATTCAGGTGTAACAGAGTTGTAATTTATCTTTCGTATCGTATCCTCTCTGCAATCCAGTTCCTTTTCCTGCAGTCATTCTAACGTTACAGCTCTATCTGAAGGCCATCTAGAGAAGGAGGAGGATGTGATTTAGGGGTAGTTTCTGCTAGATAGGAAAGGGAAAAGAAACACTTCTAGTGTTGAATTGCAAGTGGGAGTATTCAAGGAGAGAGAGACAGGAAGAGAGGTTTCCTACTTCTAAGCTCTTTCCTTTGAAACTCCTAGGAAGTGGATGGGGAGAGTTGAGATGTCCTCATAGATTTGGGGCTATTCATATATGACTATTGAAGCTCTTTCCCACTTCCAAGTGGCCTGATGAGAAGTGCCATGCTTGGCTGGAGATGCTTCTGCTTCCCTTTATCACCAGTCAGAGGCAGTTTATAGGATATTGTAAGCATCTCCTTTGGCCTGGTGGTGGAATGAGGATGTGGTGAGAAATTGAGGAAGCTGGGTGTAGAGTGAAGGCACTTTGCTGGAGGAGTTTGTGGTAAAGGCCAGAGACCTTAGCATCATGTACAGCGTGATGACTAGAAACAGATTGGGCCACACTTCAGTGGACACCTGCACAGTACGGCCAGAGCCTCAGAAAGGCAAGAGACACATCCTTCTGGATGCTGTAATGCCCCAAAGGACAGAATGGAGACTACAAGCCTGTTCTTGGCTGTCATATTTCCCCCTGCATCCAGATCCCAATACACAGAGAATGAGGGGGATGGGAAGAAATAAGGAGAGAGCGTGAACTTTTCTCTAAGAAGGATTTTAACTTGTATTTGAATGAATATTTACTTGAAAGAGACTCTTTTAACTGGGAAGAGACTGGGTTACTTTTAATTGACAATGTTTTTTTTATCCTTCTTCCTACTCCATCCCTCCTCTGTCATGGGCATATGAATCCCAAAGCAAGAGAAGATACAGAAAATAAATAGTTTTTACACATGGTTTTCTGATTCTTAAAATTTGACTCCAGTGTATATGATAATTCATTCTTATAAGAAAACTATCTTCTATTTTCAGGGGAAAAATCCATCCAAGACTCATTATTCTTATACCCTAAACTCTGTTTTGGGCACCAAGGTGAGGCTGCTTCAAACTGGCAATGTTCATAGTATTTTCTTCAAATCCCATGCCCAAGGTATGGTTCATGTAATCTAGTACAATTCTTCCCTCATATGATATTTGGTCTATAATTTGGTGAACAACGTTTTCACACTGTCAGAGGCTGTGTCACCTGTGATGTTCAAACCCATAACTGGGTACCTGTTTGAGTTATAATTTTTAGTTTTCATTACTGATAAATCTGATATTATATGTAATCTTTGCTATGAATAGTAAGAAATCTTATTTTTAAAAATTATTGTCAGAAATTCAGTCTAAATCAGTTCAATTTGTTTTGTGTTAGATGCATTCAAGACACTCTTCAAAGCTTTATGGAGTTACAAAAGAGGAGCTCAGTGCCCCAGTTCTGGGGCTTAGAGGAACAGGCAGACGCATGACCCTGCCTCCACCCACAAAGCATGTGTGACAACAGTGATTGTACTGGGGCCACATTTATTCAGACAAATATTGACATGCAGTATTGACATTTAAATATATTAACATTTCCATTCCCAGCTCACACATTTACTGGGAACAAGTTCACATGCCAATCCACAGTAGGCATTTAATAAATATTTGTTGAATGAATAAATGAACATATGGGCTAATTTGCATGAGACCTTAAAAAATGAAGTGTGGCATATTTTTGTGATCAAACAAGTCATTGTACGATAAATTCCTTTTTTCTCTTCTTGATGTTCATATCAACTTTTCACTTATATCTGATATTCAGTATAATGCATCATACATATAATAACACATATATTACATAATAACGGAAACTGTAGCAGAGAAAGAGAAAGGAAAAGAGATTTTTTTTTAAACAGATGGAACCAGTGGGAGAAACATTGTGTGTTTTATTAAGATTAGACTTATGAAGTCCTTCTCACAGGATGTCACTTCTGTGCAGTTCAGAATTACTCGCTGAAATTGGTGTCGACCAGTCTGAATTTCTTTAGAGAAGAAATTACCCGCCAGAGATAAGGCGGACTTCTCCCTCTTCACATTTGCAGTCTAGGAAAGACAGCCTCCATGGCACTTTGGGACCTGAGATGAGGTGGTGGGGAACCTGAGTTGGTAGGAGTCCCACAGTGTGGTAAGATTCACCCTTAGGTGAGCATCGAAGTCAGGTGATGAGGACCTGTAGAAAAAGATCCTAACTATAAGGACGTCGTAGTCTTGATAATACTTTCAAGTTAATTTTTGCTGTGTTTAGTGTGATTGTTAGTGTGATTGTTAATAAAACCCTCGAAATGAGATGGGTTTGAGTAATAGTCTTTGGGAATGCCAGAAAGATTTTTTTGATGGAGAACCTTAAAAAAGTCACAATTCATTATCCCATTTGGTTCAAAAGGCAGTTGTGAACTATTCCGGAGTTTGCAAAGAAGCAATGATGTAATCAAAGATATTGTTAAAAATGTGTCTTATCCTATGGATTGAAGTAGATTGAAGCTGAAGGAAGTGAAGCTGGTAAAACAATAAGGTTTGAAAAGTTTATGGCATTAGAAATGGAAGAGGAAGGAATAATTTGTGAAATTTTTCTTTAAGAACTTAAAAAATGACAATTAAAAAAATTTTTTTTTGTTAAACTTTTTTGGTTCTGATCCAAAAGGCATCCCCCAGCCTTTTCCACTTGCCACTGGCAGAGGTTAGCTCCCATCATAGAAGTTGAAAAGCCAGAGGCTTTCTTTTGCAGCCTCCCTTGTACCTAAAGCATGAGTGTATGTTTAAATGGTCAAAAAGAAGTCATAAAATGGGTTTCCACGAAGTTTTTCTCCCTCAAAAAGAACAACTACAACAGCAATACCTAAAAACCAAACAAACTAAAGAAAATTCTCCTTTATGTCATTGGATGTGAGGCGTGGAGCTGCAGCAACCATCTTGTGATCACAAGGCAAGAAGCCTGAGGAAATGTCCTACAAACTGAGGCTAGCCAAGCAGATATATTGCTATTGCTGAGGCACTGAAAGAAATCTAGAAATGCCCTGCTTCTTGAGTTACTTTTATGGGAGGTAATAAGTGGGTTTATTGTTAAATTTTTAAGCCTATTTCTCTATGATTTTTTACATAGGGTAAATTCTATTGATTTGGACTAAGGTTCACTGATTTTTGTCTCCTGTAATCTCCATCTACTCTTGAGCTCTTCCAGTGAATTTTTAATTTTTGTTAATGTATTTTCAATTTTATAGTTTCAATTTGGTTCTTTTTGTAAATTCTATTTCTTTGCTGAGATTTTTCTACTTTTTCATTTGTTTCAAAAGAATTATTGGTTGCTTGTTGAAGCATTTTTATGATGGCTGCTTTAAAATCTTTGCCAGATAATTCCAACATTAGATTCCTCTTGGTGATGGTGTTACTTGATTGTCTTTTCCAGTTCATGTTCTTGGTTCTTGGTATGATGAGTGATTTTTTAAATTGTCTTTTGGGCATTTTGGCTATTATGTTATGAGACTGTAGATCCTATTTAGCCCTTGTTTTTCAGTAGGCAGTCCTGTTATTGAGGTGTAGCCCCAAGAGGCTAGTGAAGGTGTATGTTAAGCTTTCTGCTGGACCCTGCCAATACCACCCCAACAAAAGTGGAGTGCTGACTCACATTGCCTCATTGCAGAAGGGTAGGTTGAAAGTTCAACAACACCTTGGCCCCATTGACACCATCCCAGTAAAAGTGGGGCACTGATTCACTTCCTGGTTGCTTGCAAGAGAGGGTGTATGATTAGCTCCTGGGTGGGCTCCCTTGCCACTGGGGAGGGGGAAACAAGGGGCTAACCTACATTGCTTTGTTGCTGTAGAGTGAGCACAGCTGCTCAGCTCCCACTGGGCCCTACTGACTCTGGGGCAGAGTGGGCTGGAGTGTTGAACATCCCACCTTGAACTACTTCACTCAGTTTCATTGATGCTGGGTGGCAGTGGGCCTCTCTGACACCAGAAGAGGAGGAGAGTGGAGTGCTTTCTCACCTTGATTTGCACGGCCTTGGTCACTTGTGGATGTCAGGTGGAGGTGGAGGCTCCCTGCAGTCAAGGGAATGGTGGTGAAGCCCAGTGGTAATGAGCTCTGCCTTGCACCACCTGGGTAAGTTTTATAGCTAGTGGGTGGAGATGGAGTCTCAGCTCATCACTGGACCCTACCGACACTACCCTGATGGAGAATTAGATCACCACCTGCTTCTACCAGTCGAAGAAATGATCAGCTACTTGCTTATCCTCTCTGAAACCACTGGGCAACAGTTGTTTGCTTTTCCTACAGTAGGGCTAGTATTGCTAAAAAGGTTTTCTGGCTATAGGGTAATCGTTCCCTATCTCTTTGGCTAGGAGAAACAGGCACTTCTAGAAACTCCTTTTGGTCTGTGCCTGTTGGCAATTCTGGATCAGAGGCTTCTGCAGCATCTGTGTGGGATGTGTAGGGAGATAAGGAATCCAAGAGAACTCATTGCTGTGACATTGCTCAATGCTGAGGTCTCTTTCTTTTCACCTTTCGGAGACTTCTTGTGCTTCTTTGTTGTGTTATGTAGGGTTTTTACGTTGTAACGGGAGGAATTACTCCACTTGGGAGGAAGCAGAAATCTTGACCTTATTTTTTAACCCTATTTTAGTTGGTTATTCTGTTACTTATAACCCAAATCATACAAATGATGCAATTCTAATGCTGAGCAATAGCTACAAGGCAAAGATGAGTGAGCTACAGATGGTTTAAAGTTTCAGTAGTTAAAACAGGCACTCCATTGATATCCAGTGATTGGGAACGAAATTACTGGAAGTACCAGTAATATTGGAAGCATAACAGTTTCTCAGAGGAGGATTTCCTTATCACTTAACTAGAACACACTCTCCACTTTCCTTCCTTTTAGGTGGGAGAGGTTTTGCTTTGATCGTCTTAGGTCCTCACTGGTATTGGAGTTGTGTGTGCGTGTGTGTGTGTGTTCCTTCTTGCTTTGTTTGGGACCAGACTTATCCCTTGACACACGTACATTGGAAACACCTTTTCCTCCATCACAATACTGCTCCTTCCCCTCAGTTAGGCTTTATCACTGGTACTAACTTTCCTCATTTTTGGCTGCCAAAATTACTACTTACTGATCCACTGATGAGACATAAGATTGTTTCCTCCCATCTCTGTGGATTCGCTTTATTAAAACAGCTTTGTTGCCAGAGGATTTGTTTGTTACCAGGGCTATCACCATAGTAACAAAATAATGACAGTATCTGTAATAAAGACTCTGAATCTATTTTTGGTGTTTGACTTCTCACAATGTTTGAGACCCAGACCTCCCTCCTTCCCTCTTGTCCCACATCTGGGCAAGAAAAGGTGTGTTCTCACTCTTTTGATGTGGGTGAAGTTCAAACCATGCAAGGCCCTACCACCTACAGACTCTCACTGTTAGCCCCACCCTCTAATCACAATAAAAGCCAAAGTCAACTACCTCTCCTTGCTCTCTCAAGGCATTTTCAGACCTACTTGATCCTGCTCTCTCCATAAAGCCTCATCATGTGAGTAGTAAACATCTTCATACCCTCTTGATGCATATATGGCCTTAGCAGTCTTGACAGCTGAACCAAAGTTTGGTTAGAGGGGATCCATTCCATTTCTGCAGCTTGGCCACAAAAACATCCTTATCTTTGTAATACAGATATCACAGTGATGAGAAGTTAGGGAATCATTGAAGAATTTACTCTCTGTTCCCATCAGGGCAATTTTTCTTCAGAAGGAACAGTGGCAGGAGGTGCTAAGGGTCTTATTGCACTCAATAGGTGGAGATTCTAGACACCATATTGACAGCTCCATGAGGACAGAGGCTGTGATTGTATTATTTATTGTGTATCCTTAGCATTTAACATAGAACCTGGCTCATAACATATGCCCAACAAACACTGTTGAATAAATGAATGAGTTAAGTCCTACCATTTTCTGCGAGAAAGCTCTGATTTCAAGGGAGAAGGCTCCCTTGGCAGTGTCCTGGTTTTGATGAACCAAGATATGTGGTCTAGAGCTGTGGACATGATTGATAACCAGCACAGATAAGATGGAGATGTACAACCTGTGAACATTTAATACTTTCTATTGAGAGGCATCATGAACTGCTTGACTAAGCAGAGACACCTCTGAGATTGCATAAATCAGAGTTAAAAATGTTAAAAAAAAGGAGGCAAGTAGGTCTGAAATAATGTCCGTAATGGGAAAAAGTAGGAATTAACATTATGAGAATGTGCATATTTATTCAATACTAAGTGGCAGTGTGAGGAGATTGATCAGGTATTTGAACACGGGGCTGTGTAATTAATCAATGACTGACAGAAAAATGCCAACTGGAAATCTCCGCTTTATAGTTCTGGTTTCACTCTTCCCTAGACTTTGGGTAATTTGTCCATTCGTTAAAAATTATTCATGTCTCTAATTTATTCCAGGAACAGGCAAATGCAAATTGCTCAGAATCTTTGCTCTGTAGGTGCTTATAGATTAGTAGGGGAGATAGACAAACAGAAAATTAAATGACAGTCTGTGACTGATTGCTATAATAGTGGTACATACAGAGGGTTAGTGGAGCCTGTGATATAGTTCACATGGGGTAGTGGAGCCTATGTTACAGTTCATATGGGGTCTCAAGGAAGATGTCTTAAAGGATGAATAGGGGTATGGAAGAGACTTCTATAGTTCATCAAGCTGGTCCTCTCTTTGGTAGCACACAGTTAAACCACCTTTCCCAGCTCACCTTCACTGACTCACCCCAGCATATAAGTGAGAACAGGGGATTGAATTCTGGCCAATTAAATGTGGACAGGAAATAAAGAACTCCAAGGCCCTAGGCCAGGGCTTGGACAACTACAGCCTGGAGGCCAAATCTTGCTTACTGCCTCTTTTTATAAATTAAGTTTTATTGGAACACAGCCACATCCATTTGTTTACATGTTATCTATTGTGGCTTTAGCGCTACAATGGCAGAGCAGAGTAGTTGTAACAGAGACCACATAGTTTGCAAAGCCCAAAATATTTATTAAATGGCCCTTTACAGAGAAAAGTTTGCCCACACTGTCCTAGAAGATGGTGGAACCACAAGATGGAAGGGTCTAGACAGAGAGCCATCCTGAAGAGCCACTTGACCAAGAACAGATGTTTTCTCACATTAAACTTGGCAAAAAAGAGAGAAATAAACTTGTATTGTGCTAAGCCACTGATTTTATATATACATAAAATAACAGCTAGCGTTATATGCGCAATCATAAGAGGTGCACAAATTAATGCATAGGGGAAGGAAATGGCCTTCCAGATAAAAGAATAGTATGACCAATATCACAGATATATGAACTTGTAATGTGGATCGGACCTCACAAGCAAAGCAGTATTGCTGGGCTTAACTGGAGCGGTGAGGATGGTGGCAGCTGAGTCTAGAGAGAGGGGCGAGGGCTATTGTAGAAGGCCCGACCTTACACAGTGTTAACAATATCTTCAGTGGCACAGGAAAACAGGGGAGAAGATGGAGACCAGCATCCACAGAGCAAAAATGGCTACACTTTTGTATATGTGAATTTGCAATCTTAGAGTTTGAGCTATGAACTGATTATTGACAGGAACCAGTTTACTGGGCTAGAAATGCCAATAAACAACATTCAGAATAACACAAGAGGAAGTGAGCCATGTATAGAAGGAATGTTCATCTTCTAGGGTAAAAAGTAGTCAGTTTCCTTTGTTAAACTTTGGGTTTGCTTGTGAAAAGGTATTCGTCTCATTAAGTTTCTGCACTTCAGCTTCTCATGTAACGTTTACTGTTATAGTTCTCAGCATCTATGGGGTACATCAGTAATTTTGGAGAAAGTCGATAGATACTTGGAACCACTCATCCCAATGAACCTCTTTAGATTCACACCGTCAGATTTAGTTTTTTAAAAAACCACTTTATTGAGGTATGCTTGACATATAGAAAGCTGTACAGGTTTAATGTACATAGTTGATGAGTTTAGAGATTAGTATATACCCGTGAAACCATCACCAGAATCTATGCCATAAACTATATCTTTACCTCAAAAATTCCTCCTGTCCTCTTTATTTATTATTATTATTATTGTTGTTGTTATTTTGTGCAAGAACACAACGTAAGATCAACCCTCTTAGCAAAATTTTAAGTGTAAAATACAGTATTGTTAACTATAGGCTTTATGCTGTACAGTAGCTCTCTAGGGCTTATTCATCTTATATAACTGAAACTTTGTACCCATTGACTCATACCTCCCTGTTTCCCCCTTCCTCCAGACCTTGACAACCACCATACTACTCTCTGCTTCTGTGAGTTTGACTATTTTGGGTTTTTCATATAAGTGGAGTCATGCAGTATTTGTTCGTCTGTGACTGGCTTATTTCACTTAGCATGATGTCCTTCGGTTCATCCATGTTGTCACAAATGGCAAGATTTCCTTCTCTTTAAGGCTGAATAATATTCCATTGTAGATACCATGTATCACATTTCTTTTATCCATTTATCCACTGATGGATGCTTAGGTTGTTTCCATATCTTGGCAACTGTGAATAATGCTGCTATGAACACGGGAGTACAAGTAGCTCTTAGAGATCCTGATTTTGATTCCTTTGGATATACACCCTGAAGTAGGATTGCTGGATCATGTGGTAGTTCTATTTTTAATATTTTGAGGAGCCTCTGGATTTAGTTTTAAAAATACAGGCAATCAGTAAACATTTTTGAGCTTTCAATATAGGTACAATCCGTTTTAAGTGAATAGAAAGCAAAAAAGTTGAGTTGACTGTGTTCAGTCCTTGTTAAGCTTCCAAACCACTTGGAATACTCGTGAAAAAATGAGAAAACAATATTGAAAAGAATAAATTAAAGCTATTTTTTGGTATCAATTTTAAAATGTTCTAGAAGTTTAGAGAAGGAAGTGCTCAAAATATCTTAATTTGGTTGGTACATTAGTTTTCTATTTTCTGCTATAACAAATTACTAAAAATTTAGTGGCTTAAAACAACACAAGTTTATGATCTTGCAGCTCTGGAGGTCAGAAGTCTGACTCAGGTCTCACTGGGAAAAAATCAGGATGTCAACAGGTCTGTGTTTCTTCATGGAGGCTCCAGGGGCAGAATCCCTTTCTTTGCCTCTTCCCGCTTTAGAGGCCATCTGTGTTCCTTAGCTCATGGTTCCTTTCCTCCATCTTCAAAGCCAGCAATGTCAGGTCTAGTCCTTCTCTCATTGTATCACTGCACAACTCTTCTGCCTCCCTCTTCACTTTTAAGGACCATTGTGATTACACTGGACCCACTTAGATAATCCAGGACGGTCTTCCCATTTTAATCAGATGGTTAGCAACTTTAATTCCATCTGAAGCTTTAATTCTATTTTTCCATGTAAGTTAACATATTGCTTGGTTCCAGGGATTAACATCTGAGCACATTTTGAGGGTCATTATTCTGCCTACTGCAGTGAGGAAGGAATTGTCATTCTTCAGTCATTTGGAAATACCTCTGTGGACTCTGTATAAATGTGTGAGCCAGAAAAGAAAATGCCAGTATTCTTTTGATGTGGACTAGACACTCAATTTTCCATTTTGTGCTTATCTGTTTCCTTTTTAGAATATCACTTATCCTTGCAATGAAAGGAAAGAGAAATTTTATATTCCTTTAGATTTGCTGACTTTCGGCTAGTCATTTTGAACAAGACTTTTGGAGAGAGCTTAGTATTATAAAAGTGATAGATTCAGATTGTTCTGAAAACAGAGTCAGTAGGATTGAATAAAACACTTTTGGTATTTGGAAAAAATAAAGTGTTAATGCAAGGAGTTCATTTCATTTTTAAAGCATAAGAATTTGGTCACAGAAGCATAGAAAAATTAACCAGAATAATGTATTATTATTGTATATTATTAATATATATTAGAGAAGATTAACACTTTTCTTTCTTTAAATAGTTAATAAAAAGATTAACTTTATCCTCTCGCTAGAGAGTAAGATAAATTTTGAAGAAGTCTCTAACTTTTGTTTAGTTACCTTCTGAAACACTTTACAAGGCTTGAGAATCTTGCGTTATATTAGATTACTCAGCTATGGCCTTGATGCAGCCTTAGCTTAGCTATGGTTTAGCTCTTTGGCTAAGAGAAACTTTAATAATTAAGTAGATAATTGCTCTAATCTGGGTCTAGTCTTCATGTCTACTTCTGGCTTCCACTTATTGGGTGTAGAGATATTAGCGAATAGTCATACTACTTGTTCAATAGATATTATGTTGGGAAAGCAATTTTTTTCTTTCTCTTTGGCAAAATGTTTTTAAGTCAATGTTTCTCTGAAATTGTATTTCTTTTATGGTCTCCTTGGTGATGGAATGCCTATAGCATGAAATCCATTGTTGCTTTTCACCTTATGCAGTCCATCTAGGCTGCTCTTGCCCATACTCCATTGCTTTATTTTATTTCATTATTATTATTGTTTTAAAATAGGGCCCACCTTTGTGTGCATGAAGAACAAGATTATTTTATCAATTGAAGCAGATATCATTGCAGCCTGGAAAACGGCTTTGATTCTTCAATTCTTGCACAACGAATTCTGTGACAGGTAGCTTACAAATCCAAAGCAGGTATAGAAATCATTATGAGGCCTGCACAACCTCCTCAAATCTGAAACAGCCCTTGCAAATGCTGATTGCTTGCAAATGCAACTGTCTGGGTTCCGTAAAAAATGAACATAATAAGTTTTTATTTCCCATGGTGATACACCACAGCTGCATTCGGCTTCTGATAGTTTGCAATTCAGGAATAATAGCTTGGTTCGGTTTAGTTTATTGAAGACATAAAAATACTTGGCTGCCAGAGGCTGGAATGCATGGTTCAAGAGAGCAAGATTCCAACAGGGAGCACAGAACCTGTACATGGAATACGGGTATACTCAGCACTTAGCAAGCATGATTTATTCATTTGGTGAAAAGAAGCATCCATAAACATGATTTATGTAATTACTGAGGGGGGAATTTGATCTCTAGGTGTATAGAACGGTACCTCAGAATTTCGTTGCACGCATCTTACTTTTTTAATAGCATTCCATTTGGTTAAAAATATTTCAGCTTCTCACTTTTCTCAGGAGAAAACTCTTCATTTTTATCCACTGGAAAAAAGGAAAGAGAAAAACACCAAGCTCCTTTACTCACTAGCTGCTTTGAGAGCTTAGGCATTACACATGTCTGCAGTGAAAATGGAGGATTTCCTGAATTCAGCTGAATGTCTTAAAACAAGCAGAAGTATTTGGGAATAATTTTTATCAAAAATGTATTTTCTAGAAGTGAAAATTGAAAACTTCAGATTGGAAAATATTCATTAAACATGGGATTCCATCATTAGGCAGCAGAAATGTTAGATAATGTCAGCAATAAAATGGTCTCTATTTTTGTTCATCTTCCACATTAATGAAGTAAAATAACTTAGGATTTGGACTGAGCAAACCTCGGCTCTGTGAGCGCTATATGCCAACTCAACTACGCCGCACAATTGACTGTGTGAATTTTGGGAAGTCTCTTGGGTTTCCCTAGCTTTCGTTTCTCCATCTACCAAACAGACAGATGTGTTGACATCTGTCTTATGTACTACCTCACAGGTATGTTGTAAAGATCAAATGGGATGATGCATGCAGGGTACATCAACTGTAGAGGCCTTTGTGAGCTCTTTATTATTATGTAAAAACTATGCCAGTGGCCACCAGTAAGATGTTCTTTGGGGTGTTCCCTCATTAGTAATGGTGGAGTTGCACAATTCCACACCTTCTGCCTGCCTTCTTTATTGCTAATGATACAGTCTGTAAGTAGCGATGAACTGGGGATAGATGTTGTCTGTTACGCTAGCTTGAGAGAGAGTGTGGAGGTGGTGCAAAGAATTCTGGTTTAAGATGGAATTCTTTTAGTGTGAAATCATAGGTAATCAATGGGAATTCTTTAAACCTCAGTTATTTCATCTGTAAAATATATGAATAAAATCCACTGACGTTGTGTCGCAAGATTGTCTTCCTCAAAAGAAGCAATGCATATGGAAACTCTTTGGAGACTTAAAACCTACAAATGTAAATTGTTTTCATTACTCTTTTATTTGGACGTTGTAACCTTTAGCACTGACAAATGAAACTACATAAAACACAATTATTTCCTGATAAAAACTTAATGCTACGCTGGTGAATGAGATAATACCTTCTGTTTGTTTTCTGTGAGAAATAGCTCTCAATATAATTGCAGTAAATAAAATCAGTAGTGCCTTTATAAATCTTTGTTTAGTCAGAACCACATCTATTTCAGATAGTGACCTTTTCTTTTGAAAATGATGGGTCTTCTCTGTGAATAAAGACTTTAGGAGTTTACAAACTAATAATTGAAAGCTCAATTTTAAGGAAGCTCAAACAAAATGTTTTTACAACACAGGTGTTTATTTAAGAAACTTCACACGTGAAAATCCATAGTTTCAAAATAGACTAATTGGGGAGGGGGTGGTGGCATACTGACTTCATAAAATTATTTGTTGCTTCTTAAGATCTTTAAAGTATTTTTAGCATAGCTATGTCATCTGATGAAATATGAAACAAGTACATTGATAATAATATAGAGTTAAAACTAAGGGTTGTGGGAAAAACTAAGGGAACGGAAGTGGCTTTTTAATTTTAGTAAGATGAAAAGCTTTTACATGATATGAAATCACTTAAATCTACCTAGATATATTGAAATCTTGAATACTGAATCAATGCATGAGTTATATATTTTTCTGTATTTTTATTATGATAAAATACATATAACAAAATTTACCATTTTAAACATTTTTTTTTTTTGAGGAACATTAGCCCTGAGCTAACATCTGCTGCCAATCCTCCTCTTTTTGCTGAGGAAGACTGGCCCTCATCTAACATCCATGCCCATCTTCTTCTACTCTATATGTGGGACGCCTACCACAGCATGGCTTGCCAAGCGGTCCATGTCTGCACCTGGGATCCGAACAGGCAAACCCCAGGCTGCTGTAGCGGAACATGCGCGCTTAACCGCTGTGCCACTGGGCCGGCCCCGTAATCATTTTTTTTTTAAAGATTTTATTTTTCTCCTTTTTCTCCCCAAAGCCCTCCAGTACATAGTTGTATATTCTTCATTGTGGGTCCTTCTAGTTGTGGCATGTGGGAAGCTGCCTCAGCGTGGTTTGATGAGCAGTGCCATGTCCGTGCCCAGGATTTGAACCAACGAACACTGGGCCACCTGCAGCAGAGTACGCGAACTTAACCACTCATCCACAGGGCCAGCCGCCCCGTAATCATTTTTAAGTGCACAATTCAGTAGCATTAAGTACATTCACATTGTTGTGCAAGCATTACCACTATCCATCTCTGGAACTTTCCCACCATCCCAAACTGAAACTTTACCCCCATTAAATAATTGTATTTTGAAGAATACCCTCAACGTGATCTATTTTATGCTACCATAGTATTTACCTTTGGCATTCAAATATGTTTATTATTTTAAAATAATCATATGTTATACTTTTAGCGGTATGTTGAACAAGGACAAGATTTTTCAGAGAATATATTTATAATGTTAGTCAGATAAGATGAATACCATATAGTCATATGCTAAGACCTGTTATATTTTTGTTATAAGTTCACTATTAATTTTGTTTTTGAATATTTATTTGATACGTGAAATTTACCAAAGCAGTAACAATATTTGTTTTTGCATTAAGAAAATTTATCCTGAAAACTTTCCAGTACTTTATTACATTCCTTCATTTCAGATATTTTAGCCGTATTGTAACTAATAATATGGAAGGAGTTCTACCCCAGATGAATTGTATCCAGATTTTTAGAAATACGTCTATTGAATAAAGTGAGATGATACCTGTAATATTTGAAAAATAACTTAAGCTGTCTAAAATAAATATTTTACTCTCTTTCTTGTATTGTTAAGGGAATTATACATTGGTACAGTCTCTATAGAGGGTAATTAATCAATATCTATCAAAAGGTTAAAAAGTACATCCTTTGACCCAGCCACTACATCTTTAAAAATTTATCCTACATTTATACACATATAAGTTAATCAAAGCACATAATTGGAAAGAAAAATATAAAAAGACCTCTTAAAACATAGTAGTAAAAAGACATACAACCCAACTAAAATATGAGCAAGAAAAGTATAAAAGACCCTATAAAAGTTTATAAGTGGCCAAAAGGCCCAGGAAAAGGTGCATAACAATATTACGTATCAGGGAAATAAAAATTAAAGCCGCAACGAGATATACTACACATTCGCTAGAATGACTAATAGTGAAAAGAAGGACAATTCTAAAAGTTCAGGAGGACGTTGAACAACTGGAACTCCCATATGTTGTTGGTTGGAATAAAAAATGGTGCTGCCTCTTCGGAAAACACTTTGACAGTTTCTTATAAAGTTCAATAAACACTTATCAAATGAAACATATGCACAGACAAAGACTTGTTCCTGTGTTCATATCAATTTTATTCAAAATAGCCCCTAAATAGTAAAACCCAAAATGTCCATCAAATGGAGAATAGATAAATTGTGGTATATCCATATCCTGAAATACTACTCTGCAATAAAAAGGGATGAGCAACTGACACATGCAACAATGTGGATGAATCTCAGAAGCATTTTGTGGAGAGAAAGAAGTTAGACACAAAAGAGTATGTAATGTATGGTTTCATTTATATAATATTCTGGAAGAGACAAACTCAAAGTATTTTGAAAGAAAACAGATTAGTGGTTAAGTAGGACTAGGTTAACTGCAAAGAGGGTACCAGGAAGCATTTTGAAGTGAGGAAAATTTTTTGTCCTGATTGGAGTGTTGATTACATGGGTGCACAAATTCGTAAAAACTCATCAACTTGTACATTTAAAATGGCCACATTTTATTATGTGTAAATTATATCTTAAGTTGATCAAAATTAATCATAGTAATGAATGAGAACCCATTGGATAAAATGGAAAACCATGAGCCCTTACTGATATAAATGAATAATTAATAGTTTGCTGGGGACAAAAATCTTACATAGTTTCAAGGCACTTCCACACAGAACTTTTCATTACAAAGAAAAAAATTATGCTTCTACAACGGAAAAGTCTGACAGACACTGCCTTAGACAAGTGATCAGAGTGAACATCATCAGTAACGGAATAAATCAAAATCAAGTGCCACCTGACAGGATGCAATGAGAGGAACACCTCACTTCTGTGATATTCTTGCCAAAGGTGTATTGCCAGTATCGAATCTTAAGGACACATCATGCAAATACAAATTAAAGAACAGCCTACAAAACAACTAGCCTAGAATCTTCTGAAGTGTCATGGTCATAAAAATCAAGAAAAGATGGAGAAACTGTTCCAGACTGATAGACTTTAAAGAGATGCTGCAAATTAATATGGTATAGGATTGTGAACTAGATCCATTTGTTATAAAGGATATTATTGGGACAATTGGTGAAACTTGAATGATTTCTGAGGATTAGATGTTAATATTAGATGAACCAGCTTCTTGAGTTTTGGTCGTTGTATGGTGGTTGTGAAGGAGAAAGTCCTTGTTTGTAGGAAGCACACACAGTTTTGGCGCTGATGTGGCATCAGGTTGGCAGCTTACTTTCAATTACTTGAAGAAAAAAGTTCTTTGCACTGTACTGGAAAATTTTCTATAAATTTGAGATTGAAATAAAAAAATTAAACTCCCTTGTTACTTTTCCTCCTTTTAAGGTTATGAAAAATGTGTGATATTTTGAGTCAAATAGTTAAAAATAACATTTCCTTAAACCATTTGCCCTCACAGAAGAGTAAATGCCTTTTCTTCTTTCCTCATCAAGAATCTATGTTTTTAGTGCCTTTTGATTTTTCTTCTAATTTTTACTTCAGGTCTGTAGTAGTTTTGTTGACTCTTCTGAATTTCCTGTTTGTCAGAATTATACACTGCAACAATTTCAATTATGCATGTGAGTTGATTAATGTCTTTGTGTGTGTGTTCAAAGACCTAGGTATTGGAAAATTTAAGTGATTTTCAGTTTTGGAAGAAATAATGATATTCACTTTGAAGCTGTAATAATAGAGAAATAGCTAAATATTTACTAGCCCAAATCTCAGACCTATGAGACAATATATGCTATATTAGTTCCCTGGGTTAGCATCTAAATATCCAAGCATTTCAGTATTCAATATTTGAAGTTTACGTAAGGAGGAAAAAAAATCCAAATAGACGTGAAGAGCTATACATATGGCATATGCATAATTTATTTACAAGTTTTCTAAGTAATACGAGCTCCATAATTCATATGCAGTAATTACATTTTTGTAACGGAGATTACTTAAGAATGGATGATATGCTTTTTGAAATTAATAGACTATAATTTTTAGAACAATTTTAGGTTTACAGAAAATTGAACAGAGAATTCCCTTAAACTCCCTCTTCCCCCTGCTCACAGATTCCCCTATTATTAACATCTTGCATTACCGTGGTACATTTATTACAATTGATGAACCAATATTGATATATTATTATTACCCAGAGTCCATAGTTTACATCAGGAATCAGTCTTTGTGTTGCATGATTCTATGGATTTTGACAAATGTATAAGGTCATGTAGTCACTAACTATAGTATCATCAGTTTCACTGTCTACCTGTTCATCCCTGTCCACTTCTACCTCCCTCCAGACTGCTGAGCCCTTGCAACTGCTGATCTTTTTACTGTCCCTATAGTTTTGCCTTTTGAGAATGTCGTGGTTGAAATCACATGGAAGGTAGCCTTTCAGACTGGCTTCTTTCACTGAGCAATTTTTGTTTCTTTCATGTCTTTTTGTAGCCTGATAACTCATTTCTTTTTATCACTGAATAATATTTCATTGTATGGAGGTATCACGATTTGTTTATCCATTCACCTTGAAGGACATCTTGGTTGCTTCCAGTTATTGACCATTATGAAAAAACCTACTATACACATTCATGTTCAGGTTTATATGTTAATGTAAGTTTTCAACTTATTTGGTTAAATACCTAGGAGTATGATGGCTGGATCGTATGGTAAGATTATGCCTCGCTTTGTAAGAAACTGTCAAATTGCTCTCCAAAGTGGATGTAACATTTTGCATTTCTATCATCAAAGAGTCAGAGTTGTTTTTGCTTCACATCCTGGCTAGCATTTGATATTGTCATTTTTATGGATTTTAGCCATTCTAATAGGTGTAAAGCCATTTATTTTTAATTTGCATTTCCCTAATAATTCATGATGGTGAGCATCTTTGCTATCTGTATAATTTGCATATGTATATCTTCTTTGGTGATGTGACTTCAGATTACTGGCTATTTTTCTAATTGAGTTTGTTTTCTTATTGTTGAGTTCTTTGTACATTTTGGATATAAATCTTTGATCAGTTATGTGTTTGCAAAGATTTTCTCCCAGTCTGTTTCTTGTCTTTTCATTCTCTTATCAACGTATTTGCAGAGCAGAAGTTTTTAATCTGAATGAAGCCCAAACTTTCGATTTTTTCTTTCATGGATTGTGCTTTCGGTGTTGTATCTAAAATGTCATTGCCAAACCCAAGGTCACCCAGATTTTTTGCTACCTTATCTTCTAGGAGTCAGTAGTTTTTCATTTTATATTTAGGTCTGTGATTCCTTTGAGTTAATGTTTGTGAAAGATATAAATTCTGTGTCTAGATTCATATTTTTGCATGTGGATATCCAGTTGTTTCCACACCATTTGTTGGAAAGATCATCTTTTCTTCATTGCACTACTTTTGCTCCTTTGTCAAAGATCAGTTGACTATATTTATATGGTTTTGTTATTTCTGTTCCATTGATCTATTTGTCTGTTCTTTCACAGGTACCACACTGGCTTGATTGCTATAGCTTTATAGGAAGTCCTGAAGTTGAGTAGCGTCAGTCCTCCAACTATGTTCTTTTTAGTATTGTGTTGGCTATTCTAGGTCTTTGCCTTGCCATAAATTTTAGAATTAATTTGTAGATATCCTCAAAATAACTTGCTGGCATTTTGATTAGAATTGCATTGAATCCATAGATCAAATTGAGAAGAAATGATATCCTCATAATATTGAGTCTTCCTATCCATGAACATGGAATATTTCTCTATTTAATGTCTTTCTTTGGAGCTTTGCAACTTTCCTATACAGATCTTGTACATATTTTGATAGATTTATACCTAACTATTTCATTTTTTTGCTGCTAATGTAAATGGTATTATGTTTTTCAATCTCAAATTCCACTTGTTCATTGTTGGCATACAGGAAAGTAATTGGTTTTTAATGTTAACCTTGTATCCTGAAGCCTTGCTATAATCACTTACTAGTTCCAGGAGTTTTTCTGTTGACTCTTTCAGATTTTTTACATAGAAAGCTATGTCATCTGTGAATGAAGACAATTTTATTTCTCCCTTCCCAATTTGTATACATTCATTTCCCTTTCTTGTCTTTGCATTATCTAGAATTCCCAGTATGATGATATTTAGGAATGGTGAGAGGGGATGTCCTTGCCTTGTTCCCGACCTTAGGGCAGAAGCTTTGAGTTTCTGTCTACATTTTAAGTATGTGTTAACTGTAGGTTTTTTACAGATATTCTCTATCAAATTGAGGAAGCTCTCTTTTCCGGGTTTAATGAGAGTTTTTAATCCTGAATGGATCTTTGATTTTCTCAAATGCTTTTTCTGTATCTATTGATATGATCATGCAATTTTTTGTCTTTAGCCTATTGATGTGGTGGAGTGCATTAATTGATTTTCTAATGTTGAACCAACCTTGCACATCTGGTATAAATACCACTTGGTCATGGTATGTAATTCTTTTTATACATTGTTAGATTCTATTTGCTAATATTTTGTTGAGTATTTTCGCATGTGTGATCTTGAGAGATATTGATCTGTAGTTTTCCTTTCTTGTAATGTCTTTATCTGTTTTTGGTATTAGGTTAATGCTGGTCTCATAAAATGAATTAAGAAGCAATTGTTCTGTTTCTACCGTCTGAAAGAGATTGTAGAGAACTGGTATGATTTCTTATTTATATGTTTGGTAGAATTGACCAGTAAAATCATCTGGGTCTAGCGTTTTCTCTTTTGGAAATTTATTCAGTATTAATCCAATTTATTTAACAGATATAGGCCTGTTCAGATTATCTACTTCTTCTTGTGAGAGTTTTGGTAGATTGTGCTTTTCAAGGAATTGGTTTATTTCATCTATGTTATCAAATTTGTGGTAATAAATTTACTATCATTTTAATATTCATGGGATCAGTAGTGATGTTCCTTTTTTCATATCTGACCTTAGTAATTTTTGTCTTCTCTCTTTGTTATTAGCATAGATAGAGGTTTTCAATTTTATTGATCTTTTTGAAGAAACAGCACTTGTATTCTTTGATAATCTCTATTGTTTTCCTCTTTTCAATTTGGTGGATTCTTGTTCTAATTTTTATTATTTCCTTTCTTCTGCTTCTTTAGGTTTATATTCCTCTTCTTTCTTTAGTTGCTCAAGGTGGAAGCTTGGATCATTGATTTTAGATCTTTCTTCTTACTTAATATACACATTCAATGCTAAACATTTACCTTTAAGCATTTTCTCTGCATTCCACAAATTTTGATGCATTGTACTTTTACTTTCATTTAGTTCAAACTATATTTAAATTTCTCTTGAGAGTTTTTCTTTGACCCATATGTTGTTTAGAAGTGTGTTGTTTAATGTTCAAGTGTTTTGGGGTTTCCAACTATCTTACTGTTAATGATTTCTAGTTTAATTCCATTATGGTCTGAGAGAATGCTTTGTATGATTTATATTCTTTGAAATTTGTTAAGATGTTTTTTATGGTCCAGAATGTAGTTTCTCTTGGTGAATGTCCAAGTGAGCTTGAGAGGAATGTGTATTCTGCTGTTGTTGGATGAAGTATTCTATAGATGGCAATTTGATCCAGTTGATTGATGGTGCTGTTCAATTCAGCTATGTTCTTACTGATTTTCTGCCTGCTGGCTCTGTTAATTAGTGATGGAGGGGTGTTGCAGTCTCCAACTATAACAACATACTTATCTATTTCTCCTTGTAGTTGTTTCAGTTTTTGCCTCATGAATTTTGACGCTCTGTTGTTAGACGCGTACACATTAAGGATTGTTATGTCTTCTTGGAGAACCGACCCCTTTAGTATTATATAATATCTCTCTTTATCCCTGATACTTTTCCTTGCTCTGAATTCTGCTTTGCCTAAAATTAATATAGCTACTACAGTTTTCTTTTTATTAGGAATAGCATGGTATATATTTCTCCCTCCCTTTACTTTTAGTCTATCTGCATTTTTATATTTAAAATAGGACCTTAAAGATAACATAGATTTTGCCTGTGTTTTTAAACCCATTCTAACAGTCTATCTTTTAATTGGTGTTTTAGCTCATAGACATTTAAAGTGATTATTGATTTGGTTGGATTGATATCTATCACATCTGTTAGTGTTTTATATTCATTGTCCTTTTCTTATTTTCTTTTGTCTTCCAGTATTTTTATGCCTTCTGTAGTTTTAAATGAGCATTTTATGTGATTCCATTTTTTCTTCTCTAAGCATATTAATTATCCTTTTCTCTCTCTCTCTTTTAAAATTTTTGTTAAGTGGTTGTTCTTGAACCTGCAGTATACATTTACACTAATCCAAGTCCTCTTTCAAATAATACTATGCCATTTCATGGGTAGTGCAAGTGCTGTAACATTCTTGTCATTCATTTCACTTATCAATAAGGTAGAATCATTGAATACATTGTTGTTATTATTTTGAACAAACTCTTACCTATTGGATCAATTAAGAATAAGAAAAATAAAACATTTCTGTTTAATTTCATCTATTCCTTCTCTAACACTCTTCGTTTCTTTAGGTAGATTTGAGCTTCTGATCTATGTTCTTTTCCTTCTTTCTGAAGGATTTCTTTTAGCATTTCTTGGAGGGCAGATCTATTGCTGATAGATTCCTTCCATTTTTGTTTGTTTGAGGAAGTCCTTATTTCTCCTTCACTTTTGAAGGATAATTCCACTGAATATGGAATTATGAGTTGGTGGCTTTTCCTTCAACACTTAAATATTCCACTTTACTTACTTCTTGCTTTTAAGGTTTCTGAAGAGAAGTGCCATATAATTCTTATCCTTGTTTTTCTATGGGTTAGGGCTTTTCTTTTTATTAAACTTTATTTTTTAAAGCACTTTTAGGTTCACAACAAAAATTAAGGGGAAGGTACAGAGAGTTCCCATGTGCCACCTACCCATAAGTGGACATAGCCTCCCCACTATTAACATCCCACACCAGAGTAACGCATTTGTTATAATTGATGAACCTACATTGACTCATCTTTATCATAGTGCTCATAGTTTACAATAGGGTTCACTCTTGGTATTGTACATACTATGGGTTTGTACAGATTTCTAATGACATGTATCTACCATTATAGCCTCATACAGAGTAGTTTCACTGCACTAAAAATTCCCTGTGCTCTGCTTATTCATCCCTTCGTCCTCCCTTACCTCTGGCAATCATTGGTTGTTTTAGTGTCTGCATAGTTTTGCCTTTTCCAGAATGTCATATAATTGGAATCATATAGTATGTGATCTTTTCAGATGGTTTCTTTCACTTAGCAACATGCATTTAATGTTCCTTCATTCTTTTCATGACTTGATAGCTTATTTCATTTTAGTTAGTAATATTCTTAAGAATCTTAATAATAATAATTATTCTTAATGATTTTAATAATTAATGTTAATATTCTTAATAATCTTAATATTTTATTGTCTCCATGTACCACAGTTTGTCCAATTACCTACTGAAGGACATCTTGGTTGCCTCTAAGTTTTGTCAATTATGAATAAAGCTGCTATAAACATTTGTGTGCAGGTTTTTGTGTAGATCTAAGTTTTCAGCTCCTTTGGGTATATAACAAGGAGCACAATTTCTGGATCATGTTGTAAGAGTGTGTTTAGTTTAGTAAGATATTGCCCAGCTGTCTTCTGAAGTGGCTGTACCATTTTGCATTCCCATCAGCAATGAATGAGAGTTCCTATTGTTCCACATCCTTGCCAGTATTTGCTGTTGTTAGTGTTCTAGATATTGGCTGTTCTAACAGGTGTGTAGTGGTAATCCATTGTTGTTTCAATTTGCATTTCCCTGATGACATATGATGTGATGCATCTTTCTATATGTTTCTTGGCCATCTGTATATCTTCTTTGGTGAGGTGTCTGTTAAAGTCTTTGGTCCCTTTTTTAATCAGGTTGTTTGTTTTCTTATTATTGAGTTTTAAGGGTTCTTTGTATATTTTACATAACAGTTCTTTATCAGATATGTCTTTTGTAAATATTTTCTTCTAGTCTGTTTCCTGTTTTTTTCATTCTTTTACAGTGTCTTTTGCAGAGCAGAAAAATTTATTTTTAATAAAGTCAAGCTTATTAATTCTTTCTTTCATGGATTGTGCCTTGGGGTTATGTCTAAAAAGTCATCACCAAATCCAAGGTCATCTAGTTTTATAGTTTTCCATTTCATGTTTAAATTTATGATTCATTGTGAGTTAATACTTGTGAAAGATGTAAATTCTGTGTCTAGATACATTTTTTTGCATGTGGATGTCCAGTTGTTCTAGCACCATTTGTTGAAAAGACTGTCTTTTCTCCATTGTATTGCCTTTGCTCCCTTGCCAAAGATCAGTTGACTATATTTATGTGGATCTATTTCTGGGCTCTCTATTCTGTACCATTGATATATTTGCCTATTCTTTCACTAGTACCATATAGTCTTGATAACAGTAGATTTATGGTAAATCTTGAAGTTGGGGAGTGTCAGTCCTCCAACTTTGTCCTTCTCTTTCAATATTGTGCTGGCTATTCTGTTTTTATTTTGTCTTTACATGTAAACTTTAGAATTATTTACTCAATATCTACAAAATAACTTGGTGGGATTTTGATTTGGACTGCATTGATCTATAGATTATGTTGTAAGAACTGGCTCTTGACAATATCGAGTCTTTCTACCCATGAACATGGAATATTTTTATGTTTATTCAGTTATTTGAATTCTTTCTTTAAAGTTTTACCGTTTTCTTCATATAGATCTTGTACATATTTTGTTAGATTTATACTTAAGTATTTCATTTTTGGGGGTGCTAATGTAAATGGTGTTGTCTTTTTAATTTCAAATTCTGCTTGTTCTTTGCTGGTATATACGAAAATGGTTGGCTCTCATATATCAACCTTGTATCCTGCAGCATCACTATAATCATTTATTAGTTCCAGAATTTTTGTTGATTCTTTTGGATTTTCTAGATGATGATCATGTCATTTATGAACAATGACATTTTTATTTCTTCCTTCCCAATCTGTATATCTTTTCTTTTCTTTCCTTGTCTTATTACACTAGCTAGTATTTCCAGTACAATGTTGAAAGGAGCTGTGAGAGGGGACATCCTTGCCTTGTTCCTGATCTTAATAGGAAAGCTTTGAGCTGCTGAATATTAAGTATGATATTAATGGTAGTTATTCTGTAGATATTCTTTATCAAGTTAAGGAAGTTCTTCTGCATTCCTAGTTTATTGAGAGTTTTCATCACGAATGGCTGTTAGATTTTGTCAAAGTCTTGAATTTATTGATACAATCCTGTGATTTTTCTTCTTTAGCCTGTTGATGTGATATTATAATGTTGAACAAGTCTTGCACATCATAAATCCCAAGTGGTTGTGGTGTATAATTCTTTTTATACATTGTTAGATTTGATTTGCTAATATTTTGTTGAGGATTTTGCATCTGTGTTCATGAGAGATATTGGTCTATAGTTTTATTTTCTTATGATGTGTTTGTCTGGTTTTGATATTAGAGTAATGCTGGTCTCATAGAATGAGTTAGGATGTATTCCCTCTGTTTCTCAAATCTGAAAGAGATTATGGAGAACTAACATAATTTCTACTTTAAATATTTGATAGAATTCACCAGGGAAACCATCTGGGCATAGTGTTTTTTGTGCTGGAAGTTTATGAATTATTCAAATTATTTAATGGGTATATGCCTGTTCAGATTGTCTATTTCTTCTTGTGTGGAGTTTTCTCAGATTGTGTCTTTCAAGGAATTGGTTCATTTCATTAAATTTGTGAACATACAGTAATTTATTGTATTTTTATTGTCCTTTTAACATCCATAGGATGCATAGTTGTGTCCCTTCTTTCATTTTTGATATTAGTAATTTGTGTCACCTCTTTTTTTTTTTCTTTCTTAGCTTTGTTATACGCTTATCAAATATATTGATTTTCTCTAAGAACCAGCTTTTGGTTTTGTTGATTTTATGCATTGATTTCCTGTTTTCAATTTCATTGATTTTCTGCTCTAATTACTGGCTAAAAAATTTTATCCTTTTTCTGGCTTCTTTCCAGATAATCTCTGGCAGAGTCACTATGGGAAACAGTATGGAGAATCCTCAAAAATTTAAAACTATTTAAATTTAAAATATGATGCAGAAATTCCATTTCTGGGAATATATCCAAACAAAACAAAAACATAACTCAAAAAGATATCTGCACCCCATGTTCACGGCAGCATTATTTACAATAACCAAGGCATGAAAACAACCTAAGTGTCCATTGATGGATGAATGGATAAAGAAGTTGTGGTGTATACATACATACATGCATATATATATATATACACACACACATATATACATGTCTATATATACATACAGATATGTGTATATATACACATAATGAGGAAGAGGAAATCTTATCATCTGTGACAACATGGATGGAATTTGAAGGCATTAAGCTAAGTAAAATAAGTCATACAGAGAAAGACAAATACTGTATGATCTCGCTTATATGCAGAATCTAAAACAAAAACAAAAACAAAAACCAAACTCATAGAAAGAGAGATCAGACTTGTGGTTACCTGAGGTGGAGGATGGGGGCAGGGGAATTGGAGGGAGGTGGTCAAAACGTACAAACTTTCAGTTATGAGATAAATAAGTACTAGGGATATAATGTACAACATGATGACTATAACTAAGACTGCTGTATGTTATATAGGAAAGTTGTTAAGAGAATAAATCCCCAAATTTCTCACTAGTAGGAGAAATCTTTTTTCCTTTTTTTTCTTTCTTTTCTTTTTACTGTATCTATATGAGAAAATGGATGTGGGTTGAAACTATTGTGGCAATCATTTCACAATACATGTAAATCAAACTTTCACACTGTACACCTTAAACTTATACAGTAATGTGTATCAATTATTTCTCAATAAAATTGAAAAAAGGATATTCTCTCTTTTTTTTGTTCAATTTGAATATGATATGCCTAGGTAAAGATTTTTGGTTATTTATTCTGCTTGGTGTCCTCTGAACTTCCTGGGTCTGTGGATTGGTATCTATTGATAATTTTGTGAAATTTTCAGTCATTATTATGTTAATTATTTCTTCTATTCTTTTCTCTCTTTCTTCTCCTTCTGGTGTTTCCATTATGCATATGTTACAGATTTTGTAATTGTGCCATAGTTCTTGGATTTTTTTTTATTCTTTTTTGTCTTTGCATTTCCGTTTTGGAAGTTTCTATTGACACTTCTTCAAGATTATTGTTTCTCTCTTTAACTGTGTCCAATTTATGATGAGGCCATCAAAGGTATTCTTCAACCCTGTTATAGTGTTTTTGATTTTTAGCATTTCCTTTTGATTCTTTCTTAAAGTGTCTATCCCTGATTACATTACCCATCTGTTCTTGCATGTTGCCCTCTCTTTCCCTTAGAGACCTTAGCATATTAATCATACTTGTTTAAAATTCTTGGTCTGATAATTCCAACATCTCTACCATATATGAGTCTGGTTCTGGTGCTTGCTCTTTCTCTTCAAAGTGTCTTTTTTTCTTTTAGCATGCCTTGTAACTTTTTCTTTAAAGCTGGATGTGATGTACTTGGTAAAAGGAACTGTCGTAAATAGACCTTTAGTGTGAGGGTTTATGTTTATTTGGCTAAGGCTTAGGCTGTGTTTGCCATTTGTTGTAGTTGTAGGTTTCAGAGGCTAAAACTCCCTCTATTATTCTTGTTTTGATCTTCCTTACTGTCTTAGGGATTCCCTAAAGACTTCTTAGGTAAGGTCTGAGATGTGCAACTCTTCAGTTGTATTCCCCTGTCATTTTATAGGAGCCCTACTGATATGGTGGTAAGGTGTAGGGGGAGAGGGAACATTATATAGACCTTTGATTAGGTCTCTGGCCTTTAGGAAGCCTCTATCCATGTGCTATGACCTTTACAAGTTCTTATAAGTCCCCACGCATCACTTAGATGAGAGAGGAAGGGTAGAAGGGCTCCATCTAAACATATCCCTTCCCTCACATGGAAGGGTAGAGCAGACTACAGTTAGATATTTACCTTGCTCCAGGTTGGATAGGCTCTGGTAAAACCCAAGTCAATTAGGCTCTAGTGAAATAGTTTCCTATCAAGGAAAGCCTTATTCAGAAGAACAGATTGCTCTGGGTTTATTTCAAAATTGCTACAAGTCTCCTTCTCCTGCCAGAAGCATGTGGAGATTATTCTCCAATCTGCACTGTGAGAACCTGATAGGACTCCTGGAAAGAAAACTCACAAAAATATGGGACCTCCCTAAAACTGGCCCTCCTTGGAGTTCTTAACTTTCAGACTTGTTCACACTAATCTTCCGGAAACTTTTCACTTATACTTTAGGTTTCCCTACCCCAGTACTGGTTCCTAAGGTGGTTTCTGCTCCAGTAAGTTGTGATTATCTGTATATGCCTGTTTGTCTCTCCAATTGTTGGGCAATGGTTTGCCCTATGATCTCATTTATCTTATGGATCTAAGAAGAGTTGTTGATTTTCAGCTCATTTGGTTTTTTGCTTGTTGTGTGAATGGGAGCAATTACTTCTAATCTTCTTACATGTAGGATTGGAAACTGGAAGTTGAGCTCTTCTATTTTAAAAATATATATTAACCATTTATTTTAAAGTTATTGGTCTGTATTATCAGTGGATCTACTACTACTGCCTATTTTTCTTTTCATGGTTTGTCATATTTTCTTATTTATTCACATATCTAATCATTTTTTGTTGTAGCACAGACATTGTGTATAAAAGAATTATAAGGGCTTAAGATGACCTAATTACCAACCCCTCTGGTATCTATCTCAATTTCCTCTGATAGGCATTTTGGATTTAGAAGTTGATCACTTCAAGCCCATCAAGGACTGAACTGGAGTTAAAAGGGGTTACAGTTTTAGTAAGGTTCAGTTTACTTCTGTTTCTTTCATGTTCTTCAAGGAACCTTCTAGGCTTTTGATTAAGTGTCTTTAAAGTATCTGTCTACATTCTTCAAAATATTCAGGAGATTCATTTCTGTTTTTCTGATTTTCCCAGGCCAGAGCTCCAGAGTCCAGCCCCATGCAGCTTCAAAATACAGCAAATGTCTTGAGAGGGAAAATGGAGTGCGAATGAGGAAGGCCCTCTGTGCAACACATCTTTTTTTCATCTACTCTGAGATGGTCGGAGATTTACTATTACCTTTAGAAGATTTATTCCTAATTCTTTGGCCTCTAACACAGCTCCAAAATTCAGCAAACATCCTTAGGAGAAACAGACAGTGCATTTGAGGTCCCTCATGTTTGGAATTTACTATTCCAGCTCCACATGGCCACTAAGTCTTTATGCTTTTCTTTTACCTCCAGCAGAGACTTTTTGCTTGAACTAAACCTGATCCTCAGCCCACTCTCAGAACTGGTAAATGCCCACAGGTGATTTTAAGCTCATCTATGAAACATTCTCTGAAACATTCTCTCTTATCTGAAATTTTAATTTATTAAATTTTTCAAAGTTGACTTTGCGGGAGCATTAGCATGCCCTGATTTGTTACATTCACTTTATGTGTAGAAATATTGGACCTCCAGCATTTTGATTTTGGGACATATTGACCAAGTAAAATGTGTTCCTATTGAACAATACCATTTTCTTGCCAGCTTCTGTTTTTAGGAATTTTGCTTTCTGAGTTATGGTGGTTAGAGGTACTAATGAGGCAAATGGGAAAATGGCACTTCTACTAAACTTCCATATGGTATGGAAAAAGTGGTCAGGGTACATTGTTTCCAACCTCATAAAGTTAATGAGCCACTGATTTTATCTTAAAGCAAGTTCCACAGACATAATAGCCATTAGGAATTACTGCCACATTGGCAAAAGCTCAGTCACTGGCAAAAGTTCAGGTATTTTGGGGGATGCGTTGGAGTTTATTCATATCTTTTTCGTCAATGTGTCAAGGTCTGCTTGCCAGACATCAGAGCAGGGACATCATGTGTGTCTTATTCTCTTTTCCATTATATTTCCATCTTCTGGCATAGTTCTTGGCATAAGGTAGGTGTTTAATAAATATTTATTGAAAGAATAAATGAAAAAAGTGAATTATAGTGTTAATGAAAGAAATAAGAAAAGTTGGATGTGGTATAGGAGTTGGTGATCTGGTTTTTGGGAATAAAATTAACCACTTTACTGGTAAGAAGAGATCCAATACAGGTGATGGCATTTGGAGGTTGCCACCTTTTCACTGAGCTTGCATTTTTCATTTTCATATCTTGAGGGCTAAGGATAAGATTGGTAGGGCTAATATTGTTCCACAAGGCAATATAGCAGAATACAGATTTTAATATTCTGTCTTCTGAGTTTAGAGATATCCTACTATGGTTAATTTTAAGTAAGTCATTGTTAAATTAACAATCATTCTCCTACAGATCTTAATCCTAAAGCTCTTGTGGAGAATAATTGGAAAAGATTGAATGCAGATATATGGGGTTATATATTTTACAATAGTTTCAACTAAAAGCACATATGTATCTTACACATTATTGGGTATTGTCACCTGTTGGGAAAAAGTTTCCTAAGTGTATGAATGTAGCAACAAAGAATGACCCATAGCTGTTTCCATACCGGCTGTTTAAATGGGCTCTTTTTTAGGTAATGACAACAGCTGGCAGTTGGTAAGAGATTTATTCTGCTCCTTTTGTCTTTTAGTTTTCCAAAGAGCATGGTTGCTTGGTTCTTACTGTTTCTATCTTCCTCACTGCTTCTCACTAGGAACTATCTGTCTGCAGCTGCTGTGCATTCAACTTTTTTGATGGAGACACACAATAAATATTATTGCCTACATTTTCTACTTGGGGTTATGGTACCCTGCTTCATACTCTGCTCTAATGTATTCTTGACCTATGTCTCTCATTCCTTTCTGATCTACATTTTGTAGGATTGCAATTTATTGAATTGTGCACATCAATGTTCTTTGCATGTGTAGGGTGTTTCTAAGAAGTGTAGGAATGTTCTTATAGTAGAATTATTATATTATTGATTTGAAAACGATGCCTGTACAATTATCTGCCACAGGGGAAGGGTTGCAGGTATTATTGACCAAGGTGAAACAGTTATAGATTGGTCTGGAAGGAAAGCTATGATGTAACCTTAAAAACTAAGGTCTCCAAGAAGGTATTTTTGACTCAACCAAAGAGAAGAGGAAGAAAACAACATTTTTATCTTTCTTACCGCTAAAATTAATGAAGAAGAAAGTGCAGATAGGTAATAACAGCTGACTCACTAACTATTGCCACTGGGATTTGGTGCAGGAAACATAAATCACTCCAATTTAATGTAGAAAAGGACTCAACAAAGGGATTTAAGGGTGTAAAAGGACTTACAAGAGCAGATCGTCATAGCTGTGAACCAAATAGAATTCTGTCAGCCACTGCTGTTTTCACAAATACTGCTCTCACAATTGCCTTCACACTCACAAAACTGGTCACTGGACACTAAAGCACTTATTCCAGTCACCAGAGTTGTCTTAATCGTTATGTCATCATGATCTTGTTTGCCAGTAGCAATAGTTTCTATTTTTCAAATCTTGCCTGAGTGTAACCAAGTAGTAGAACCTAATTTACATCCAGAACTATAGTTGCAAAGAAGTCTGTAAAGTGTAGTTTCTAACTCTCTAGACTTTTCCAAAGAGAAGACACAAGGAAGTAAATTAAGAGAATAATCCACAGTATCTACCAGACTGTTATGACTGGGCAATGTGAATCTACAAATGCTTAAATAATTACTTGGACTAACTACAACCAGATTTAGCCAGAGACACAATAAGTGTGCAACACTTAAATCATTAGGAAGCACAAAGATGCAACCTAACTCTTTGATGCAAAATCTAAGCCTATGCTCCTGCGTTCCTGTCCTTTGCTTATCATGCATACATTTCCTACACCTCTCTGCAGGCTTCTTCGAGGGAGAGTGATGTAGACTAGGGGTCTGCAATCTCTTTTGTGTAAAGGGTCAGAAAGTGAGTTTTAGCCCTCATAGGCCACGTATGGTCTCCTCCTCCTCTTTTTCGTTTTGTTTTTATAACTTTTTAAAGATATAAAACCCATTCTTAGCTTGAGGGCTACACAGAAAGAGTCCTTTGTCAATAATTTGCCAACCCTAATCCAGACTATATATTGCTGTACCTTTAATTCACAGTTACCTCATTTCCTTAAGTCTTTTCTTATCATCAAATCCTTATGAGTAGGTGGTGCTGCTACCAGGACAATCAAGAATTAGGCCCCTAACTCTAGGTTTATTGTAAGCTAAATTCTCTGCTCCGTTGTCAATTTCCAACTTCATTCCTTGCTTTCCTCACACAGAATCACAAGAAAGTAAATATTTCGCAGTCTGCCTGTCAACTGTTTGTTCCTTCAAAATGACATAGAGACTTGTAAATATTCACTGACTTACTATATTCTGTTTCAACAAATTAATCCTGATACATCTGTCTCTTTCAATAACAAAAGATTTATTGTCTGATCAATATTACCCAACATCCTACCACTCAAATAACCAGTAATAAAAAGCATCATGAGTTGAGGTGAGATTATTACTATAAATAATGAAATGTCTGAATACTGTTATTTAATTTGAAAGTGGATATGTCAAAAAAGTGAAAATATACATTTATTGTCCCTGAAAATTTGCCAAATAAACTATACTGTAATGAAACAAACTGAGTTGTGGTTTATCTCCTCTGTTGAAACACCATTGCCCATGTTAAAATATGGAACAAAATATAGAGAACGATGTCCATACAGCTTAGATATGTCAGTCATTGAGGCATCAGTGAGAGTAAGCAGCATATGAATTCCTGGAAGTTACAAAATAATCAATATAATATATTAAACTCTTATTTCTTAGAATATTGCACACTTGCATGTTTAAACTGACATCTTGAAAAGTTCTATAAAGATTGATTTTAACTCACAGCATGATGAATAATCTTTAGATTTAATGAGGTTTAAGACCTAGACCAGCATGAGCCATGTCATCTTACCTAGTTATTTAAGAAGTTATTTTTTCTTTTCCTAACATGATCTGAGAGAAAAATTGTGATCTTTTTTCTCAGGCAGCTCATAAACTCTGCTCACCCGTCAGATTTTCAAAACTTCATAAACTTGAAGAGTTTTCAATTCATGCCTGGGGTCATGGTGCACCCTTCTATCTAGGGAGCTTCACTGACTCTAAACACTTGAGGACTTTCCTAGCAGAGTGGGAAGGCACACATCTCTACTGTCTATCTTAGGTTTGGAACAATTTTTCCTCTTAAAAATAACACACTGAACCAATTAGGTTTCCTAAATTGAATTAACCTAATAGCATTCAAAAACTGACAAACGTAATCTGCTTGTTTTAAGACAGAAGTGGATTAGTCAACAGAATCATATTTCTGCTCAAGTCTAAATCAAGTTATAAATTCTAACCAAATAGTGTGTGCTGGCACAAGTCATATTATTAGTATGCATAGTCATACTGATCTCAACTGGAAGCAATGTAGGCCTTTTCAGTAGGGAGATACAAAGATTTGTAGTTGAAGAATGTGTTTTCATGTTGTCGTAAAGAGATTGTTTTCCTTTGAAGTCCATGGCTCCCTAAAACCTTAGCCCATTTTGTTATATTTCTTGTAGTCACAGGAAGGAATAACTCTCTTCATTTTTCTATACCATCTTTTAGGCATGTTATCGTTTAATGCTTTTTTGCCTGCCTACTGCTTGTTAGAATGTGTACCAGAGCAAAAGAGAAAATTCGAATGCATCAAATGCTTTTTTCTTAAACAACCTTTTTATTGAGATATGCAACATGCTTTTTATTACTTTATTTATAAAGTTATTTTTTAAAGAAATAGTGATGATAATATTGACACAGATGAGGATTTAAGAATTATCTATAAATTTTATTTATGTGAACTACTTACAAATACAGGAAATTAAAAGTCAAGTACACTTTTATTTGCTAATATTAATTGTTATTGTGAGACATTTCCCTATAAAATCCATTGAGTTATTTGTCTGTTTGTGTTCTCTGCTAACTCTTTGAGCACCACCCATTTGGCATATAATTTAGAACTCAGTTAAAATATCACTATGGTTAAACAAACGCTATCAGAGATCCGGCCAGCTGGTCTTCATAGATGGTCCACCCTTGAGCCATGCTTCCCAGTACTTATGCTCTTGTGAAGTGCCCTCTCCTTGAATCTGGGGTGGCTCTGTGACTTGTTTTTGAACAAGTAGAATGCGGTGGAAGTGATGCTACCTAACTTCTGAAGCGAGGTCATAAGAGGCCTTGCAGTTCTTCGCCTAGGTCTCTTGGAACAAGCACTCTGGGAGAAGTCAGCTGCCACCGTGCTGTGAGAAAATGCCCAAAGAAGCCAAGCAGTGAGTCCACATCAAGAAGGAGAGACATATGGACAGTCTCCAGCTATTCCAGTCAACCCAGCTGAGGTGAAGACATGTGAGTGAAGACGTTATCTTGGATGTCTAGGTCAATTAAACCTTGATATGGCTCCAGCCCAGCTGCTATTTAACTGAATCCAATGAGAGACCCCCGAGTAAGAACCACCCTGTTGAACCCAATCAACACAAGGAACTATGAGACATAACACTAAACCACTGGTTAAGCCCCCGAGTTTTGGGCTATTTTGTTATACAGCAATAGGTAACCAAAATACAGACAGAGGCTATTCACTTTTTGGTTTCATTTTTAATTATAACGTATTGCTTCTAAATAAATTTTGCATTTAAAATTTTGTGAATTTATGGATATTTCTGCTATCTTTGTTTTGTATATACAATTCTCTGCTTAGAAGATGTGTGTGTGTGTGTTTTTCACCTTATATAAATAGATCTTGAAGGACAACTAAATTGGCTTTCTAAAGGAGGGTAAACTGCTTCCGAATATTTTAAGCAAACACTTCGATCTGCAACAACTCTGCTATAAATTTGGTAATTTAATATAATTTTGAGACTGCATGCACTGAAACATGTAAAGGTAATAAAGCCAGGATTTCAAAGAGAAAAAGAGGAGCAAAGAAAAGAAAACTAAAAATAGATTCCATAAGAAAAATAGTTAGCAAGGAGAGAGTTCCTGAGAGGGGTATTGCTCTAGGGCTAATATTTCTTTAGACAACTGATGCTTAATGTCACCTCTCAATCAGCAGATATTTTAGACCAGTTAACAATATAATTTGTGGGAAGAATGGGAAATTTCTTTGTGTGCTAGTAAGCCTGACAGATGTATAGTATGACAGCATGGAGAGATTTCTCTTTTTCACATTTACAGAACTGGAAAAAACAAACATTTAGCATTAACTTCATAAGTACTTGATATTTATTTAAGGGCTCACCAGGCAGGATGCTCCAGCTATTGAACTGGGTGCATTAACATGCTAGACTTAGAGTGGTCCACAGTAAGTTGGAAATATGTTGTACTTGTGTCAGACTTAATTTATGTAGTTTAGACATCATGAAGGGTCAGATTTAATAACTACTAAATGTCAGTGCTCACATATGGTTAGTAACCAATATTCGTTGGTTCCTCAAGGGGAAGGGGACAGGTCTTAGCAAACTAAATGATTTAGTAAGGTGTCAGTTAGTATTCTCACTGCAAAGTCATTCCTTAAAAAAAAAAAACTACATGGGGCTGGCCTGGTGGCTCAGTGGTTAAGTATGCACGCTCCACTTTGGCAGCCTGGGGTTCGCTGGTTCTGATCCCAGGCACAGACCTACGCATCACTTCTCAAGCCATGCTGTGGCAGGCGTCCGACGTAAAGAAGAAAAGGAAGACGGGTACGGATGTTAGCTCAGGGCCGATCTTCCTCAGCAAAAAGCTCAGGGTTAATCTTCCTCAAAAAACAAAAACAAAAACAAAAAAACAAAAAAAAGCCCTACAGATATCCTAACTATTTGTTAAGCATTAGGATATGTGTATGGGGCATAGAGCAACTAAATTTGCCTTTAGTGTGCAGCAAAGGTGACGTCAGAGAAGTTGAGAATTGAGCTTAGTTTTTTAGAGTGAGTAGATTACCAGGATGGCAAAGGACTATGTGTGTAAAGTAAGGGGTGGAGAAGGCATTTCAAGTAGAGGGGATTGTGTAGGACAGGGCCGAAATGTCTTTCTTATGTGTTGCCACACATTCTATCTGAACATCTAATGTAGGACTTATCATCCGCTGTCGTAAAATCAGTCTCTTATTGCCCGCTTCCTTCGCTAGATCCTAAGCTTGGAAGGCAAAGACACTACTGCGTTTATATTTTGGTCCCTATATCTAGTAGAGACTCTGGCCTATAGCAGGCACTTAATAATTACAATAAGTAAATAAATGAAGAAATTAGCAAGTGCAAAAATCTCTGTCTTGTAACACATATTATAACAGTCTGGCTCAGATATTTTTATCTGTTTAGAATTCCCCCTTAAATTGTAAGATCTTTTAGGGAAGAGATCTTGCCTTATTTTTCCTCCCTTAAATGGTGCGTGACACATAGTTAGAACCCTACAAATATTGATTGAATGGAAAGCAAACTATAGTTCTTTACTTTTTTTAATCAACCAGGGCCTAATTTAAGCCTATAAGCTTATATGAAGTGCTGAAATATTACATAAATGATCTTGAAGCCAGCATGATTCTACATTAAAAATATGAGGTTGTCATATTTCTGTCTTTCTGGTTGCCTAGAAACAAAGACGTGGAGTTATATGAGGCTATAAGAGCTTGTACCAACAAGATTATCTATGCAAAGTTCAGCCTGACTCTCTGGATTTGGAAGTCATCAAGTCTCTAGAGCTTCAGACAACAGTGTGGTCTTCATAGTTTCAAGTTTGCAAAGTCTGGCTTTCTTTCTTTGTAGCGCCAGCAGTTACACTTAGCTAAAGGAAATAATTTTTCATGTAAAGTAACCACACGAGAACAATAATACAACTCCTCTATATTTATTGATATATCATAAGTATTTTCAGACTTTAAACAATGACATTAAATATTGATGTATAGAGGAAAGGGAAAAGAATAGGAGAAAGTTGATATTTGGCCAACCAGTATTGTCAAGATATGGAATTAAGATGCTTTCACCTCTCAACAAGTAACTAATGGGTGAGCAGAGGTGAGGTGGCAATGCTGGGTAGTGGGCTATTTAATTTCTACTTCGAAGTGCCTTTTCTTCCCTCTCTAGTCATCTATGAGTAGAGAGATATGCAGTATGCCATTATAAGAGTAGTGGGATTGGAGTCAGGAGTCCTAGGCTGTATTTCTGACCTCAGGCATTTACACACACAAGTAAAGGTAATTCTGTCACCATGGAAAGAAAGACAATTCTGCTGATTTGATCTTGTCTTTAGTAACTGCTACAGGAGAGGGGCCTAGAAGGAGAGAGAAGAAGGTTAAAATCAGTTTCTGAAATGAGAGGAAGAAAGCTGGAGGATCTGCTCTGGGGAAATCGATGAACATTTAGCAACTGTTTTGGACACAGCTGGGAGCAGCTTCCCAGAAAGAGTCTGTTTCCTTCAAGAGCAATTTCTCATGTGTCAACTCGTTTTAACATTCACAGCAGCGCCTAGGTGGTCAGGCTACGTGGTATATTACTAGTGAACAACTTGAGTCTCAGCGAGATTAAGTGAGGATGTAATAGTGTCATCCAAACAGTTGGCTTATAAACCAGGTCTCTTGACATTAACCATAGTGCTATTTCCATTGTAACGCCCTCCTCCATTTGTTAGTAGTGGAGATATTAATTATAATCCTCAAGGACAAGTCTAAAGTTGAAGATGGTCATTTGGAACTCACAATAAACTGTACGGTGTGTATCTTTTTGTGTATATTCCACCATATCATAAGAACCTGGAGGACACTATTCAGTAGTACTCAGCATTTAGTAGGTGTTTACTAGAAATTTATTAATTGCTTGATGGGGGCACTAATGGTATACAGTCATGGAGTCTTTAAAATAGTCAACAAGAGTTGTTACAGAATCATACATTTAAGACATTTTTGGTAAGCAAGGGTTAATCATTCATACTTTTTTTAATGAAAGGCTCCTTGAATGATTGTCTTAGTTATTGCACAAATTCGATGTCAAGATGGTCCCCCCTTAGCCTGCCCTGGCTGTGTTTTATAAAGCTTGGATAATAAACAAAGCTTGAAACCCTTTTATTTGTCTTCTGAAATTCTGTTTTTGAGCTAATACAAATGAGTGGACCTCAGGTTCCAACTTTATATCATTAATTGCACACCAGGGGAAGGAACTTTGTGAGAAAGCTCTCCTTAATTTAGATTTCAGGTGCCAGAAACGATACTGAGCCCTTTAAATATTCAATCTCATTAAATTCTCAGAACAATGCTGTGTCATAGATAGTATTATTCACCTTTCAGATCAGATGTTCAGAGAAGTGAAGATGTCTTAAATTATACGGCTAGTTAGTTCTGGATTTATATGCGTTTGACTCCACAACCTGCTTTTTGTGTGTGTGTGTGTGTGTGTAACTCTAAATAAATGCAAAGGCTAATACTTCCGTATCTTTACCATCAAGATTTAATACGTATGAACATTTTGTCTTTTTCTTCTTCAGAGTTGTCACTTTATTTTTAAAGTTTTTTTAAAAAATAAAGTTCTTTCGTCAGAATTGTCCAAATTGCTAAGTAATATACTACAGATTTTTTTTTCGATTTATCACCTTTAGGCATTATATATTGACTTCTTGCTATGATGGAATAGAGTTTAATTTAGTTATATCAGCCCTTTTTCTCCCAATATCATTATATCATCTTTTTTTGTTTTCCCTGATATTACTTTAACTCATTCTAGGTAATTTATTGTCTCCATTAAATATTGTATTTAAACCTCCATTTGTTCCTTTAATTATAGTCATAACTCTTGACTCTACAATGTAAGATGACGGTATTAGTATCTTACCCTTCCTTCCATTTCACATTTCCCTTTGCCAACAACCTCTCTATTTCTGTCATTTTTACTTTTGCCTCACCCATATTTATAGTATTTTTACTTCTGGCGGCCATAATTAAGGCTTTCATGTTTTGCATATAGGTTGATTCTAAAAGTTCAACTGATAAACAAGATTTAAATTATCCTGATGATGTGTTATTTACTACAGAGCTCTTTAACGAGCTACAATTATAATTCCCATCTACATTTCTACTGTAGATGCCAGTCACTATTTTTGGATGTCCAAAGGAGAGTTCTCTAAGTATCATGTTCAAAAGAAGAGTCTCTTTTTATGTATTCAACCAATTGCTTAAAATTTGTGATATAATTTTTGTTTGCTTCGTATTTTAAGTATGTTTGTTTAAATTTAGTTTTCTTATAATGTCTGACTATCTTTTTTTCCCCATTGCTGGAAGAAACTTAAGCAAAATATTTTCACAATTCATATTTATTCTATCTATTGCTTGTAGCCCATCTCATTCCACTTGACTCTCATTGACTTACTGTTCTACTTTGATGTTTTGCTTCATATGTAATGTTCTGTAACTTTCTTGCACAGCTCTTGTTTCCCCAAAATTCTAACAGTCTTTTCTTTCCTTAGATTTTTTAGCCTTTATCCCATTCTTCATATTTCCAGTGTGGCACTCATAGTTAGTCCTCTTTATTTCCAAGAGGTTTTTCTTCTGGAATTTGCATCGTTGTGCTCCAAAATAAACTGGTTACTTTCTAGATCTGCCATGCAGCTGCAGTCCTGGGACTTACATTCACTCTTCTCCTGGGTGTTGAGCTATTGTTTCTTGAATCTCATGTCTTTGTCTTGTTTTCTTTTTTTTTGGTTAGACTTCACCCTCAAGTAACTTCCCAGGGAAGTGAGTCAGGGCAGTAAATTTTCTAAATCCTTGCATGCTGAAAATGTATGTAATTTGCCTCTCCCACTAGATTGGTTGCTTTGCTGGATATATTTCTCTAGGTTGAAAGTTATTTGCCTCAGAACATTGCTGTCTTCAAGCACTGAATATTGCTTGAAGATCTTTTAAAGAACATTTAAAAAAATCTGATTCTCTGGAAATCTTAAGGACATTTGATGTGAAAAATTTTACAATATAAGTCTAAGTACTTATCAGTGTTTGTTCAGCCTCTAAATTTGAAGACTAACTCCTTCATTTAATTCTAGAAGATTTTCTGCACTTTCTCTTTTAATTTTCTTTTTATCATTTTCTTTTTGGAAAGTCTATTAATTTGACATTGGAATATCTATTTACCTTCTTTCCTCTTCTCATATTTCTGTCTTTATTATTTTGTAATATACTCTGGAAGATTTCACCAATTTTTATATTCTAATTCTGAGTTATTATTTTTTTTATAATCACAAGTTCTGTCTTGTTTTCTGTTCTTTATTCATAGCATCCTTTTCTTATTTTAAGGACAAAACATCTTGGGCATCTGTGTGGTTCTAATTAGAACTGTAATTTAAGTTCTTTTACCTTTCCTGATAAATGCTTGTTTCTTGAGTCAGTTTCTCCATCTTAGACTTCCTCATGCAGGCTTTCCTTAAAAGACTGTAATGTGTAGTTGCCTGTTCAAAATTAAGAATTGTTCAAGTGAAGAATTAAGATGGATAGTTGACTGTGTACTCTAGGCATGAGAGCAGGATTTGTTTTGGCCTAAAAGGGCAGGAAGTTGTTATACTAGGATTCTTCAACATAATAGAATGCTAAGACTTGACTCTGGGTACCAACAAGGGGACTTGTTGTCTTGGCTCTCTCTAGAAAGTTTATTCAGTTTTACTTAAAAAAAAAAAACTATTCATTTTTGGAAACTGGATATGAATGTCTGGCTGGAAATCATTCTGAACATAGAAGTAGGAAACGGGCTTGAGGAGCTTAAGTGAACCTCATATAGACCTTCAGTAAATATTCCTCTTTTTAGTCCTGCGTGTCTCTCCTTTTCATCCATCACCACTTCCACGTCTGATTCTAGGACGTCTCTCAGGTACTTCTCGGCATCTATCTTCTTTCACAATGTAGTCTCCTCTGCATATATTTCTATCCAGTTATTGTTTACCAGAAATTTGTTGAATTGTCTTGTCCATTGATGGTCCTTCCTTCTATTTGCTTAGTTGTTATAGTTTTATAACATTTTAATTTCTTACTTTTAATGGAGATTTAGCAGAGGAAAGATATAAATGCATGTGTTTTATCTACTGTATTAGTTTCCTATGGCTCCTGTAACAATTATCACAAATTTCTTGGATTAAAACAACAGAAGTTTATTCTTCCACAGTTCTGGAGGACAGAAGTCTAAAATAAGTACCACTGAGCTGAAATCAGGTTGCCAACAGGGTCATGCTCCCTCCAAAGGATCTACTTGAGACTACATTTTCTGGCCTTTTCCAGTGTCTAGAACTGCATTCCTTGTATTCCTTGGTTCATGTCCCCTTCCTCTATCTTCAGAGTCCCCTTCATGTCCCTTTCCTCCATCTTGCAATACCTTCTCCCTTTGACTCTACTTCCCTCTGCTTCTGTTACATGGTCTTTTTCTATTCTGTGTCAAGACTCCCTCTGCCTCCCTATCATAAGGATACATGTGATGGCACTTAGGGTCCACCTGGATAATCCAGGATAATCTCCTCATTTTAAAATGCTGCAAAGTCGTTTTTGGCCATATAACTTAAAGTTACAGATTCCAGGGATTAAGATGTGGATATCTTTTGCGGAAACATTATTCAGCCTACCAGTTTGAATCCAGTGTATATTGCCTTTTACAAAGTGCTTAAGAGAGCAGGGAGAGGGAGAATTAATGTGGCAGTGGTAAGAAATTTCTCCAGGATACATTTACCATGAAATAGTTAGACTTTGAAAGCTGTGTTAGTCTTTTTAATGTCAATGATTCTCAAATCATTTTCCTATGGCCCGTGAGCAAAAGAATCCCTTCTGTTGCCCTTTGCCACTCCACAAACTTTCCTGGAGACAATGAGGAAATAGTCAATTTTCACTAAATAAAACACTGTTTTTATATGATGAACAATTACTCCTATATGTCTGTTTCCTATCCTATTCATTTAGTTCTCTATTATGTATTGTTTTGTGATAGCACCTGTATTATTTATCTTCATATTTTGGGTCTCTAAGCTAAAATTGACCTCACTTTCTCAATATCCCCCAAATAATTTTCTATATGTTCTGAATGGTCACCAGTTTCTTTCTCTAATAAAAATGATAATAGACATAATGAGCTCTTTTTCATTTACAATCATTTTATATTCACTATTTAATATGATTCTCATGAACTCTATGTGGTCATCATTTATTATTATTGCCATTCACAGCTTGAGAAACTGACTCTGGGATAAGAAGTGACTTGTTCAAAACCAGATAGCTAGTCAATGGCAGATCCAGATTTTAAATTGTCTAGTAGTATAACTAGTATCAGAATTGGTAGTGTTTCAATTATATATTACTATAGGGACTCTTTGTGAGCTAAAAATGTTATGGATTTGAATCTTTCACAAAATTCTCTGCTTATTCTTGGATGAATTTTAATAATGTAACTATAAACACATTTTACAGCAGTAAAATTTAAAATATGAATCATAAAAAAAGCCAAAGAAAATTTGTAAGCTCTTGGAAAGACAGTTCCAGCAACGCTTTCCATGTCTTAAGTAATTTATAAAATGCTTGTGTTTGGAAAGGTTTCATTCTCCTTTCTCTGTTTGTTGCAAGCATGTCTCTTCTGTCATAAAGACTCCACTGCTTTGGCAAAATAAGTTAGAGCAAAATTTAAAAAGTGTATCTAAAAACATGTTCATCTTGCTGTAGAAAGTAAAATTTTAGAAGTTCGACAGTTGGGCATCCAGATTTGAAGAAGAAAAAAAAATACTAAGCAAGCCAACATTTCACTTTGAAATAGAAAACATAATCCAAAATTAGGAAAAGGTGACAATTTGGAAAATCACTTATGAGCTGATGTATAATAACATGCTTTGAATTCCATTTTTTAATATGTAACATTTCACAGGGTTCTAAGTAAGAATCTGAAATAGACACAATGGTCCAAGTAGCATCCACCCTCCTTGCTAAAAAATATTCTGAACTGGCACATGTTTAGCGAATATTTCCAAAGAAAATATTTCTGATATGACTGAGGAATTAGTGTATTGTTGATTCAAATTGACAAAACTATCAGAGTTTTAGATATACTTTAACATAAAAAAGAAAAGAAAACAAGCTATTTTTTATGTCCTAGTTAAAGTTCAAAACCTTACATTATTTTTTCTCCTCTTGCAAGTCTCCTCCTACTTTTTTCTTTTGCTAGTCCAGATCCTTCTCTAATTCATCTAATGTTGATCATGCCCCTATATTATGTCAGACATTACATTCAGATTCCTCACCTCATTTTATCTTCCAATGAACTTTATGACACAAGTACTATCATTTCTTTTTACAGATGAGAAGACCAAGAATCAAGGGATGAAATGATTTCTCTAAAATCATACCACTGAGAAGTAGTGGAAGCCAGATTCAAAGCAACATCCAACTACAGGATTGTTTAAGACTTGACTTTTTAGCCACCTCAGCATATGATGGTCTTCATCACTGAATTTCTGACGTGTTTATAATCTACTTTGTTATTTAATCCTTTTTTATTAAAGTTATTTTCCCAAATAGAGCAAAAACTCTTTAAGGTTAGAGACCTTGTATCATACCTTTACCATATCCTCCACATTGTCTTATACAATGATAAACACAGGAGCTCTGAAAATCACTGATCAGTCCTAGAAACACTCAAATAGATCTTTGGGTAATGAGAAGACATTCATTTATTGGTGAGTGTGAAGCTGATTCTTAGAATCATCACTGGCTTTTTCAAATTAATGCAGACAGCACCTGCTCACTGGCTATATTTAGGAAGAGGATCCTACTAACTGCTTCATGGACTCCATCAGGAAGCCCATCTATAAGCCTCTGGGGATGCCTTATCTGCAGATCCCCCCTAACTGGCCCACAGCTACTTTCAACTTTCTGCACATTTCACCTACCTCTCTATCCTCCACTCTTCCTGTTTTTGCCCCTGAGGGCAATGAGTGCAAGCCTATACAGATGGCTATGTACAAAAAGTTGTCCCAACACAGTGTGACTGAGAAAAAGCACACAAACTTAAGCTTTTAGCACCACCCTAAGGAAAGCAAAAGGGAGGATGTCAGCACACAGCCTGACTTTTCAGGATTGATAGAAGGCAAACAATCTTAAGAATTCCCTCCTAAGAGGGAGTAAGAGGTGTGGAGCAGTTATATCCATAGACAACATATGAGAAAGCCTCAGAATCAGTAGCAGGGCTGACAGAAGGTATTTTTCTCCCAAAGCCAGTCAGTAAAGACTGAAGGAAGTGACTGCTTTTTCAAATGTGAAGACAGCAATGCAAGGCATCAAAGAACATGAAAAATCAAGGAGGCATGATGCCAATAAAAGGTCACAATAGTTTTCCAGTAACTGATCCCAAGGAAATGTATGTTTGTGATTTGCATGATAAAGACTTCAAAATAGTTGTTTTAAGGAAGCTCAGTGATCTACAACAAAACAGAGAAAAACAAATCAAAGCAGGAAAGTAGTACATGAACAAAATGAGAAGTTTAACAGAGTGATAGAAATCATAAAAAAAGAACTAAATAGAAACTCTGGAGCTGAAGATTAGAATGAATAAACTGAAAAAAACTGCAATAGAGAGCATCAACAGCAATCTTGATCAAGCAGAAGAAAGAATCTATGAAGTCAAAGACAGATCATTTGAAATAACTAGTCAGAAGAGAACAAAGAAAACAAGAATGAAAAAGAGTGAAGAAAGCCATATGATTTACTGAACACCATCGAGTAAAACAATGTATGCTTTATTGGAGTCCCAGAAGGAGAAGAGAAAGAGATAAGGGTAGAAGGCTTATTTAAAGAAATAATAGTTGAGAATTTCCCAAATCTGGGGAAAGATTTGGATATCCACGTTCGTGAAGCTCAAGGTCCCCCACAAATTTCAACCCAAAAAGTTATCCTTCAAGATACATTATAATAAGACTGTCTAAAGTTAAAGATAATGAAAGAATTTTAAAAGCAGCAAGTGAAAAAGAATTCTTTATATACAAGGGAACTCTCATCAGGATATCAGAAGATTTCTTAAAAGAAACCTTGCAGGAAAAGAGAGAGTAGATGATATATTCAAAATGCTCAAAGACAGAAACTGCTAACCAAGAGCATTTTACCCAGCTAAGTTGTTCTTTAGAAAGGAAATAAAGACTCTCTCAGACAAACGAAAGCTGAGGGAATTCATCATCACTAGGCTTGCCTACAAGACATACTGAAAGGAATTCTTCAACCTGAAATGAAAGAAGACTAATTAGAAACATGTCAACATATGAAAATATCATACACACTGGTAAAGGTAAGTCTATAGTTAAGTTCAGAATACTCTCATACTGTAATATGGTAGTGTGTTAATCACTTAACTCTGTTACAAAAGTTAAGGAAAAAAGAATTAAAAATAATTATATGTACAATAATTTGTTAATAGATATACAATATAAAAAGAAGTAAATTGTGAAACCAAAATACAAAATGTGTAGAAAGGAGTAATGGGTAGAGTTTTTATATGTGATTGATGTCAGGTTGCCATTAGCTTAAAATAGACTGTTGTAAGTAAGAGATGTTTTTTGTCAGCCACATGGTAATCACAAAGCAAAAACCTACAGTAGATTCCTAAAAGAAAAGAGGTGGGAATCAAAACATACCACTATGGAAAATCAAATTCACAAAGGAAGGCAGCAAGAGAGGATTAAAGGAACAAGGAAACTACAACACAGCCAGAAAACAGTTAATAAGATGGCATTAGTAAGTCTATCTATCAATAATTACTCTAAACGTATATGGATTGAAATCTCCAACCGAAATGCATAGAGTGGCTGAATGGATTAAAGAAAAGGAGACCCAATGTGTGCTGCCTTCAAGAGAGTCACGTCAGCTTTTAGAACACATAGGTTCAAAGTGAAAGGATCTAAAAAGATATTCCATGCAAATCAAAAAGAAAATAGAGCGGGAATAGCTATACTTATATCAGACAAAACGGACTTTAAGTCAAAAACTGTAACAAGAGAAGGTCATCATATAATGATAAAGGAGTCAATTCATGAAGAGAATATAACAATTGTAAATATACATATGCACTCAGCATTGGAGTATCTAAGTGTATTTAACAAATGCTAACAGATCTGAAGAGAGAAATAGACAATAACACGACAATGGTAGAGGACTTCAACACCCCACTTTCAAAAATGGGTAAATCATTCAGACAGAAAATCAATATGGAATCATAATGGATATAATAGACACATACAGAACATTCCATCCGACAGTAGCAGAATACACATTCTTCTCAAGTACACATAAAACTTTCTCCAGGATAGATCATTTGATAGGTCACAAAACAAATCTTAGCTTTTAAGAAGATTGAAATCATACCAAGTATTCCTGACCACAATGGTATGAAACTAGAAATCAATAAAAGGAAGAAAGCTGGAAAATTCACAAATATGTTGAAATTAAAGAACACACTTCTGAACAGCCAATGAATCAAAGAAGAAGTTAAAAGGGAAATAAAAAAATAAGCAAACATTAAATGGAAACACGACATACCGAAACTTACATGATACAGCAAAAACAGTTCTAAGATGGAACTTTATAGTGATAGACACTTACATTAAGAAAAGAAAGGGGTTGGACCCGTGGCCAAGTGAAGTTCGCACACTCTGCTTTGGTGGCCCAGGGTTTTGCTGGTTCAGATTCTGGGCGCCGACATAGCCCCACTCATCAGCCCAAGCCGAGGCAGCGTCCCACATAGAAGAAGAAGAAGAGAAAAAGAAGATTGGAAACACATGTTAGCTCAGGTGCCATTCTTTAAGAAAAAAAAGAGGAAAACTCTAAAATTCCACCAAAATCTGTAAGAACGAATAAACAATTTTAGTAAATATTCAGGATATGAAAATCAGTTGCATTTTTATATATTTATAATGAATGATCAGAAAGAGAAATTAAGAAAACAATCCCACTTACAATAGCATCAAAAAGAATGAAATATTTAGAAATAAATTTAACTAAGGAGGTAAAAGATCTATACACTGAAAACTGTAAGACATTGATGAAACAAATTGAGGAAGGCACAAACAATTTATAAGATATCCAGCCTTAATGGACTAGAAGAATTAGTATTGTTAAAATGTCCATGCTACCCAAAGTGATCTACAGATTCAGTGCAATCCATATCAAAATTCCACTTGCATTTTTCACAGAAAGAGAAAAAAGCAATCTTAAAGTTTGTGTGGAGCCACAAAAGATCCAAAATAGCCAAAGTGATCTTGAGAAAGAAAAACGAATCTGGAGGCACTGCACTTTGTGATTTCAATCTATATTAAAAAGGTATAGGAGTTAAAACACTATGGTATTGGTATAAAAACAGATACATAGAACAATTGACAGCACAGAAATATACCCATACATATATGGTCAACTAATTTTTGACAAGGTCACCAAGAATGGGGAAAGGATTGTTTCTTCAGTAAATGGTATTGGGGAAACTGGATATCCTTATGAAAAAGAATAAAACAGGACTTCTATCTCATACTGCTCACAAAAATTAACTTGAAATGGATTAAAGAGTTAAATGTAAGAATTGAAATTGTAAAACTCGTAGAGGAAAACATAGGAAACATCTCCTTGACATTGGTCTTGGCAATCATTTTTTGGATATAACACCAAAAGCAAAAGCAACAAAAGCAAAACTAAACAAGAAGTGCTACATCAAACCAGAAAGCTTCTGCACAGCAAAGGAAACAATCAACAAAATGAAAGAGCAGCTTCATTGAATGGAGAAAATATTTGGTATATTTGGTAAGCCATATATTTAGTAAGTGTCTAGCATGAAAACGTGCTCAATATCACTAATCATCTGAGAAATGCTACCTCACACCTATGAGGGTGGCTTTTATCTAAACAACAACAGATAACAAGTGCTGGCAATGATGTGGTAAAAAATAGAACCCTTGTACACTGGTGGTGGGAATTAGTATGCCATTATGAGGGTTTCTGAAAAAATTAAAAATAGAACTACTATATGACCCAACAATCTCATTTCTCAGTATTTATCTGAAGGAAACAAAATCAATATCTTGAAGAGATATCTGAGTTCCCATGTTCATTGCTGCATTGTTCATAATAGCCAAGATATGGAAACCACCGAAATGTCAATGGATGAATGGATAAAGAAATGTGCTATGTATATACACTGGAATATTATTTTGTCATGAGAAAGAAGGAAAGCCTGTCATTCGAAACACTATGGATGAATTTAGAGGACGTTATGTTAAGTGAAATTAGCCAGACAAAGGAGGAGAAATAACGTATGATATTTTTAGATGTGGAATCTAAAAAGAAATAGTTGGACTCATAGAAACAGAGAGTAGACTGGTGATTACCCAGGGCTAGAGGGCTGGGGGAGATGAGTAGATGCTGGCCAAAGGGATAAGTCTACCATGATAAGACAAATAAGCTCTGGGGATCTAATGTACAGCATGATGACTATGTTAATAATATTGTGCTTTGTAAATGAAACTTGCTAAGAGGGTAGTTCTTCGCACACACCCAAAGGTAACTATGTGAGGTAATGGATATGTTAATTAACCAGATCGTGGTGACATTTCATAAGGCAAATGCAAGTCAAATCAGCATGTTGTACGCTTTAAGTATATACAATTTTATTAATCAAATTATACTAAAGTAAAATTGAAAAAAGATCAATAACATAACCTTCTCTCTTAAGGCACTGATAAAAAAAGAACAAACTAAACCTATGCAAGCCAAAAAAAGAAATAGTAAAGATTAAAATGGAAATTAATGAAATCAAAAAGAGGAAAACAACACAGACAATCAATAAACCAAAACTGGCTCTTTGAAAAGTTAAAAAATATTGACAAATCTTTAACTAAACTTACCAAGAAAAAAGAGAGAAGACATGTTGCTAAAATCAGGAATGAAGAGAGGACATTTCTACTGACCTTACGGAAATAGTAAAACATTATAAGTTAATTCTATGAATAATTCTATGCCAACAAATTAGATAATTTAAATGAAATAGGCAAATTCCTAGAAGGACACAAACTAATGAAACTTATACAAGAAGAAATAGAAATCCAAATACACATTCGCCAAGCAGAGACTGAATTTGTAATTAAATATCTTCCTCCAAAGAAAATCTCAGCTAAGATTTCCTAGTCAGTTTTACCAAATATTTAAAGAATAATTAAAACCAACTTTTCAAAAACTCTTTCAAAAAAGTAGAAGAAGAGGGAACATATTTTGGTTCATTCTATGAGGCCAGTATTACCCTGATACCAAAATAAGACAAACACATCACAAGAAAAGAAGGCTACAGACCAATACCAATTATGACTGCAGGCAAAAAAAAAAAAAATCCTCAATAAAATATTAGCAAACCAAACTCAGCAACACTTAAGAAAAACATACACCATATCCAAGAGGGCTATACTCCAGGAATGCAAGATTGGTTTAGTATCTGAAAATCAATTAATGTAATACACCATATGAATAGAATAAAGAACAAAAATCACATGATCATCTCAATAGATACAGAAAAAGCATTTGACTATTTCCAACGTCCTCTTACGAAAATGCCTTTATCAGACTAGAAATAGAAGAAAATTTCCTTAACCTGAAAGGGCATCTATGAAAATCCCATAGCTTACGTCATACTTAGTTGTGAAATTGAATGCTTTCTGAATAAGAGCAGGAATAGGGTATGAATGTCCACATTCACCACTTCTATTCAACATTGCACTAGAGGTTCTAGTCAGGGCAATTAGGCAAATGTCATTCCACTTGGGAAGAAATAAGTAAAACTATCTCTAAATGTGAGGGTTTACTTCTGGACTCATTTATATTCCATTGATCTATATGTCTCTCTTTATGCCAGTACCACACTGTATTGGCTACTCTACTTTTGTACTAAGCTTTGAAATCAGGAAGTGTGACTCTTCCAACTATTTTCTTCTTCTAAAGGTTGTTTTGCATATTCTGGATCCCTTTCATTTTCATATGAATTTTAGGATCATCTTCTCAGTTTCTGCAAAGAGCCAGCTGGAGAATTGAAACTTTGATAGGGGTTTTGATGAATCTGAAATCTGTAGATCAATTTGGGAAAGACTGCCATCTTAACAATATTAAGATTTATGAACCATGAATATGGCATTCTTTCCATTTATAAAGGTCTTCTTAAATTTATTTCAGCAATATTTTGTAGCTTTCAGTGTACAAGTCTTACACCTCCTTGGTTAAATTTACTCCTGAATATTTTATTCTTTTTGACACTATTTTAAATGTTTATGCTACTGTTAATTTCATTTTAGAATTGTCCATTGTTAGTGTATAGATATGCAATTTATTTTTGTATATTGATCTGGTGTCCTAGAAACTTGCTGAAATCATTTGTTAGTTCTAAAGCTTTTTCACGTATTCTTTAATCTTTAATATACACTAGGTCATGTCATCTGCAAATAAAGTCAATAGATTTTCAACAAGGGTGCCAAGAATATTCATTGTGGGAAAGAATGGTGCTGGGACAACAGGATATCACATGCAAAAATAACAAAGATGTATCCATTCTTTGCATCATACACAAAATTAACTTCAAATAAATCATAGACCTAAATATAAGAGCTAAAACCATAAAAATATTTGAAGAAAAGAGAGAAGTGAATCTTAGTGATCTTGGGTTAAGAAAATCTTCTGAGATAGGACCCCAAAACCACAAGCAACAAAAGAAAAAATTGATAAATTGGGCTACAATAATGTTAAAAACTTTTTTACTTTAAAGGAAACCATTAAGAGAAGAGACAATCCGCAGAATGAAAGAAAATATTTGCAAATCCTATATTTCATAAGGGACTTGAATCTGCAATATAAAAAGAACTCTTGCATCTCAATAATAATAATAATAAAAAAATAACGCCAAAATGAGCCAAGGTTCTGAAAAGACGTTTCTCCAGAGAAAATATACAAATGGTCAATCAGCATCTGAAATGATGTCAACTGCATTAGCCATTAAGGAAATGCAAATCAAAATCACATTGTGACACCACAGTAAAATAAAAAAGAAAGATAAGTGTTGGTGAATATGTGGAGAAACTGTAACCCTCATAAATTGCTGATGGGAATGTAAAAGGGAGCAAATGCTTGGAGAACAGTGCAAAAGTTCTCAAAATGTTAAACATAGAATTATCATGTGCCCCAGCAATTCCACTCCTAGGTGTGTTCCCAATATAGATGTAAATATGTCTACACAAAAACTTGTACAAGAATGTTTATAGTAGCAATATTGATGATAACCAAAAAGTGGAAACAACCCAAATGTTCATCATCTAATGAATGAATGAATTGAATGTCCATACTATGAGTACTATTAAGCAATACAAAGGAACCAAATCCTTAGACATGCTACTACATGGATGAACTTTGAAAACATGTGAATTGAAAGAAATCAGTTCTAAAAGACCACCCCTTGTAAGATTCCATTTATATGAAAATCCAGAATAGGCAAAACTGTAAACACAGAAAGTGAATTAGAGGTTGCTAGCTCTGGGGAGGGAGTGGGTGAGTAGTGGAGTGACTGTTAGGGGTACATGGTTTCCTTTTGGGGGTGAAAATGTTCTAAAATTAGATTGTGGTAATGTTTGTACAACTCTATGAGCATACTAAAAGACTGAAGTGTAGACTTTAAATGGGTGAGCTGGATGGTATGTGAATGATATCTTGAAGCGGTCTTTTTAAAGAAGGACATATATAGAGAGAAAGTTGGAATTGAAAGTCAAGTTTTTATTCCAAAGGATATAGTAGTCTAAAGGAATTAACCAGACAGACTTCAACCAAAGACAATGAAGGCAGCACACCGGTTCAGAATAAACCCTAGGGTCCTAAAGAGAGTCCCCTGGGAATGGAGCAAAGCTGAAACCCCAAAGTCTAGAACTATTAGACACACAGGGAATAGTGAGTGGCTTACTGAGCACTGAGAATTTTACTAATGATTAGAACAGAAGATGAAGTCACGAACCACAGCATATCTGGGAGGCCTGCCTCTTTCCGACACAGCTCTTGGAGCTCCTTTTCCCATCCTGAGATGTAGTTTAGTTTCGGGATGGCTAGTGCTAACTGCATACATGCAAAGTTAGTAGAGGGAAGTCATTGAATTTGGGGATCTCTTTTTACATCTTGTTTGCCCATAGCCCTGTCGGGTCAAGTGACTAATGTCCATTATTCAGCCCAGCTGCAGCCCCAAAATTGAGGGATAATTTACATTAAATAATCTAGGGAGACCAGGTATATCCAGCTAAAAGCAGCCCTTGATAAGAAATCATGACAAAGTAACCCCTCAGGTCCCATATTCATCCTTTAGCTAGTACATTCCATCAGCCAGTATTTGCCAAGAGTTCTGGTTAGGATCAAAATTGCCTCAGGCACCCCTGAGGATAAACAAGTTAGAGACTCATGTTAACCCTTTTCTTCCTCATAGTCAGAGGATCTATTTATTAGGGTGCCTACAAAACTCTTCTGGTTGGTGAAGGAGAGGTTTGAACAGTTTAGAGAATTATACAGGCTTTACTATTCTATCAAATCTTTACTTAAATTTTGCACATATATCTATCTCAAATAATAATCACTTAAGGATCCCTTCATTGGATCTATGTTATTAGAAGGTATAAACAAACTTGAAAATCTTCACATGTGAGCAACCATGATGATGAGGAAACTCAAAACCATGACATATGAGGCAAGACTTGAAAAATTGAATAATATTTAATATGGAGTGAAAAAAGTTGGCTTCAGAAGAGGAAATGTGGTTGCTAAGGAAAGCACAAGAGATGCTTCTCCAAATATCTGCAGGGCCTCTCTATGGAAGAGGGGTTAATCTCTTAATTGTGAATTCCGGAAATAATGGGTAGATCTAACAGGGGGTATATTCCAATTGTCAAAAGCTCTAAGGTGTTGTCTTGGGAGACAAGGAATTTCCTATTATGCAGGTAATGAGGTGTAGGCTCCTATTTCTATCTCTTATCAGAAACGTTGTACAGCATTGGATATGTGGTAGAGTGACCATAACTCCCAGTTTGCCCATCATGGGGGCTGTGTACTCCTTAATTCAAGTGTAATTATTGATGGGGCTCCATTTACTCTCAAAAGTGCTCCAGTAACTGATATAGTCACTTACTCAGAACAATGATTTCTCACGCTGGTTAAATATCAGAGGAACTCTGAATGCTTTTAAAAAGTTCCGATGCTTAGACATTGCCCCCATACCAACTAAAGTCAGAATCCAGAGGATGAAATACAGGTGTCAGTAGTTTCAAAAGCTTCCCAGGTGATTCTAATGTGCAACAGGCTTGAGAATCCCTTGCCTGGAGGATCTTTCCTTCCAGTTCAATCTTGACTGAATCCTGTAATTCTATTTTCTGAGAATATTTGTTGTATTCCATAAAGAAAGAAAAGCTTGGAACTCTGCTACTGTTATAAGTACAGTAGGGAATAAAACATAAAAATGTACATTGTCAAACATTTTTTAATTCTGTCTATATGCTTTTGTTTTTATCTAAAGAGTCACTTTTCAACTCTTCAAAAAACCTTGTTGCATTTTTAAGCTTACATTTTCTGTTATCAAGTGGAAAGTAGATTATACAAAGCTTTTATTTTCCTTGGGAAAACCTGAACCCATGAAGATTTCTAAACTACACTTACAGCCTTCCTTTAATGAGGTAATTATTTTGTCAAGTGTTGGGCTAAGAGGTTCACCACGTGTGCAACATTGAATTAAATTGGTGCATAGTAGATATGGCATTCATTTAGCTTTCTTATTAGTTTATTAGATTTGATCCTCTGAAATATTTTACCACTTAGCAATGAGCCTTTGAATTCACTTTAATGAGTCTAGCCCTTTATCAGCCGCTTCTTGCAAATGGTTTCACTTCTTATCCTGGCCGTCACATGATTGTCAGCTACATGTTAATAATGCATTTTTCTTTTGGTAATTTCAGGGAGGAAAAATAAAACCCACTCCAGTCAATTGTTTCCAAGGAACTCTCTTTTAAATGATGATGTATGATGAGGTTTGAAAAACATTATGTATAAATCCAAGACGACATTTTTAGAGATAAAGTCACCCAAGATTTCTGAAAAGTTAACATTCAGGAATACATTTCATGAAGTTTATACTATTTCATGTACATTTTAAAAGATGTGTAGTGCTTCTTTTGGCTCCATTATGACACATTAGAAAGAAGGGGCTAAAATTATTGGATTTTAAAAGAAGAAGATTACAAAAAACAAAATAAAAGAAAAGAAGATTGACTAATGTGTCTAGTTCCCCATCATGCTCAAGAATAATTGTTCTCTAAACCAGGAACTTGGTCTGAAATGCTGAAAATCCTTTACTTACTAACATTCGGCTTGAAGAATGAGTAACTCAACACAGAGAAATCAACTCAGCTTTCAATTCCTGATATAAATTATTTGTTTCTGCCATCAGATGTGGCAGGCAGCTGCCACTCCTCATTTTCCTTCTCTGTGTGGTCTAATGTGCCTCACTTGTCCCAGAGCCGCAGAAAACACATAAGCAGACAAGACATCATATAGTATAATCATTTAATGAAACAGAACAAAATTAGTCACTGAAACAACTGGTGCTAAATAATAACTTCACTTGGGAAACAGGTTTCATCCATATTTGTCTCTCAGATGTCTAATCCTTTTCTGGCTCTCTCTGGCTCATCTGATGACAGAGTGGATCTTTTCCTATAAAAAAGACAAAAAGACTGAGTAACCGTGTGAAACAGAGTGAAATAAATCACGTCCACACTAAAATTCTGTCTTGCTGTTTGGTCCAAATCAGCTACTATAGCTTTTGTGCTTAATAGATTTAAGTCAGGTCTTGGTAGAAAAGCAAAATTAGCATGACCAGAAAGATCACGTATATTTATGATTATTTCTATTTTAGTTGGTTGAATAATATCATATCAGTTTTTGATTTCAAGAACCTCAGGCAGGTAATCCAATATATTTTTGTTCAGAAATCTCATAAGAAAGGAACCGCGTTCCTTCTGAGCTAATCCTGGAATGAGTAATAAATGCCATTCTCACTTCCTAGCGATACCAATTTTCACAACCTTCTCTCAGAATTTGCCCTAACATAGAAGCATAGATGAACCATCTTTAACCTTTAGCCACTTTCCTTTTCAGCTAACCCTTTGTGTTTATGGATGTGTGTATATATGCATGTGTGTCTGTATTTATTTAGTGATTTGGTTATGTATTTGTACTCCTACCATATTCTAGAATGGATAAAAGTGGCTTGTGAGAATATATAAAATATGCCAAAATTACATAAATTAATATTGGAAGTGAAAGAACAAATTTTAAAACATATGGGACATAGATAGGAGATTACAATGGGGCCATGACATGCATGACCTAGTAACATATACACTTGTTAATAAGTGAGATATTAATTTGACCCTAAGTAGGCAACATAAAAAAAAGAAATTTGGGTAGTTACACAATTCGCAGGGACTGTAAGATAAAATCAAACTAATTCCTCAGGAGATATACAATTAACTTTGACACTGAGACCAATCAGTGATTTCCTCTTGGAGTTTTTTTTAAAAAGTGGATATCCTTGATGACTTGCTTGGATGCAGATTTTGGAGATGTTTTAAACAAAGGTGTGAGGATTTGGGTTGGCTACAAGGCATGGAGTGAGGAGTTTCAAACACAGGATTAAGAATTCATGTTTGGAGAAGCGCAGGCAGAACACCTGTTTGTCTGAAAAAGACTTCATGGGCATTTATGACAACAGAAATCATGCAGGTTACCAGCTGAAAGGCAATTGGGTGGATGCTCATGGTACAGAAGATGAAACAACTTTCAATTGTAACAAATTTCTGTAAACCATCTGATTAAGTGTGCTTATTTCAATTTGATAGGATGAAGGAAGAAAGGAAAATAAGACACATTTTAGTGATTTATCAATGGTTTTAACTGGGAATAGAGTATACACAAATCATTAAGACCCTGATCATTAGTTTTACTAATAATATGGCCAATTGACATTTTCATGTGTATTTTACAGAATGTCTTAGGCTTGAAAGTACTATTTATGCTGAGGAATAAACTGCAACCCTTCTTATATTAAAAAAAGGCATATGGTGCAATCTAACAAAGAATCTTCTTGGGACATTACATCTATAGATAAATTTATTTTCTTTACTTCCTGAATCAAGAATTTTGGGAGTATTGATTTATAATATAGTTAATGTTGATAATGATACTTCAACATATTTTAATAATACTGTGATGATTGTTATTCATATATTCAGGTATGGATTAAATGGCCAATATATAAAGATCAAAGAAGGCTCAAATATCTTTTCATCCTATCCATATACTGAACAGCCCTGTGCTATTTTTCCATATCATCTTTATTGATATAGTTAAAAGGCTAATATCTAAGTTTTTGTCCTTTGTACTAAAATGATATACAGGTGTGAAAAATCCCTTATTTAACTTTGTTTCTAAGCTTTGGTTTACATTGTACTCATAATGTTTAGAAAGGTTTTATCTCCTCTCCAAATCAAAAGAAGGAAATGCTGTGGGATTCCCTGACATATTAGATATGAGTTATGAGACAAAGGAGTTGAAGATGACTAAAAGTTTTTGACCTGAGCAATGAGAAGGATGGAGTTGCCATTAGAGGAAATGGGAAAGAGTGGGGAGGGGGGAAGAACAGATTTCGGAGGGAAGATTGAGAGTTAGTTTTGGTTAAGTTTACGTCTCTGTGGCACCAAAGTTGAAAATTTGAGAAGGCAGTTGGATATGAGTCTGGAATTCAGGAGAGTAGTCTGATCTGGAGCTATAAATTTAATAGTCCCAAAGTATAAATGGTGTTTAAAACCACAGGTTAAATAAGTGAGTGTAAGACAGAGATGAGAAGTGGTCCAAGAGCTGAACCCTGAAGCATTCTACTTTTATGAGGTTAGAAAAATGAGGACAAATCAGCAAATGGGATTGAGAAATGACCAGTGATGTGAAAGCAAAACCAGAAAAGTAAGGTGTCTTGGAAGCCAATTGTTGAAGGTGTTTAGGGAGGAGTGAGTGATCAACTGCCGTCAAATATATCTGAGAGGTCAAGTAGGAGAACAGAAAATTGTTAGATTTTCTAGCAAAGCAGAAGTCACTGATGATATTGGAAAAATAGTTTTGGTAGAGTGGTGGGGGGAAAGACTGACTGGAGTGAGGACAAGAGAAAATGGGAGAGGAATTTGAGGTGGTAAATATCAATAATCTTGGAGGAAGTTATGTTATAGAGGGGAGCAGAATGATGGAGTTATAGCTGGAGAGGGAAATGAGGCCAAGAGAAAAACAAATTTAAGATGGGAGAAATCACAACATATTTTCATGCTGATAGGAATGTTCTAGTAGAGAGGGGCAATTGACAGAGGAGAATTTCAGGATGATGTCTTTGAGTGAGAGGGGATGGAGTATATTGGAAATATTGGCCCTGGTGGTATGCAATCTATGTACTATGCTATCTATGTCACAGAGGGGGAGGGTGCAGAAGGGACTGAGGTTTGCAAATAAGACTTGTGGTAAAATAGGAAACTAAGTCATCAGACGAGAGTGAGGATTGGGGAGGAGATGTTGCATATTTGAGGAGATAAGAGAAGGTATGTAATAGTTATCTAAGGAATAGTTGTCAGGTTTCCTTGAGAACCCAATTCAAATTAGTACTCATAAATTTCAAGCGAGACTAGTCAGAATCCTTGGATGTCTTTCTTCAGCCATGTCAGCTGTCTGAGTAGAACGTTGTGGCATAGAAAGCAGTTATTTATTTATTTATTTAATTTTACTTTTTGCTTGATGAAAATTAACCCTGAGCTAACATATGTGCCAATCCTCCTCCACTCCGTACGTGGGATGCCTCCACAGAATGGCCAATGAGTGGAGCACTTCTGTGCCCGGGATCTGAACCTGTGAACCCCGGCCATTGAAGTGGAGCACGTGGAATTTTAACCACTAGGTCATGGGGTTTGCCCAGAAAGCAGGTGATTTTACCCAGGATTGGAGTTTCTGATCACTTATTATTTTACATTTAGGATTATCATCTAAAAGTAGTTCAGAAGTGATGTGAGCATTTCACATCTTGCTTTGCATGGCACCAACGTATTCATTCATTCCATAAATACTAGTGTTAGGCTCACAGACATGATTGCTGTCCTCAGGGAGTTTACATATAGCAAATGCTAAACGAATGTTTCTGGAAGGAAAGGTAATAGGCTCAGATGACATAGGTTGGTCATGTGGAAGGCTAGGACAATCCACTTAGACTAGAAAATAAATAACTGTTTTGAAAATATCATGCATCAGTACAAGGAAATTATATGGAACTCAATTATTTACAATATTCTAAGTCAGAGTTCTCAAACTTTGGTCTCAGGACACTTTCATACTCTTAAAAATTTGAAGACAACACAGAGCTTTTGTTTATGTGGTTATATCTATTGATATTTACATATTAGAAATTTAAATCAAGATATTTAAAAATATTTATTTAATTCATTTAAAAATAGCAATAAACCCATTTTGTGCTCACAGATTAACATATTTCTTACAAGAAATAACTATCTTTCCCAAACAAAAAATACTCAGTGTCAAAGTGGCATTGTTTTACTTTTTTACCAATCTCTGACTTCATAGATAGAGCTGGATTTTCATATCTGCTTCTGCATTTAATATGCTGTGATAGCATGTGCCACATGGCTTCTAGAAAACTCCACCATACAGTTGTGAGAGAACAAGAACAAACAAGAAAATAGCTGCTTAGTATTTGTGAACAAACATTTGGGACCCTGCTCCCTGGTCTAACAGGTGAATCCAGCAAGGGAGCTGAATAGGCTTAAAGTCAGTACAGATTCCATGCTGTCCTGTGAAGCAGCTGAGCAGGCCGTCTGAAGCCTGTGTTAAAATGACCTTGAAACCCACACCTCATGACTGAAGATGCCAGCTGGACAGATTCCCAACAGGAAAAGATAAAGGGCACCTCGCTCTCACATTTCCCAGCTGCATTCCTTAGAGATTGAGGGAAAAAGTAATGACCCTGGCCCTTGTCTCCCTCCACACATAGATAACACCAACATTCCAAGCCTTGTTTAAGGTATTACCAAAAAGTTCTTGTTTATGTTATCTTTGAAGAATATGACTATTAGATGTGTAAGCCCTTTCCTGCTCATATACTGTTTTGTTAAAAAAAAGTATACAAGATCTGAAGACCTCAGTGCAGTTCCTCAGAATACTCTGTTGGACTGTTTCCTGGGACTTGAGTTCCTCACTTTGATTATTGAATAAACTCTTCCATATAACCTTTACCTAGACTCTTTATTTCAGTAGACACACTTTTATACAAATAATTTTGACCTTGTGGACACTCTCTGAGGATCTTGGGGGCCGCACGGTTTCAGAAGCACACTTTTATAAGGACTACTTTCAGTAATAACTAATTAAAAACTGAAACAAACGTGGCCATCAGCTATGAAAGTAGTGTGCAAGTTGGGCTGGCCTGCTGGCATAGTGGTTAAGTTTGCACGCTTTGCTTTGGTGGCCCAGGGTTTGCAGGTTGGGAACCTGGGTGTGGACCTAGCATCATTTTTCACGCCATGCTGTGGCAGCATCCCACATAAAATAGAGGAAGGGTTGGCACAGATGTTAGCTCAGTGACCGCCTTCCTCAAGCAAAAAGAGGAATATTCGCAACAGACATTAGCTCAGAGCCAATCTTCCTCACACACACAAAAGTAATATGTGGGTGTTGCATAGGAAAACAAAATCAACCAACAATTTAATTAGAGTGAAAAAGCACTGATTGATAACTTGTCTCTTTATGGGTTTTATCTTGCTTTTTCTTTAACTAGTGTGTCTCTTAAAAGCATAGGGTTGGTGAAATTTAAAGGAATCTGGAATTTAACTATTCCAATTCTTCACTGGGCAACCCTGGAAGTTGAGGTCCAAAGAAGTGAAAATCTGTGGTCTCAATGATGGTTAGGGATGGCTAACTGTTTTAAAATAGAAAAAAAAAATCCACTAATTTGAGTTGTTGTCAAAACAATTACATGCAATTACTATAAAAACTGAGTACTTCAGAGACTATAATTTATCATCTAGATTTGATGAACTATCTATTTTGAAACAAAATTCTAATTTTTTGTCTGGCCCTTCTACTTACACACAACTAATTATCCAGAGGCAGCTGCTTAGACATGAGGCAGAAGGTCTGGAAGGCATTAAGAAGCTGCTGTTTGGTTTTCTTTGTAATTTCAAATTCTTTTAAGTCACAGAGACACTCTGGTATATTATTTACTTGCTCTGAGAACATCAAAGGCAAAAAGGAAAGAAAAGAAAGGAAAAGCATAGAAAGGCATTACAGAGTTTAGAGTTTTCTAAAACTGTTTTCTTTACTATCCACAGCAATAATACCCTTTTGACAACAAGTGTTATTTAATGGGCAACGCTTGGAGCTGCTGCAGATCTTCTCTATTCATTGCACGATTTAATTGTAAACTAAGAAACGCATAAATCCCCAATGCATCTTTAAAAGAAGGGAAAATTCAATATGAATGTTATTACCCAGTACTAGAAGCAGCTGATATAGATCTATATGTCTATGGCTGTCTATCAATCTTATCTATCTATCACTTATTTATTTATTCCCTCTCCAATTTCAGAAATATATCAGGAGGGAGGAGCAAATATCTGCTATGCTAAACAGAAAGATCATTCATTAATCAGAATATTTTTGTGGTGGAGGTAATGTATACTCAGCAAGCTAGCTAGAAATTTAAAACCTATAAATAGGAATTTAGAAAAAAACAAGAAAAGCATGTCTTCAGTATCCTCTTCCTCCTAACTTTTTAAGACAGCCAATTTTTCTCATTTTTAAGATGGTGGTACTTATTTATATGAGACAGAAAAGTACAGTTGACTGTACTCAACTTTGTTCAGCCTTGAGCTCCTTGTCTATTACCATTTGCTTCTTTCAAGGTACAAAAGAGTAATGTATCTCATTAAACGGCCACCTTTAGTAAGGTAAGAGGCTTTCACTAAGATTAAATAAGGAGAAAGTTGTATATAAATGAAGCTTTTAGTAGAGCCTTAGAAATGCCTTGTAAAACAAACAACATTCATTCAACAAATATTTGAGTACCTAGTACAGTGTTTGTCAATCATGGCTGCACATTAACACCACTAGGCAAGATTCTAAACACCATCAACAATGCCCTGGGGGCATCCCAGGTCAATTAATCAATGTCTCTAGGGTAAGGCTCAGCAGTCAGTATTGTTTTTAACTTTCCGGGTGATTCTAGTGTACTAGAAACTGCTCTACTCAGTGAAGATGAATAAAGCATGGTTCTTCTTTAAGGAACTCACAGACTAGTATGGAAGACAAATATATATGTAGAAAATTGCACTAAAATATCATGTGAAATATGTAACATGCATTTTCAGTATGCATTACCATGTTCTGGGAGCTATACATACATATATCATTTCTAATCCATAAAACCCTGCAAATTTGTCATTATTATCATCATTTTACAGATGTTTAAATTCAATTTGAAAAAGGTTAGTAAATTGACCAAGGTCACATGCTAATAAATGGCACAATGGATGTTCAGTCTGTGTTTCTCTGAGTCCAAAGTTTAGACTCTTTCCATTTTGGCACACTTTCTCTGGGAAGCCTTCTGAGAGGTGATACCACTTGAGTTGACACTAGGGATGGGTAGACTTGGGTACTCTGGCAAGGAAATAAAGGGTCAAAGACACAGAGATGTGACAGCAGGCTTGTTTGGAAATTATGCAGCATTCCTGTGTAACTATCTAGAGTGGTTACTAATATGTTTGGTGAATGATGGGAGGTCAAACTGTAAAAGTAAGCAAGGATTATATCATTGATGTCAAATTGTCTTATTTAAACATCAAATTGTCAAGAAGATATAAAGTAAATTTACAGTGACTTGGAGTGGATGCCCATTATTTTGTCTTCGCAGCAAATTCTTTTGTCCTGGGAACATTCCTCAGTTATTTTGAAGATATGCCCTGCTCTCTTCCCAACAACGTCATTACATGATTCTTACACGCTTTCATCTGTCATCTTCTGACTCTGATGCACTGACCTCTCTTTATTGGCTCAAGAGTATACTTATGGCAATTAGAATCCTTCCCCAAAGTTTTCTGACCCAGAAGTAAGGAAGAAAGTTAGTCCCCTTCAACTGACATGCTTTGGGATGTGAAGCCCAGAAGCTGCTGGCAACCATTTTGCTGCTAAATGAAGGGAAAGAGAAAGACAGCTACATTCATGGAAAAGCAGAGATGGGCACTGCACAGAGAGTCCTGATTCTGACTGCCCTTTAGGTCCATCTAATAATTAGGATCATCTACGTTTGACCAACCCCAAATCTCAGTGGGTTAGATAATACAGACTTGCTTCTTGACCATGCTCATATCTATCATGAATAAGTGGAGGGCTTTGATCATCACAGACATGTAGGGATCCAGGTTTATGGAGCAGACCCATCTCAAATGATGTTATTCACCATAACAGAGGGAAATGAGCTAACTTCAAAGGGTCTCTCACTAATAATTAAATGCTCGAGCCCAGAAATGCCACATATCACTTCCTTTCAGAAAATCATTGACCAGGAGTAGTTAGATTGTACCACCTAACCACAGTGGGGTGTGTGTCATGAAGTACATGCCATATGGCCAGATTGGGGGAGAACAGAAAAAGGTTGATCTAACAGCATTAATGACTGTCAGATTAATCGTCCCACAGATTTCTTTTCAATCCTTCACATTCCCTGAGATGTGTTATTATCCTTCCTCTAAATTCCTCTTTTAATTTAGTATATTAATTTTTACTTTCATGAAGTAATAAATGTCTATAAGATAAATGATGCTAAAGGCTTTTAAGAAAAGCAGAAATCCTCCCATCACTCTGGGTGCTTATCCCAAGAGACAATCACTTTCAAGTCATTAAGTTGCTTCTTCCCTTTGCCATGTCAATTACTTTTCTGCCAGCTGCCTTCATTCTGCCCAAAATATGTTGATATCTCTTATGTAAGATACTCTCATGGGCCAGGATTTTTCCTTTAGTAAGGATATTCCTGGCAACAAATGTGAAATGTTTGTTGTTGTCTTCTTTTTCACTTATATTATTTTTGAGTGTTTATTAAAAAAATTCCTTACAATTTTTTATTAGTTCTTTACTATTGTTATGGGGTTTCAGGAGGAAATAGAAATATGCCATGTAAATTTATATTCCCCATTCCCTGATTTCCTGTAAGTTCTTTCTTTTTCTTTTTAAAGATTGGCACCTGAGCTAACAAATGTTGCCAATTTTCTTTTTTTTTTCTGCTTCTTTCTCCCCAATCCCCCCAGTACATAGGTGCATATTCTAGTTGTGAGTCCTTCTAGTTGTGGCATGCGGGACGCCGCGTCAGCATGGCCTGATGAGCGGTGCCATGTCCACACCCAGGATGTGAACCAGTGAAACCCCAGGTCGATGAAGCGGAAATGCTCGAACTTAACCCTGGGGCCCACTGCTCCCCTAAATTGTAATTGGGTTTTACTCAGTTGAGATTAAGAGAGTTCCAACAAATATGGTACTCTTTAAGATTATGGATCTTCAAACTGTGCCGCAGTAACTTAGTTCTGTGCATTGAAATTTATTTAAAAGTGAGTATTACAAAAATTATTCCCAGGAATTGTGGTATATTTTCTTGCTGCACTAGAAAAGCCAAACTTGAATTTATAGGTAGAAAATTTGGTTTGGAGAATCTAGGATGTATTCTCAAATTACACTTCTTTGTATTACATTATTCCCCAGATTCTTTCCACCTAGCTCAAGAACAACAACACAAAAGCTAACTTAGCATTGAGACTCAACCAAGAGAAATAAAATTTTTAGACTTGTCAGGTCATCGATTTTATGACACTGATTTATTTTTCCCTGGGCTTCAGAAGTCTTTCCAACTTTTATCCCTCTTTTCCTCTATTCTGCTTTGAAAATCCTTCTGGGGAACTCTTATAGATTTTTTTCCTAGTAAGTGTTAGAAACCACGTGAGACTCTTTCAAGAGCACATAAGAATGACAGAATAAAGGACAGAGTTTGTTCTCAGAACAGCACACACTCTCTACTGTATATACAGAAACTCTTATTTAGATTTTTATAGCTATTTGTGGATATTCCACAGACGATAATTAAGAGAAATATTATCTTTTTGTGATAGTCATAGTGACTCAGGGACAAAAAGCCTCCATGATTGATTGTTTTCCCAATCCTCAGAGAAAACTTTATAGAATAAGGAATTTATTTTTATGTTTTTACTTAGGAGCTTTGTTATGTCAATATGGTATGTATTCTCTTTCTGTTTCTATTAGGAGTATTATATTAATGGTAGACTTGAGGCACCTCAAATGTAAATATTTATTGCACTGGAGTACTTCTGGCTTAATCAAAATTGACAACATCCTGCCCTGAATTATGTGCACACCTACAATTGCACATGCATCTTTATTAAAGTATTGAGACACTAGTCTCCTTAAAAATTAAAATAAAATGAATTTAGATGACCAGAATTTCTTTGGTCATTAAATTAATCTTCCCACCTCTTCCTTCTCCAGCCCCTTTGTTAGATGCCATTAACTTAGTACTTCATATTAATAGAGTTAAGGAGGTTTCTTGAAAATGATGGAACTACTTTCTTTTCTTGTTGGGTGAATAAGGCTTAGACATTATAAAAGTGTTAAGTTTCAAGGTAAAGAATTTGTATTTTAGGAAAGATAAACGTAGGTGGTAATAGAATCCAACATGTATTTCTTGTCTTACAACATCCCATTTATCTGTATGAGCAGAGAGCAGTTTTATATCTGCTACTTTGGATCCTTCTACAATTGTCTCCCAAGAAATAGGTGCCATACAGCAGCAAACTAAAATGGTTTCCTTTTTAAATAAAGGCCTTTTTGTTTGAGTTTTGTATATAGAAAAGGAAAAATGAAAATTACCCATTCTTTTCTTTTCTCACTCTGGCATGCAAAATAAAATACTTCCATACTCTTTTACCATAAGCTTGGTGTTGTGTGTGACACGCTTTCTCTTGGAACATGACATGACCTCTGTTGCACCTCCTTCCCCCACTCACCACATGTTTTCGGTGGCTTATTTGCTGCGTAAACTATGAAGGTTCATGTTGGAGCTCAGAATGTTAGATGAACAAACAGATGGGCACTATGCAGACCACCCTTTTCAGATACTCAGACACATTATAGAGTTCTTCCAACACACTCATGTCCACCAGAAGTAGACCTCACCTTCACTGTTCATTTTCTTAAATCCGCTGTCAGAATTAGTTGCTTTTTCATAAGTTTATCTGTTATTAAGGTCTAGTTGGGGAAGTGAATAACTAATTAATATGGGCTCTGTTGCTTTAGCCTACTTAGTGTAACAATATTTGGCTAGTAGTTGAGACCAGCATAATTTTCTGGCCAGATCCCTATGACTAGTTCAAATTATTTCTGGTTTGTTTATTTCTTCAGTAAATATTCATTGAAGGCTATCAGTAAATATTTATCAGTGCTGAGGATACAGTGCTAAAATACATTTCTGAACTGGGGATACAGCTCTGAATTGGAGGTGCATTTTAGGTGAGACAGGCAGCAAACAAAAATTGTAGTATGTCAGGAAATGGTAAATGCTAAGAATAAAAACAGAGCGGGGCAATGGGGTCAGATAACGATTTCGTGTGTGACCTGGAAAGGTCCCTTTGACAACTTGTCATTTGAGGCTGAACCCAAAAGAAGTGAAGAAAAAAGTCACGTAGATAACTGGAGAAAACGCTGCTGACAGCAGGAACAGCAAGTGGAAAGGCCCTGAGGTGAGTGCGTGGTTGTTATGGTGGAGGTATAGCAAAGAGGCCAGTGTGGCTGAAATGGAGAGAGAGAGGATAAGTGTGATGGATGAGGTAAGGGGAGAAAGGAGTGGGAAGAGAGCAGGTATAATCATGTAGGCCTTGGTAAGGCTTCAGGTTTTATCCTGATCATTCAAGTGAGATGAGATCGGAGGCTTTTGGATTTGGAAATGTGAGGATACTAATGCCCTTTATTAAAAAGAGGTTGGTCGAGTAATGAGAAAAAAGATCAATTAGAGTGGGTTAAATAGTGAATGGGATGGAACTGAGTAAAGAAAATGAGTATAGACAGTGCTTTGGAGGAGTTTTGCTATAGAGAAGAGCAGAAAATGTTGATAGGATAGAGGAAGGATTTTTTTATTTACTTAGTTTGAAATGTTTAATTTCAAGATGGGGATATATTACGATACTTTTGTGTGCTGTGGCAAACGAGAATAAAGGCATATATTGTTATTCCAAGGGAAAGAAGCAATAATTTCCGGAGCTGTGTTTCTGAGTAGGTGAACTGGGATGGGATTCAGTGACCCAAGTGGAGGGATTTGCTTTAGGAACTAGGAGAGTGCATCCTTTGTAACAAGAGGACAGGTAGAATATATGAGCATAGATGCAGGTAGGTTGGTAGATGTGGTAGTTAGAGCAAGTTTTTGGTTCTTAGATATCTGAAAATATATTTAAAAATATTTTCTAGCTTTTTTAGTTATTCACAATGGAAGGATCATTACATAGTCCACCATTGCCATAAGCTCCATGAGTATTTTTTTTTAAAGATTTTATTTTTTCCTTTTTTCTCCCCAAAGCCCCCCAGTCCATAGCTGTATATTCTTCATTGTGGGTCCTTCTAGTTGTGGTATGTGGGACGCCGCCTCAGCGTGGTTTGATGAGCAGTGCCATGTCTGTGCCCAGGACTCAAACCAACGAAACACTGGGCCACCTGCAGCAGAGTACGCGAACTTAAACACTCGGCCACCGGGCCAGCCCCTCCATGAGTAGTTTTTAAAGCATACAAGGCAGTGAAAAATTATGGGGTTGAGATCTAGAAGACATGTGAGCCTGGTAAATGTGGACTTTGGGGGCAGTTTTTCCCTATGGGGTATCTGCCAATTCCAAAAGACATGGACAAGAGGTTGAAATGATGAATAGAGCATTGACAACTTCATGAGACTGGGGGGAAAAATGGAATGGGAGCTCTTTTAACTGCCTCTGACCCAATCTGCTTTTTGGGTTGGGACTCCAAAAAAATTCCGCACAATTAGAAAGAGTAACAAGAGAGCTCACATAGGGACTTAAATATAGCTTCAGATCACCTCAGTTTCATTCTCTATAATTGCATGAAGATGCTCTGGGATTGTCACCTATAATAATCAAATGTAAATTCTCTATGGAGAAAGATAATATACTATCATGCCTTAAATTATTTCTACAATGTCACATAAAATGTCTGGCACTCACCCAAAACATCCAGGCACATGAAGAGATAAGATAAAGTGGCCAAAAGCAAAGAACAGCAATATACAATAGGAAAATATTCAGAGAGGATCCAAATTACTGTGTTATCATAGTCAGACTTTAAAAAGATGCCAAATACATTCATTGAAATAAAAAAAGTTTAAGAACACTTGCAGAGGACTGCAAGTAGCAAAGATGAAGAAAAAAAATTCCAGAATTGTAAAATTTATTATTCGAAATTTAGAATTCAATTGATTAGTTTAACAACAGATTATGCATTGCTGAAGAGAGAATTAGTGAACTAAGAGATAAGTCAAAAGAAATAAAGAAAAGATCAATCTGAATTATGGAGAGACAAAAGGATGAAATACACGGGAAAAAGTGTAAGAGATACAGGAAATATTGTGAATAGACCTCCAGAAACAGTTGAGAGAGTTTAAGTGATATTTGAAAAGTTGGTGGTTGGAAATATTCCAACTATGATCAAGAACATCAAACTACAGATTAAAGAAGCCCTAAAACCCTGGTGGAATGGATACAAAGAAAACCACACCAAGGTATATCACAGTAAAACTAAAAAAAAAAAAAAAATTAAAAGCAGCCAAAGAGTGAAAGACATACTACCATCAAAGGACAACAATAAAACTGACTTCTCAAAAGAAACAATGGAAGTCAGTTGACAATTGTATGATACTTTCAAATGGCTGAGAGAAAATAACTGTCAAATTTGAATGCTATACTCAGTTAAAGCAACTCTCAAAATGATGGTGAAATAGATGCAGTTTGGGGAAAACATAAACAGAGAAGCCCCAAACAGCAGACATTCCTCCAAGATGCTGTGAAGAACATATGTAAGTAAATCTAAGTTCAAATTGATCATATAAACAAAATGATAATGTCTTTTAAAGTTTTAAATATATACGGGATTAAAAATGAGCCAAAATAACTAGAGAGTAAATAAAGTCAATGAGTCCTAAGGCTCATGTATTGTCTGAGAAGAGATACAAAAATCAGTTTATATTAGACTTGAATAAGTAAAGGATGGATTTTATAGCCTTAAAGATACAGGTAAGAGATTAGTATAACTCTTAAGATTATAGGGGAGAGAGAATAAAAATTACTACAAGGAAAGTAAGAAAAGGAAAAAAATTAGATGGAACAAATACAAAACGAATAGTAATATAGTAGATTAAAATATAGTGTAATTACATTAAATGTAAATTAAAACACAAATATTGTCAGGGTAATAAAACCATGTCCAATGATATGCTGATTAGAAGAAATATTTAAAATATCAGCATATAGAAAGGCTGAAAGCAAAAAGATGGAAAAGATGTAGCGTGCAAATATTAACTAACAAAAGACAGTTTAGCTATTTTAATATTCAACCAAATGCATTTAAAGGCAAAAAAAAAAAAAAATTACCAATAGTACCGTAGGACTCTGTGTAATGCTAAAAGTTTCAGTTCACCAGGAAGCTGTAACTGTCCTAAATTTGAATGCACTTAAAAACCACCAAATTCCAACAGAACTTGCATTATTACTATGAACTCTTGGGTTTGTAAAGTAGGCAAAGGAAGCTTAGGGGATCTTAAGTAAGAGAGGTGAGAAGGACAGAGGACATGGGTGAAGCGTAGATGAAATCAGCCTCCGAAGGAGAAAGTTCAACACTAAAAGTCAAATACTCCACAGGGATCAGCAACTTGGTCATTCGCAGCACCAGCTACAGGGAACAGGCTTGAAAGTGACCAGTGGTGGCAGCCCTGGAGAAACAGGGCTTCTGAGGGTCATTAGATATGTAGAAAAGGTGTGGTGGCCTTTGAATATGTGGCAGGGAGGCAAAAGAAGGAAACCGAGGGGGTAATTAAGGGAACATTGTCCACATGAGCCCTTCTTGAAGAATCCAGGGGATGTGTTTTCTCTAACCTAGAGATAAGTAGGGAAATGACAGATAGTGAGAATTTATTATATTAAATTGTAGAGCTAAGACTAAAATGAAAGGTGGGGCAAGGATTGGGAAAATAGTGTGCAAACATTGTATATTCTGACAAGTACAAAATGCAGCTAAATAACTAGGAGGTAAATGCAGAGAGAAAGGAAAAAGTACACTATTATTGATGGCTAAATGGTAAGTGGGAGTGAAAGGATACCATTTATTTCAATTGGCAGCCCAGACAGTATAAAGTAAGAAAAAAAGGGGATTAAGAGCACAATAAAAGGCATATATATAAAGGTAGCCAAAAGAATAAAAATATAAACCTTCCTAATACCAGAAAAAATTTTTAATTAATAAAGATAAGAAATAGAGAAACAGCATCACGTAATACACATAGTACATGCAAAGTAAGATGATATAATCGAGTTGAGAGCAATATATCAGTTATATTAAAAAGGCAAAAGGGCTTAACTTGCCCACTAAAAGAAAAAGATTTGAAAATTGGCTTATGTAGCAAAAACCAATGCTAGGTTATATATACAAGAGATATGGCTAAAACCAGTGATTTAAAAGGCTAAAAATAAAGGGATGGACAAAGATAAAGCACACAAATGAAAACAATAAGAAAGCATGTGTTCTCATCCTTATATCAGATAAAGTAGGATTCAGGCCAATGAACATTCAAGGAGACATAGGATATCTTCTAATATTAAAAACTGCAATTCACTCTGATGATATGTTACAAATATCCATGTGCCAAAAAGCACAGCAAGCCTTATATAAAGGGAAGAATAGAAATAAAATTCCCAACTAAAAAAAGCTAGAAAAAGAACAACAAATGATGCTCAAAGAAAGCACCAAGAAGCAAATATTAAAGATAATAAATATTAATGAGATGGAGAATGGAAAGCAGATCAAATCAGTAAGTCAAAATCCTGGGTCCTTGGAAAAATTGACAACATAAACTAATTACTAGCATTTTTAAGCAGGAAGAAAAGGGAGAAAAATATAAGAGATAATAAATAAACAGAAAATGATGATTGATACAGAGAAAATTTTAAAAATCACAAGATATTACTCTGCACACCTCTATGCAAATGCAATTGAAAACCTAGATAAAAAGGATATTTTCCTAGGAAGAGACAGTTTACCAAAATTGATCTCAGGAAAAATAGAAAGCTTACATAGACTACTTTGTATAGAAGAAATAGAAGAGTTATCAAGGAACTACTACACAGAAAAGCAACAGGGCCAGATGGTTTTACAGAATAATTCTACAAACTTTAGAGACCAATTAGTGCCAATGGTATATAAATTACTTATGGGAGAAAATAAAATGTACACATTGTTTTTACAAAACAAGTATAACATCGACACCTAAATTTGTTAAATGTAACACAAAAAAGGAAGTCATAAATAAGTATTACTTATTAATATTAATGAAAAATCCTAAATCAAATATAAGCACAGCAACTTCAACACCACATTAGAATGTAATACACTATGACTGACTGGAATTTTTCTAACAATGTAAGGAGGGTTGATATTATGAGATCTACTAATATAGTTTCCTATTTTAATTGGCTGAGGAAGAAAAATTTTATGATTTTCTCATAGATGCTGAAAAAGGTTTTGACAAAATCAACTCCCATTCCTGATAAAAACTCACAAGAAAATAAGAATGAATATATTCTTCCATAACATCATAAAATATATATACTTCAATAATAAATCTACCATTAAACTTGAAAATTGAAAAATGTCATTAAAATGAAAATGCAAGCTGCAGACAGGGAGAAAATATCTACACTATATATCTGACAAAGGAGTAAGGTCCAAAATATAAAGACCTCTTACAATTCAATATTTAAAAGATGAAGAGTTCAACAAGGATGTTGGCAAAAATATTTGAGCAAATATTGTTTAAAAATTATATAAAAATGGAGATAAGAACATGAAAAGATGCTCAGTATCATTAGTCACAGAAAAAGACAAATGAGAAGCCACACTGAGATATACATACCCATTAAAATGGCTAAAATCAAAAAAGCTACTCCCAAATGTCAGTAAGAATGTGAAACAGCAGGCACTGTACACTGTTGAGAGGTGTGTAAATGACACTCTATTTTGGAAACAATTTGGAATTTTCTTATAAAGTGAACATACTCTTAGCACATGACACAATGATGTCATTCCTAGGCATTTACCCAAGAGAAATGAAAATACATGTCCACAAGAACACTTGTTCATAACTCTTCATTCACAGCCCCAAACTGGAAGCCACTTAGGTGTCCATCAACAGGAAAATAGACAAATTGTGGTATATTCACACAATAGAATACAACCTAGAATTAAAAGTAACAAACTATGTACGAATACATGCAAAACATGAAGGAATCTCAAAAATATTACATTAAGTGAAAGAAGCCAGATATAGAAGAATACATGCATTCCAGTTATGTAAAATTCCAAAGCAGACAGAAAGATAAATCAAAATGTTAAATAATGGTTTTTTTGGATAGTGTGGCTTTTTGGGTAGTGTGATTCTTCTCAGTTGATTATTTTAATATTATTTGCATTTTTGACTTTTTCTATATGGTCTATATTTAGTTCAAAGAAAGGAAAGAAGTTCTGGGATATAATGTACAGCATGGAGACTATAGTTAACAATACTGTATTGTGTATTTGAAAGTTGCTAAGAAAGTAGATCTTAAAAGTTCTCATCACAAGAAAAAAAGTGTAACTATGTGAGGTGATGGATATTAACGAAACTTTGTGGTGATCATTTCACAATATATGGATATATCAAATCATCATGTTGTGCCCCTAAAACTAACACAATACTATATATCGATTATATCTCAATAAAACTGGAAAAAAAGAGAAAATAAAAGAGTTCATTACATGTAGTGTGGGTAAATATTCTTTGGCGAGATTTTTTTTTCAATTTTGCGTAGTCACAACTTTGAACTGGGTCACAATATAAAATGTATTTCTTACTGTGGGACTCAGTCAAAAAAGTTGGAAAAACACTGCTTGACTAGATAAAAGGATTATATTAGATTGATAGTTTGTGATAAATATAGAACTCAGAAATGTAATGTTGAGTGAAAAAAGCAAGTTTCAAAATGTACAGTTAGATGCCATTATTAAAATATTTCTTGGAAAAGACCCAGTTATTTTTGCACATTTGTTTATGGTTTGTAAAAATACTGTTCCTACCCCTTTATAATTCTTTTAATCATTAGTTTGGAAAATGGGGGAATTTGATAATTGTAAAAATTTTATAATATACTGTGATCCCTATGTTCATTGGTTAAATTGTGTTGATAATATTGTCTTATGACCAGAATTTAAAATATACATAGTTTGACTCGATGGTTCTACAAAAATCATTATTGTTCACTCATAGCTCTGTACACTTTGCATTTATCTCAATTTCAATTGTCTCCTCCCCACTAATACCAAGTGTAATTCATTATTGAAAGTCTCCAGAGAAAAAGTTTTTCTAGTGTGTGAATTTTAGTATAGGACACATACACTTTTAAATGATAAACTTTATTTTTTTTAGAAATTTAATAGAAATATTTTTCAAATGTTATTTTTATCTTTACCTTTTTAAGCAAAATGTCTAGAACCTACCATAAAGATGATACTTATATATTACCCAACAGAACAACCGATAGCACTCTCAAACCAATCTTTGAAAATTAGCATTATCATTATTGCTGAACTGATTATTATTGTTTGACTCATGAAGTATTGCAGCATAAATAATTAAAAGGATTTTATTGATTTGGAATATTTTAAATTTTATTTTACTTAGGAATTTTTAATAATTTTTTTAAAATTGTGGTAAGAAACACATAACTGACGTGAAATTTACCATCTTATCCATATTTACGTATACAGTTCAGTAGTGTCAAGTATGTTCAGCAAGAGGTCTCCAGAACTTTTGGAGTTTTTTAATGACCTCATTATAAAATCAAAATCAATTTCAAAATATTGCATTTTACTTTAGAAGTATATTGAATAGACGTGTGATTGGCATTTACGCATCATCAGAAATTTGGATGTTTTTCAGTAGACTCATCTACAAGAGGAGTTTCCTATGCAAAGGCAATTCTGGTGTTTTTATTTTTTAAAGATTGGCACCTGAACTAACATCTGTTGCCAATCTTCTCTTTTTTTTTCCCTTCTTCTCCCCAAAGCCCCCAGTACATATTTGCATATTATAGTTGTAGGTCCTTCTGGTTGTGCTATGTGGGATGCCACTCAGCGTGGCTTGATGAGCAGTGCTAGGTCCATGCCCAGGATGTGAACCAGGAAACCCTGGGGCACTGAAGCAGAGCGCATGAACTTAACCACTGGGCTATGGGGCCAACTCCTGGTGTTTTTCTTATTTGTTGCTCTTTATCATGAAATTAGGACATGGATTTTAAATCCACCTTCTTTATTTGAGCTCTTAGTTTTAGTTAACTCCTTTAGGAGGGTCACAGTCATTGTTGTAAATAAGTCTGATCCTGCTGTACTACAAATGCATGAAGTGCGTGGGATTAAATGACACCTCTAGTGGCCCATCTCCAGGAACTCTAATCAGCTCATGCTAATTGCAGTGACAGAAGACATAAACTGGCTTCTAAAATAATTATGGTATTGGCAGCCTTCTCATATCAGGATAAATAACTTTAGAGCTTTGACTTCGGATTTCTTCGAGATGAACCAATAAAATAATAAAAATAAATGATTTCAGAAAATGAGAGTATTAGTCAGGAGAGAGGAATAAATCTTGAATGCCAAATAGTCAAGACTTAAGAGACAGTTTGAACTAATTAGCGTATTAGAGCTAAACTCAAGCCAGACGGTCAGGGATGTTGGTTGCCTGGGTGACTCTTTCTCGCACAGGTGAAGGTCTGAAGATGGATATGCAGGCTCGCCCATGGGCAGACTTTAGCTTTGGTGTCTTCCTGTGGCCCTTGCTTGGCTTCTTCCTTTTCCTTCTAGCTACATCTTGTTTCCCCATGTCATTACCATGGTGACATTCTTGTTCTGAGCTGTCTACCAAGGTGCTAGGTTCAGATGGGCCTGGGTGACTGTGGGCAAAATTACAGGACTTTATCAGACCAGTCTCCTCTTCTGTAAAAATGGGGAAATAATATCCATTTCATAGATCTGTTGTTAGGACTAAATTGAATAATACTTATATTGCACTCTGCTCTAGCTAAGAAAAAATTTCACATTTTGACTACTCTGACAACTTTTATGCCTGGGTAGTGGGAATCCAGTGGGAAGGGGCTGCTATGTTAAAATTACCAATAGTTTTTCTGTTTTTGCTTGAAGGGCAAACAAATTGCTCCTTCATTTATTTATTTTTTATTTATTTTTTCTTAAAGATTGGCACCTGAGCTAACAACCGTTGCCAATCTTTTTTTTCCCTGCTTTTTATCCCCCCACCCCCCCCCCCCCCAGTATATAGTTGTATATTTTAGTTGTGGTCCTTCTAGTTGTGGCACATGGAACACCATCTCAACATGGCCTGATGAGCAGTGCCATGTCCACGCCCAGGATCCGAACCCTGGGCTATCGAAGTGGAGCGTGAGAACTTAACCACTCGGCCACGGGCAGACCCCTGCTCCTTCATTTAGATGACATTTCTTTATTTACTTTTTGGTCATACAGATGGAAAAGCCAAGATCCTATTCTGGCATGGAGATCTTTGGCATTTGAGGAGCTAAATTGCTCTACATAATAACGTGGTAGAAGAATTAGTCTTCTTTATAGCATTGCCTCCTTTCCTATTCTATATTTTAGCTGGCGTATTGTACTTATTGTGGCTGTGGGAGAAATAACCATCCTCCCACACAAGAAAACCCCATGGGCACTTCCGAGAAGGCTGGCTTTGTGGAGAAGAATGTGTTGAAAGACACGCCCACTGTGAGCTGGTGAGTTGGTTCTTCAAACTCGGGACAGTGTGGTAGATGAGGGGATGGGAGCTTATCAGGAAACTCTTGCTGGTTGGGGTTTGCCCAAGGCCACCTAGTTATACTAGGCACATCTAGTTCCCAGTATAATGCATAGGTTAAGTTTTTCTTTCTTCTCTGTTATCCACAAGCTTTTGGGCTAAATGTTAACATTGTGCTAAATGTTAAAAGTTCTAACTAGCTGTACTTTGGGGAGGGGCTTATGTCTGTGTTTCTATCCTAAGAACATGAAAGAGACCAAGAGATGACTTGCTTACAGACATGGTTGCTGAGGTGACAAGTGACAAGTAGTACATATTTGTAGAATATACATTCTTTAGGGATTTCCCGAGATATTGGAGTTCCTAAAATCAAACAGAATGCAGATTAGGATTATTGTTATGGGCATTGAGACAAGTGGACTGTTGGGATACACATTATCTGCTTTAAAGTAATTTTTCCTTTAAAGAGGTTTTCCTAAGATGGAAGGAATGGTCTAATCAAAAGAATGGTGAAATGACACCTATTGGTGATATTTTAGGGACATTCCATGCCTACAGCCCTCCTCCTCCATTAAAATTGTACCTGATAGGCCACTGCCTACTTAGAAATTGGTTCCTGTTTTCTTCTAAAAATAAACTGGACTTGAGAGCCTGGATCCCTCCACCCCTTCCATCTCTTCAAGAATTTTTGAAGCCATTAAGGAGTTGAATCTGTGTTTCTTGGCTCTATTCCTGAGCTTACTTTTTGTCTAGCACTTAATGAAAGGAATAAAACATTTACTTTGTCATCATCCTGTGCTACTAGATAGAAAATTCATTTAGAATAAGATTATATCTCTGTCCCTCATCCCCCTCTATCTGTCATCTCCTAACCTTGCCCATGCCCATTCTGGGGCTCTAATGAAATGTTATTGAGTAAATGATGTGGGATATAGAGAATGACAGTAATGTTGGTGATACTGAGATGCTACCAACAGGACTCAAAAGTCTCTATGAATATCTTTGTGAGGGACTATGTAACCTTGGGTGTGCTAGAATTTAAGTCACAGAAATGGGATATCAGTTGGGAACTCAAAAGGAATGGCCCTAGCCTTTCACTTGGTATCTCCCACCATTGGTATGTAGAACCAAGGGTGTTTTAGGCTAACCAGGTCATGTGAAAGGGGCTGTACACTGAACGCTCATAGATGGCCAGGAGAGGTGTCTGAAGAGCATGAAATGGACTGATTGTCAGACTGTCCATACTTTAGAATTGAGTTCTAGTGTCAGTTTACACTGTATGACATTTAGGAATATATGTTTGGATTATTGCAGAAAAAGTTAATTTGCTTTCTAGTCTGAGGCAAACCCTGTTTCTTTCTTTCTGGATCTTTAAGTAACTTTTTTTTTCTCTATGTTACTGTTTGGCATAATCGTTTTTTAAATCTAAAATGATTTGTGGAGATATAAATGTTTGCTGAAATCACCAAAATTTTGATGTATTTTAAGATGATATAAATGCCTGGTTCTCTGGGTTATCTAATATCAGCTGAAGATTATTGCTATTGGCCAAACTTGTTTTCTATTTGTAAAATAATATGAAATTTTTCTATTGTTAGGAGGAAAATTACTAGCATGTCCCTTTAGGGAATTTACGCCTTTAACCCATAATAGCCTATGACCTCTAAAAGTTATTATAGAAGAAATAGAAACACCTGGATCAGAAGTAGTGGCCAGTTTACTTGAAAGAAATTTTTCTCTTACAGTTTTTAACTGCCAGGCTCATTAGGTACACTTTTTATTAATACTACAAAAAAGTAGGCCTTGAAGTTTGCCCTCTAAAACTTTTATCCAGTGGCAGATTTGCTAATTTAGGCATATTGTGACTTTTTAATTGCAACATCTGGGAAGGGAGAATGATCCCTTAAAACCCTATTAGTCCTTGAGGCTTTGAGGCATGAGACTATTCCACTTTACAAAATCCAGAAGAATTCCAATTCTAAACGTTGGCCAGTTTTTGGGTTATTTGGCTGTTTACAACGTCTCCATGGTGACTTCCCAACACATTTCACACTTAATCTTAAAATGAGTGTTTTCTGCCACATCTTCCACCCACTCCTTTTTCCTTGAATAAACTGTTTTGGGTGACACATAATAGCTAAATATATTCGTATATATTCTGGTAGTTATGTTTACAAACAGATATAATTGTTAGCAACATGGTTGGTTATTTTTGGGATTAAATCGTACTAATTAAATGTTGTTTTTAAAAACATAAAAATTTAAACACAAATTTTCTCATTACCACCTTCCTTGTTTTAATAATTATAAATGAGTTTCTCTAATCTAATGCATGAGATTCATCTTGATATTTATGCCATAAAATATTAGGAAAAATATAAGACATATTCTTTAACACGAAATTATAGTAACAATAGCACACATTTAATTAGTGTTTACTATGAGCTGAGTGATTTACAAAATTGTTTGATTTAATCCTCACAGTGATACTCGGCGGTAGGCAATGTCGTCGTTCCAAATTCACAGACGAGGAGATTAAAGCCTGGAGATGTTAAGGAAATTTCCCCAAATCACACAGCCAAAAAGTAATGGATATGAAACTAGTATCTGAACCAGTTTGCTCCCAAAGCCAGGACTCTTCAGCTCTATGTGTTTTGTCACTTAGTAATTCTGTATAGAGCCAGCCATGGTGGTCTAGTGGTTGAGACTCAGCACTCTCACTGCCATGGCCCCAGGTCCCTGTCCCAGTCGGGGAACAACCACACCACCCATCTGTTGTCATACTGTGGTGGCTGCATGTTGCTGTGATGCTGAAAGCTGTGCCACCAGTATTACACACACCAGCAGGGTCTCCGATGGTGGACAGGTTTCAAGAGGGCTTCCAGACTAAGACAGACTAAGAAGAAGGACCTGGCTGCCCATAAGCTATGGGTTAAGAAATAAATCAGTCATGCATAAGAATGGAGTTTTGTAATCAAATTCTCTTACAGACTATTATTGGTATGAGTATTATTGATCGTAGGTACTTTTGTTCATTGTCGTTTTTGCTGTAGAACTGCTCTGATGAGTGTTACATATAGATTCACCCTGCAAGTCATAGCTCCATGAGCAACTGGGACCTCCAACTCCTGCCTTCCTGGCTCCTATGCCCTCTATTGCAGTGGCTGTTTTGCTGGTAGTCAGAGATGGCACCCTGAGAGAGTCCCTCTTGCTGTTCCTTGAGATATATCCTTCTTATTCTAGAGGCAGTTCCTCTTATACTTCCTCTTTTATATTGAGTGTTTTCCTCCATTGCACTGTGCTAAAACCCAGGAACTGCAGTGAGAGCACTAACCAAGCAATTCATGGCCATCTTCTTAAATGCCACCTGCTATAAACAAGGTCAGATAGGCCCAGAAGACCAGCAGGCCCCACCAGGTTGGAAATTCTGTCCAGGAGAACTCTGTCTCCTGAGATTCCTGCTTCTAATCTAGAATGAGGTAGAAGAACATGGGTCTAGGAATTAGGATACATGGTTTTTAGTACCAAGTCTGTCAATAAATTATCGTGGAACTACCGGCAAATTATTTGATCACTCTGGATACCTGTTTCCTCGTTTGTAAAACAGAGATAACGACGATTGCCTAACTTTACTTCACAGGGTTGTGATGAAGATTAAATATGGTAAAGTATTTTGAAAAGTATAAGGTGCCACACAGATAAACAGTTGAAGTATGTTTCCATGCAGCTCACTGACACAAGCGTAGTGTTGCAGGGTCGTAAAAAGTGGAATCAGTGTCTGGGAGCTGTGTACTTGTGCATCCTTTCCATGCAAGAAGATTCTGATGACTACAGGAAATTAGATCGAGGACAGGTTTTAGGGAAATTTGACTTTTTTCCCTCTGATCTATAACATGACATTTTGTTTATAGGTTTATTTTTCAGCTCAGTTGACTGCAGGCTTCACTGTGAAGGTGCTGATACAAAGATAAAAGGAAGAGATACCTGCCAAACTTCCAAATGGGAAGTATGAGGCTTATGCTAATTAATTGTAAGGGCAAGAAAGAGATCCCAAAGAAGAACACTAGTAAACATTCTATTGTATACCTCTGGCTTGGGATAAGCTATTTGGGGCAGGCAGAATTTTAAGATACCTCCCTGACCCACTGGCCCCAAGATTTCCTGCCCTAATGTCTGGAACTGAATATAGTGAGCCATCATGCCTACAATTATATATGTACTTAATGTGCTATCAGTTGATTTTGAGTTAATCAAAGGGAGATAATTCATGTGGGCCTAATATGATCACATGAGTTGTTTTAAAACAGAGAGTTTTCTCTGGTTGTGGCAGAAGAGGAAGTCAATGAGATTCCAAGCATGAGATGGATTCAATATGCCCTTGCTACCTTAGAAGGTGGAGAGGCTACTTAGCAAGGAAAGTGGGTGGCCTCTAGGAGCTGACAGTAGCCCCCAGCTCACATCCAGGAATAAAACTTCTATTTCAGTCTTACAGCTGTAAGGAACTGAATTCTGCCAGCAACTTGAATGAGTGTAAAAGTGAAGTTTTCCCCAGAGCTGCCTGGTCGACCACTTGGTTTCGGCCTTGTGCGACCCTAAGCAGAGAATCTAATCAAGCCCACCTAGACTAACCTAGAGAACTATGAGCTAATAAACAGGTACCATAATTTGTTAAGTAATGATAGAAAATTGCCACACTATTGCCTTTAATGTTTCTGCATTCTAATTCTTTTCTATTTTGACTCCTTTGGTTCTACCACTGAAAACTGTCTTCTGTCTTCCTTACAGCTATGGTTAGGAGTTCATTTTCTATTAACTTCATCTGTCATAAACACATCTCACTTGAATATGGCTGAGAAATATTCAAGCATTCTTTCATTTGATGAATAGTCATTGTATCTATGATGTACGTGGACTCTTCTAGACATGAGGGATAGAATAATAAACAAAACCTACATCATTTTTGCTTTCATAGAGGTTGCATTCTGGTAGGTAAAACGGGTAATAATTAAGTAAATATAAACCATCACATCAGATATTGTGAAGTGTAAGAAAGTGGTTGGAGAGGTTATTGGCTATGATAAAGAATTTAGATTTTCCTGGGAAATTATTGGAGGGTTTGAGAAGGAGAGTGACCAGATCAGATTTTTATTGTAAAAGGGTCACTTTGGCTGCTCTGTGGATAATAAAGCAAGTTGAGAGGTGAGGAGTGGGAAGTGGGATGGAGGATACATGGGGAAGTAAGGGGACCAGTTGAAAGGCGGAAGTCCTGAGGAGACATGATGGTAGCTAGCACTAGCTGGGAGTGGTAGAGATGAGGAGAAGTGGTTACATTTGGAATATATATGAAGGCGTAAGAGGATTAAACAGGAAACAAATCTTCAGTTCTTGAATACCAGTGATTGAGAGGTGGCTCTTGAGTGATCTACTCAATTCCTTCATTCCCAGTTGATCAAATTCCAGCTGGCATTCAGGAGATTCCAATTTTGACTTAGCATTTCACATATATGGTTTTGTTTACTTCTTAAAATAGCTGTATAAAGTAGGTATCTTTAACTCCACCAAAAATTATTCTATATTATGGATTTTCAGAGTTGTTGGGAACAGATAAAATGGTGTGTGTGCACTAGCAATTTGATGGTGAGTCCTATCTGTAAGTTCTATTCTACTTGAAAATCATACCCATCCTCTTTCTTTCAATGTTTTTGTTTGTTTTGGCATATGATTCTTGATTCTGATGTCAGAGATTTGGACCTATCAAAAGTGGATAAATGTAGTTGAATCCAGGGATTCTGGAATGGAATTTTTACTTTTGGAATTTTCTTCGTCATTGAATTATGGCTCAGAGTAGAGATTGTCCTAGCTCTGGTCCCAGTTTCCCTAAGCATGGGTGTCTTTTCTGAGTGTGCCACCAGAGCAATGAAGAGCCTCCTGAGAGATTACTCTAAATGATGTTGGAGTCGGAGCACGGTCTTTGTAGGCTCACTAGCTGAAAGTATAATGCCATTTTAAGTTTCCAGTTCTGACATTTGATTTTGAAGGCTCTGTAACATATGCAAGGGATGGAATGCCTGAGTGTCCAAAATGATCAACTATCAATTTTGGACAATTGTTTTAAAACCTAGTTGTTTAATAAAGAAAACTGAACCCAAATATATAATGTTGATTCCTTGGCATGCTTGTAGGATATGAAGAGGGTAATTTATCTTTTTTGAACAATTATTGTGAATGTACTACTATGCACTAACCACTGTGCCAGGAACTGAGGCTACAACAATGAGTCAGAGACCCAGTCCTGCTCTCAGGGAGCTTTGAGTCAAGTAGAATAAGCCATCATTATGAAGTGCCCACGCAAATAAGTTATGGTTGCAAATTGAGAAATACTATAATGGAAAAAAACAATACAAATGCTACTTTCATATTGAGTGTGAACAAGATCTTGTGATATGTATATTCATTTACGTCCTGAGAAAATTTGGGGAAACGAAAAAACGAATTTCAAAAATCTGAATATTCATAAACTTCTTTCTAGGCCTATTAATTTGGAAGCTTCATTTTAAACCAAATAAAAAATCATTTCTTCATTAACAAAGCACAGCCTCAGCATTTGACCTTTTTTATATTCTATGTGCTGCTGCCATCTCACTGAGCTAGTGTGGCACACGGCCAATATTTCTTTATTAACTTTGACATTTTTATGTCTTCATTCATTCATTCATCCATTATTCTTTCAAGGAAGATTCTATTATCTTTTCTGCATGGGTAGCCTTTGGCTAAGTCTCAAAATTATATGATGACAATAAAAATGACAGTTGTCATTAATTACATCCCTATTCTGTGCCAGACATCATATATATATGTATGTATGTATGTATATATACATGCATATATATAATCTCATTTAATTCTTTTAGCAACTTTGATTTGTAGACATTAATCTTATTTAATGTGAAGAAACAAGGCCCAGAGAGGTTAGTAAACTACTTAAGGCCATGAAGATGGTAGTTATGTAGAATTCAAATCGGGTTGATCTGGTTTTGAAATCTGCATCTTTTCATTACACTGTTTTAGCAAGGACAATGATATGCTTATAATAGTTATATTACAAGATGGCATATGATGAGTGCCATGCTCCAACATTAGGATTATAAATGAGAGGCTGCATTTTTAGCTGAAGTAACCATGTTGGATACCCTTAGCTCTACTTGTCAGTTCCCTGAATCTTCTTTTTAGGCCTCTCTACCATACATCATCTCCCTCTCTTTTATGCAGAAACCTGAGAGTTGTTATAAATCGAGTGGAAAAAGATACTGCTGTCTCTTGAAGTGTTCTCTGATAAAAAGTTTTATCCTGAGTGTAAGAGACAGATTTGCAGTCTAAAGTACCTTTTTTACCTTTCCTTCCAGTTTTTTTAAGAGACACTCTATTTGTGACTCAAGGCTGTCCAGTGTATCAAATAGGTATGCAATGTCCTTTTTTTGTTTTTAGCAGTAATGGCATGTTTGATGAGTCCGCTCTCAATTTTACTGTTGATTTAGAAGGCTCATGAAGACCCATCTGGCAACATCCTGTGAGCCAGTGCCACCTGGTGAGGGAAATGGTGATGCGGGCATCTTCTGAGCCTTGTATCAAATTTGGATCACTTTTTGGTGTATACCATGCAAATATGCATTCTCAAGTAGTCTGCTTTTATAGGCACATTATTTCAACCACTATGAATGACCATGGTGGAGAGAGAAGATAAACTGCATTATCTTAAACTACTTTAATTGGTAAGTTAATGTAAATTGGTAAACTACGTTAATATACTGCCATTTTACAGAACTATTAAAAACCCCGTAAGCAAATATTTAAATCATAGTTGACAAAATTAAAGCCATTGTTAACAATGCCCCCACTTCCTTATAATTGTACCTGAATTTCTTACCCTTCCCCAGGGGTCTGTGGTTTCCTGAATAAAGCATATGTGTTCCAAGTCATAAAATGAACATTGCATGTTTCAATCAGAGGGTTTTAAATTGAATCAGAATCTGTCACCCATGTTTGGTTTTTGGCAATCACTTACATTCTAAAAGCATCAGTTTCCTCACTGCAAAATGGAGGATAATGTGATCTGCCCTACTTCTCAGAGTTTTAGAAAGAATCATATGTTAGTGCACGCGAAGAGTGCTTTGTGACTGGCAATTTCCGTACAAATATTTAATAATCTTTCTGCTGCTAACCTGTTCATTCCCAGGAAACAGGAAAATTGGCTACATAAGCAGATGAGTAACATTTTAATTGTAAAAATCCTTTAAATGGAAGTTAAGAACCCTACAAGACTTGATCCTGGTAAGTGCTTTAGAATTCTTGTGTGTCACTCCCTCAAACAATTGAGAACAATAGTACTGGCTTATTTGCTTCTTCAGAAAATCAAAGAAAATTTTGCATGATGCCATTTCCTCCTTAGTAAATTTTTGACTGACCAGAAATGAGACGAAATATGGGGAAAAGATGTTTATCAGGATTGACTTGACCATTCATATATGAACTTGTAGTTAAATCAAGTGTACTAACTTTTAACTTTCCTAAGAATGTCAATTTATTTTATATTTCTTGTTTTGAGCAATCACATTTTTCTTAGTTTTCTGATTTCAGTAAAATTGTTAGTGAAAGTGCTTTCTCTGTTAGTTTTATGATTATATGCTGCCAATATTTGTCTTTTGTAATAAGCAACGATGATGATAGTAAAAATCCTTTAAGCATTTAACCCTGGCAGGCATGTGCAAAGCATTTTACATATATTATCTCACTTAATCCTCACAACAAATTTATAAGGTAAGCCTTCTTATTCCATTAGTAGGTACTATAGTCTTGTGTGTGTGTGTGTGTGTGTGTATGTGTGCGTGCGTGTGTGAGAAGGATTGGCCCTGAGCTAACATCTGTTGCCAATCTTTTTGCTTGAGGAAGATTGTTGCTGAGCTAACATCTGTGCCCATCTTCCTCTATTTTATGTGGGATGCCACCACAGGATGGCTTGACAAGCCATGTAAGTCTGCGTTGGGGATCTGAACCTGCAAACACCAGGCCGCCGAAGTGGAGTGCATGAACTTAATCACTACATCACCATGCCAGCTCGGGTACTATATTCTTGATTTGGGGATGAGGAAATAGAGACTTGGAGACATTTCAGTAAACTTACTCAAGGTCACGTGGCTAGGATGGAAGTGAACTGGAATTGTAAAATCATTTGAAACTACCTTCTGCACTCTTCTACCTCTTACAACAGCTTTTTACCGCAATTGAAATTAAACACTAAATTATGCAATTAGTTGTTTAATATTTCTTTGCTGTTTTACTACCTATATCTCCAGCAATTAGCACGTTGTATTACACACAGGCACTCAATATACTACTTGTGGAATAAATGAATAAATGAAAGGAAAAATTGGGCTCTTCTGAATGGAAAAAGAAAGTTGTAGCGACAAGTAGTGTTTTGGTGCTACAGTAAGTTTCCCCTGCTGGTTTCTACTTACTCATGTAAGCAGAAAGTTGGCCCTGTTCATAGTGTTTCTGATCTGACTGAGGCAGCCTGTAGCAATCAAAAGCTTTTGCTTCCTGGAAGAGAGACTTCCTGGATTTGCAAAGAGGCTTCAAGGATTTGCAAACTGGCAGGGTTGCTGAAACTCGGTAGGTGTGAATTCTGACAACTGATTCTGTAATAGTAGTCAGTAAGATAACTACCTTGTCCTTAGATGTTTATATTTATTTAAATCTTATTATAGTTTTGAATCCTACTTAAGAAGATTAATGATGCTAGTTGATATTTATACTTTTAAAATAAAGAACACTATGATAGTCATATAAAATATTTCTGGTTTTCCCTCTGGGCCCATGGTATACTTTTATGCTCCTTTAGAGTTACGCATAACTTGCTTTGGATAATGGAATGTGAGTAGAAATAACATACATCACTACTAGGTAGAAGTTTTAAGAGGCTATATCTCTTTGCCATTTCTCTCTTTCTCTTTGCTGTGATGGCTATTCCTCAGCCTGTGTCTTAGAGTATGAAGGCTTGGAGGAAAGCCCCCAGCCAACCCATGATGGACATGTAGAAGGAGAGAGAAATAAAACCCTTAATGTTGTAAACATTTTAGATTTGGGCTTTAAAAAATGCTCTATTGTGATAAGAACACTAACCTCAACAAAGCTTTCAAGTGTACAGTATAGTATTGCTAACTATAATCACAATGTTGCACAGCAGATCTCTAGAACTTACTCACTTTGTGTGACTGAAACTTTATGCCTTCCTATTAGCAACTCACCTGGTAACTACCATTGTACTCTCTGATTCTATGAGCTTGAAGATTTTAGATACTTCATATGAGTGGAATCATGCAATATTTATCCTTCTATGACGGGCTATTTCACTTAACGTAATGTCCTCCAGATTCATCCATGTTGTCCCAAATGGTAGGATTTCCTTCTTTTTTAAGGATGAATAATATATCATTGTACGTATATACCATATATCCATTCATCTCTCGATAGACATTTAGATTATTTCCATATCTTGGCTATTGCAAATAATGCTGCAATGAACATGTGAGTGCTAATATCTTTTTGCTATTCTGATTTCAATTATTTGGATAAATACCCAGAGTGCTATTGAAGGATCATGTGGTAGTTCTTTTTTTCTCTCTTCTTTTTTTGGTGAGGAAGATTGGCCCTGAGAAATCATCTACTGCCAATCTTCCTCTTTTTGTTTGAAGAAGATTGGCCCTGAGCTAACATCTGTGGCAATCTTCCTCTAATTTGTATGTGGGACACCACCACAGCATGGCTTGATGAGTGGAGTATAGGTCCACACCCAGGATCCAAACCCATGAACCACAGGCCACTGAAGTGGACCATGTGAACTTAACCACTGTGCCACTGGGCTGGCCCTGGGTAGTTCTATTTTTAATTTCTTGAGGGAGCTCCATACTGTTTTCCACAGCAGTTTCACCATTTTACATTCCCATCAACAGTGTATAAGCATTCCAGTTTCCACATCCATGCCAATACTTGTCTTTTTGATAATAGCTATCTAACAGATGTAAGGTGATATCTCATTATGGCTTTGATTTAATTTCCTCAATGATTGATGATGTTGAGTAACTTTGCATATACATGTTGGCTACTTATGTGTCTTTTTTGGAGAAATGTCTATTTCAATTGGGTTATTAGATTTTTTTGCTATCAGGTTGTGGGGGTTTCATATATATTTTGAAAATTAACCTCTTATCAAATACATAGTTTGCAAACATATTCTCCTAATCCAAAGGCTGTCTTTTCATTCTATAGATGGTTTCCTTTGCTGTGCAGAATCTTTTTAGTTTGATGTAATCCCACTTGTCTATTTTTGCCTGTGCTTTTGGTGTTATATTTGTGAAATCATTGCCAAGACCAATGTCAAGAAGCTCTTGTTCTGTGTTCTACTCTAGGAGTGTTACAGTTTTTGGTCTTACATTTAAGTCTTTAATCTATTTTGAGTTGATTTTTGTGTATGGTGTAAGACAAACATCAACCTCATTTTTTGACAGGAATATCCAGTTCTCCCAGCACCATTTGTTAAAGAAATTAATCTTTACCCATAGTGTGTTCTTGGCACCCTTGTCAAAGATCAGTTGACATATATGCATGGCTTTATTTATGGGTTCTAATTCTGTTCCATGGGTGTATGTGTCTATTTTTATGTCAATGCCATGCCATTTTGATTACTCTAGGTTGGTAATATAATTGGAAATCAGGAATTATGATGCTTCCAGCATTTTTCCCCTTTCTCAAGATTGCTTTGGCTATGCTGAGTCCTTTGTGAGCGGTTCCATATGAATTTTAAGATTTCTTTTATTTCTGTAAAAAAATCATTGGAATTTTGATAGAGATTGCATTGAATCTGTAGATCGCTTTGGATAGTACGGATATTTTAACAGTAAGTCTGCTAATCCATGGTTGTTAGTCTTACCAATGGTGGCTGCTAGTCTTACCATTGGGCTACAGAAATAGAGTTGAGGGAGGTGTGAAAAATAATATTTAGGTCTGAAGATAGTTCAAAAGCAGAAAAGAAAATAAAGCTTAGGCAAAAGTGTAAACAACAGGAATGAGTTAAAAGTGCAAAGAGACAGCCTGAGGGAGGCTAATGTAGAGAAAGTGGGCTGATGAATGCCGGTTGAAGGCAAAGCAGAAAAACCCTCTGAGGCTGGTGTGGGACAAATCCATCAATTGAGAGGGAGTTATTAGCGTCATAAACCTCTGTGTACAGACTTGCATTTTGAGAATTGACCAAAAACACTCGAGTCAAGAAGCTTTGATGATTCCCACTAAGGAAGAAGAAAATCGAAATAACTGATTATACTTTTCTTCAATAAACTTTGAAAGGAATAAAATTTTATAAAATCTCAAGTTACAGGTATCTTCCAAAACTGACATGACATTCATTTATGGAGATAATTGAAAAAGAACCGGTTAAAAATGACACGGAAGGGGCTGGCCCCATGGCCAAGTGCTTAAGTTCGAGTTCTCTGCTTCTGTGGCCCAGTGTTTCACCAGTTCCAGTCCTGGGTGCGGACATGGCACTGCTCATCAAGCCATGCTGAGGTGGCATCCCACATGCCACAACTAGAGGGACCCACAACTAAAAATGCACAGCTTTGTACCAGGGGGCTTTGGGAGAAAAAGGAAAAATAAAATCCTTAAAAAATGACATGGAGAAAAAGATCAGATCCCATTTAATAAAGAAAGAGACAGATATGTAATATAACAAATCTCCCAAGTATATAGTTCTCAAAAGAAATATTATCCATGGAAAAATAATTATATTTCTGTTTAAAAATAAGTGGAAGAGGTCCACCTCGGCTCCTTTTGATTTTCTTCTTGAAAAAAATTAGCAGGTAGAATGTAATTCTCCCGAAAGTTGATCAGAAATTAGTAAAACAAATTAGATGAGAACATTCCAAACTGCCTTGGTCCAGATGGTGGGGTGAGAGTGGGTCCTGTGTGGCTTATCCGTGACAGTGAGCATGTAGAAAGGAGAAGCTTGCAGTTTTACAATACCCAAGATTCAAAAAGGATAATGGATTCTTTCAGCTGGGATAATTTTGTGTTATGAAAAATAAACAAACTATTGATCAACATCCTTACTGTGCTAATAACTAAGAAATTTTCTTTCCTAGCATATGAAGAATACACCTTATTCAAAAACTAAAAGGAAAGTAAAGATGATCACCACCAACATTTTTGGATTTGCATGCTGGCAATAAAACCAAATTTCAAAGAAATTTTAACTGCCTGGCTTTTGGATGCAGTGGACATTGGATTGTGCTAAAATAAGAGAGCAACTGAAGTATTAATGGTTCGTTATTTTAAAATATTAAATCTGCAACACATAATCAATCATTTGATTAATAATTAACAGTGATTAAAAATTGTGGGTGTGCTTTTTTCCTCATTTCACTGAGCAATTATTTTTTAAAGTTTTTATTCTATTAGTGAACTTATAGCCTATATTGGTATGAGATATGAGAATAACAATTATTAATAAGTAATAAATCTCATCAAGACGGCAGCATAAGCAGACTATGAACTCTTCTCCTCTCACAAACACAACCAGATTACAACTATTTTTGGAAAAATTATGCTGAATAGATAACTGAAAACTGGATAAAAAAGAACCCCCACAACAAGGGACAGTCCTGACTAAGGCAGAAGAGGCAGAAATTCCTGCTGGAGAGAAGAAAAACCATATTCAGGAGCAGCAGAGTTTCTCAGCCACCCAGGTGGGAGGCACCCTAAGGTAGGCAGCCCTCCCTGCAGGGGTGAGGTCCAGAGCGGGGGCCGATACTGCTATAAGCATCCTTCAGACTCAGCACAACTGAGACAAGGTGATTACTATCTGGCTTCCCTGGCTATTAACTGCAGTGGGGATACTACCAGAAAAGCTATCGGACGAAAGCTGAAAAGACCCGGGTCTTAAAGAGCTCATGCACAAACTCACCCCTGTGAGCAACCTGAAATCACCAGAGAGAAGGCTGACAATCCTTTGGTGCAAAGAAACTCACCTGGTGGGCTCTGGGGGCATCTTGTGAGAGGAGGGACCTCTCTGGAGACTGAGACATTGGTAGGGGCTGTTGGATCAGGTTCTGACCTGATCCAGGAGTGCTGACACAGAACCCAGCAGATGGCAGATGCCACTCTTCCCCTGGCCTGTTAGCCCAAGGGTCTGCCACACCCACTAGAGTACAGAGTTAATCCAGTTCAGCCAGGGCAAGCAGCCCACCCTAGGGACCAGCCCTGCCCAACAGCAAGCCCTCAGGCTACTTATTGGCCTGCATTGACTGGGTGACTTGATCCTCTACAGGCACTAGTGTGTCCACCTCTGTGGAACAGGACCTGTGTGAGGACCAGGTGAATGGTGGGGGGCATTGGAGGAGAGGTGGGGCCCTCTGCAGTGGGGTGTCGGGGTACGCTTAAGGGGGTTGGGAAGTGTGCACAGACCAGGACTGTGTTGATGGTGTGTGCGGTCCTATGAGGGGTGAGCCTTATCAGGGCAAAAGACCTGTGCTTCACAAATAGCCATAAAAAGGATCAGCCCCACCTTCCAAAGCCTGAAACAATTGAGTACTCCTGTGCCTAAGGCCAGCCCCATTCAGTTGCACTCCTAAGAGAACTGACAACAGGCTTGTAGGCCTGAGGCCTATAGCAACTGCAAGCCCTTGAGCTTAGCAACCAGCTACACTGGGTGCTTACCCAATTAACAGGAAAACTAAACAGGAGTGTTCTGTTAGACCTTGTAGCCAACGGTGCTGAGGCTCCCCAAACTGGATTTACAAACAGCAGGCCAGGGAAGGAAAGACTAGACTCCCTGTGTATTTGCATTAACAGCAACCCTGTCACAGCAGAAGGACACAAGTAGCCCACAAAGGGGTCACTCCTGGATCATTTGGACTGGTGACGAGAGGGAAGCACACTGCTGGGCCTTAAAAGGCATCTCTTACATAAGGCCACTTCTCCAAGATCAGGAGACATAGCCGACTCACCTAATATATAGAAATAAGCACAGAGAAAGAGGCATAATGAGGAGACAAAGGAATACTTTCCAAGCAAGGGAACAGGACAAAACCCCAGAAAAAGAACTAAATGAAACAGAAATAAGCGACCTACCCAAAAAAGATTTCAAACAAAATCTCATATGAATGCTCACAGATATTGGGATAAAACTGGATGAACACAGTGAGCTCATCAACAAAGAACTGCAAAATATAAAAAGAACCAATCAGAAATGAAGAATACAATACTGGAAATGAAAAATTCACTAGAGGGACTCAATAGCAGAGTAGAGGATACAGAAGAACGGATCAGTGAGCTAGTCGAAAGACTGGAGGAAATCACCCAAGCTGAAAAAAAAAGAAAAAGAAAAAAGAATTAGACAGAATGAGAACAGTCTAAGGGAACTCTGGGACAATATCAAGCACACTAACATTTGTTTTATAGGTGTCCAAGAAGGAGAAGAGAGAGACAAAGGGGCAGAAAATTTCTTTGAAGAAATAATAGCTGAGAATTTTCCTAACCTGAGGAAGGAAACAGAGATCGAAGTATAGGAAGCACAGAGAGCTCCAAACAAGATAAGCCCAAAGAGGCCCACAACAAGACACATTATAATTAAAACGTCCAAAATTAAAGATAAAGAGAGAATCCTAGAAGCAGCAAGAAAAAGGCAACAAGTGACATAGAAAGGAAAGCCCATAAGGCTATAAGTGGACTTCTCAGCTGAAACCCTACAAGCAAGAAGAGAATGGCATGATGTATTTAAGGTGCTAAAAGGAACCTACAGCCAAGAATACTATATCCATCAAGGTTGTCATTCAGAATGGAAGGAGAGATAAAGAGCTTCCCAGACAAGCAAAAATTAAAGGAATTTATCACCAAGAAACCAGTTCTACAAGAAATGCTGAAGGGACTTATTTAAGTGGGAAAGAAATGACCACAAATAGGGATAAAGATATTATCAAAAAAAACCCCCACAAAAAACCAGGCAATAAAATCACTGTAAAGGTAAAAATATAGTAATGGTAGCAGATCAACCACCTGTGAAGATAAGATGAATGTTAAACTACAAAAGTACTAAAATTATCTATTCAATGATAAGAGGTTAAGGGATAGACACACACTAAACAAGAGATTATATATGATTTCAGAAACATAAAATGTGGGGGGAAGAGTGAAAAAGTAGAGCTTTTAGAAAGAGGTCAAGCTAAAGAGTCTATCAACTCGATATAGACTGTTATATACATAGAATATTAAATAGGATCCTCATGGTAATCACAAATCAGAAACCTATAATAAGTAATCAAATAAGTAAGACAAAAGAAATCAAACATATTACTAAAGAAAGCCATCAAACCACAAGGGAAGAGAGCAAGAGAAAAAGAAAGGAACAGAGAAGAACTGCTAAAACGCCCAGAAAAAAGTAACAAAATGGTAACAAATACATATTTATCAATAGCTACTTTAAATGTCAATGACTAAATGCTCCAATCAAAAGGCACAGGGTGGCCAATTGGATAAAAAACAAGACCCATATATATGCTGCATACAAGAGACACACTTCAGACCTAAAGACACTCACAAACTGAAAGTGAAAGGATGGAAAAAGATATTCCATGCAAATGGCAAAGAAAAGAAAGCAAGTGTCACAATACTTATATCAGAAAATATAAACTTTAAGACAAACACTGCAACAAGAAACAAAGAAAGGCACTGCATAATGATAAAGGAAACAATCCAACAAGAAGTTATAACACTTGTAAATATCTATGCACCCAACATAGGAGCACCTAAATATGTAAAGCAATTATTAACAGACATAAAAGGAGAAATAGACAGTAACACAATAATAGTAGAGGACTTTAGCACTCCACTTACACCAATGGATAGATCATCCAAACAGAAAATCAATAAGGAAACACTGGCCTTAAACAACACACTTGATCAGTTGGACTTAGTGGATATACATAGAATATTCCATCCAAAATCCACAGAGTACACATTCTTTTCAAATGCACATGAAATTGATCACATACTGGGTCACAAAACAAGTTGCAATAAATTTAAGAAGATCAAAATAATACCATGCATCTTTTCTGACTACAAAGGTATGAAACTAGAAATCGACTACAGGAAGAAAACCAGAAAAGCCACAAAAATGTGAAGATTAAACAAAATACTACTGAGCAATGATTGGTTCAATGAAGAAATCAAAGGAGAAAGAAAAAAATTCCTGGAGACAAATGAAAATGAAAATACAACATGCCAAAATCTATGGGATACAGCAAAAGTGGTTCTAACATGGAAGTTTATAGCAATTCAGGCCTACATCAACAAAAAAGAAAAATCCCAAATAAACAATCTAACAGTGCATCTAAAGGTACTGGAAAAAGAAGAACAATCAAATCCCAACGTCAGCAGAAGGAAGGAAATAATCAAAATCAGAGCAGAAATAAATGAAACAGAGACTAAAACAAATAGAAAAAATTAACCAAACCAAGAGCTGCTTCTTTGAAAAGATAAACAAAATTGACAAACCCTTAGCTAGACTCACCAAGAAAAAAAGAGAGAAGGCTCAAATACATAAAATCAGTAATGAAACAAGAGAAATTACAATGGACACCTCAGAAATACAAAAGTTAATAAGACAATACTATGAAAAGCTATTTGCCAACAAATTGGATAATCTAGAAGAAATGGATAAATTCTTAGAAACATACAACCTTCCAAAACTAGACCAAGAAGAAGTAGAGAATTTGAATAGACCGATCACCAGTAAGGAGATCAAAACAGAAACCAAAAACCTCCCAAAAAATAAAAGCGCAGGACCAGATGTCTTCCCTGGTGAATTGTACCAAACATTCAAAGAACACTTAGTACCTATCCTTCTCAAACTCTTCCAAAAAATTGAAGAGGAGGGGAGGCTTCCCAACTCCTTCTACGAAGCCAACATCATCCTGATACCAAAACCAGACAAGGACAACACAAAAAAAGAAAATTACAGGCATATATCACTGATCAACATCACTGTAAAAATCCTCAACAAAATACTAGCAAATCAAATACAACAATACGTTATAAAGATCATATATCAGGATCAAGTGGGTTTCATTCCAGGGGTGCAGGGATGGTTCAACATCCACAAATCTATCAACGTGATACACCACATTAACAAAATGAAGAATAAAGATCACATGATCATCTCAATAGATGCAGAGAAAGCATTTGACAAGATAGAGCATCCATTTATGATAAAACTCTAAATAAAATGGGTATAGAAGGAAAATACCTCAACATAATAAAGGCCATATATGACAAACCCACAGCAAATATCATCCTCAATGGAGAAAAATTGAAAGCTATCCCTCTAAGAACAGGAACCAGACAAGGATGCCCACTGTCACCACTCTTATTTAACATAGTATTGGAAGTCCTAGCCTGGGCAATCAGGCAAGAAAAAGAAATAACGGGATCCAAACTGGAAAAGAAGAAATGAAACTTCTTTGCAGTGAATCACTCTTTGCAGATGACTTCATTTTATATATAGAAAACCCTAAAGAATTCACTAAAAAACTTTTACAAATAATAAATGAATGCAGTCAAGTCGCAGGATACAAAGTCAACATACAAAAATCAGTTGCATTTCTATATACTAACAATGAAGTAGAAGAAAGAGAAATTAAGAATACAATCCCATTTACAATTGCAACAAAAGGAATGAAATACCTAGGAATAAACTTAACCAAAGAGGTGAAAGATCTGTACACTGAAAACTATAAAATATTGTTGAAAGAAACAGAAGAAGACACAAAGAAATGGGAAGATATTCCACACTCTTGGATTGGAAGAATTAACATAGTTAAAATGTCCATACTTCCTAAAGCAATCTATAGAGTCAACGCAATCCCTATCAAAGTTCTAACAACATTTTTCACAGAAATAGAACAGAGAATCCTGAAATTTATATGGAACAACAAAAGACCCCGAATAGCCAAAGGATTCATTAGAAAAAAGAAAAGAAGGAACACTGTATTTGAAGGTAGAAAATTTTAGAGTCTGTGGCTAAAATACTGACTGTGGTTTTTGTCAAGTTTACTTAGCAGCTTTTCTTTGCAACTCAGTTTTGTTGTCTGTAAGATGTGGATAGCCATTATCATACTGCCTGGAATTGTTCTGAGGATGTATAGAGTCAATATGAAGCACTTCAGAAAAACTGTAATGTACTATAGTGATGTTATTTGTTTTCCATTTTATTATCTCTTGGAGCTGTTTCTTACTGTTCTTATTTTTATATGTTCATACCAAGTGAGAGCGGTACTGGTTAAATGACCAAGAGGATCACTAGACACATTTTATTTGCTTTTAAAGTGAAGATTAGTGCTGGGCCAGTTCCCTTAGTCAGACTGTATCCTGATCAGAACTTTGACATCCTTTACAAGGTAAAGGAAATCAATATCTTGTTTGACTTCTGCAACAATTCTGTATATCAGGTCCATGATTACTTCTGGGACTCAAAGCCAGAACACTCAATGCCTCCAAAATAAATCAGTCCCAAGACATTTCTCTAATTGTTGGGACATAATAAATAAACACTCTATGGAAAATCCTGCTTTGACTCAATTTCCTGAAAGAATTCTACTTGCTATAAGATCTAGTAAGTTTGGGACACTTTGGATCTTATTTAAAGGAGCCTTTAAATTTTCCCTAGGCAGCAGCACAGGTCCACGCAGTTGTTAAAATCCTGTCTGCCTCTGATGTGGAAAGCAGCTGTTCACCGCTGTTGAAGGAACCCTTCACAAATGAAACTTGTAATAACTACATGTAGAGTCAACCCTCTTCTGTAGATAAATTAGTTTGGTTTTGGTCAAAACTAATTTGAAAAGATAGCATACATTGCTATATCTAGTACTTGACCGAATAGTTTTCCCTTCTGTGGTAAGTAATAAAAGGAGACATAGCATACCTAACAGAAAGCTTAACTGAGACTCAAGCTGGTGAGGCTCTGTTTGTACACTACTTATTCATTACCTGCAATGAGGATTTGTGTTCACAGAGAACCATAACAAATTTAGAGGAAGCATGGCCCTTGTACAAGCAGATGTGTGGAGCAAGTTTGCAGGGTCCAAAATTCTGTATCTTGGGAATTACGAATTGAGAAAATTTTGTATAGAAAATGCTAAGTAAGAAGTCTTAGACAGGAAGTTATTGCTTTGTTGGAATTTTCTTCTTCAGGAAACTTTTAGAATGGGTAAAATGGATATCCTTTCTCAGGTCGGCAGACTCTGAAAGCCAACATGGTAAGAGACGATCTCTGTGGGTCTCTGTTATTCTAACAGGAAAGGAGACACTTCACTGACAGGGGACTACCATATTTCTTGATCGTAGGGATCATTTATTACACATACCTTTTAGCTTTCTTTGGCATCTAGCATATAGTTCTCTCTATAGCTAGGGAAGAGGTTAAAAGGAGAGAAAAATCACTTATTGTTAGTGTAGCGTAGATGGCCAGGTCAGATGAAAAATATGAATGCTACTTTGATAAATTTTTAAAAATTGGGCCTAGAAAAAGGAGAGCTTTTAGCTTTATGAAATCTTATTGGAAGTCTCCTTTTCTTTAAAAATAATTTAATGTATTTCAATTTCTTTTATTGACATATAATCGACATGTAATAAACTGCACATATAGAATACAATTTGATGTTTTTTGGTTTTTTTTAAAGATTTTATTTTTTTTTCTTTTTCTCCCCAAAGTCCCCCCAGTACATAGTTGTATATTCTTTGTTGCGGGTCCTTCTAGTTGTAGCATGTGGGACGCTGCCTCAGCGTGGTTTGATGAGCAGCGCCACGTCCGCGCCCAGGATTCGAACTAATGAAACACTGGGCCGCCTGCAGGGGAGTGCGCGAACTTAACCACTCGGTCATGGCGCCAGGCCCCAATTTGATGTTTTGACATATGTGTACACCCACACATATAATGAAGATATACATCACCCCCCCAAATTTCCTTGTGACCCTTTGTAATTCCTCCCTTCTTCCTGTCCCCTACTTCATCCCCAGATAATCATTGATTTGCTTTTTATCACTACAGATTAGTTTGAATTAACTAGATATTTATATAAGTAGAATCATAGAGCATGTGCTTTTATGTCTGCTTTTTATACAACATAACTACTTTAAGATTCATCCATATTGTTGCATGTATCTACAGCTTATTGTTTTTAATTGATGAATGGTATTTCATTGTATGGATTTACCACAATTTCTTTATCCATTCAAGTGTTGATGGACATTTGGCTTCTTTAACAAACTTTACCTCATTTTCCCCATAATTGTTTTATAGAGAGGACAGAAAGCATTAAAAGAAGCACCATGATGAACTTCTGTCTAACCAGCCACAAAAAGCGAGTACTCAGGTGCCAGTTGGAGGAACCATGGGACAAAATGGACATATCTTCATTGAGTTTGTTATAACCAGGTCAGACTGGTATCTAGACTTCAGGAAGTCAGATTTCAAAAGTTTAGGTAACATGAAGATATTTATCTGCAACTAAGGTATTAGTCAGAGGGGCTAAACTTAGAATCAACTGTGTAATGGCTCGACACAATGTAGTAGTGGCTTGCAGAGTGTGGTCCTAGGACTCCTGGGCGTCGCTGAGACCCTTTGAGAGGTCTGTGAGGTCAAAGTTAGTTTTCTGTTGATACTGAGACACTAAGATACTAATTATTCACATTTTTCATTCTCATTCTTTCAAGAATATACAGTGGAGTTTTCCAGAGAATACATACAGTGTGCTGTTAGAACAGACTGAACACAGAAGCAGATATGAGAATGTCTTTTATTAAACCAGACTTTAAAGAGATTTGCAAAAATATTTAAACTCTACTTACTAATTTTTTGAGAAAAATTGTTTTTCCAAAAATATGGTATTTGTGTTAATATGTAATTGGTTTACTATTATTTTTAAATGACAATAAATATTCTTAAATTTCTCAATTAAAATTTCTAATATGGTAAATATTAATGATAAAGTACATATACACGAAAGCTCTTTGCAGTTTTCAACATATTTTAAGAGTGCAAAGGTAATGTGAGATTAAAGAGTTTGTGAAACTTTGCAACGGAAGTTTATTTAGCACTCGAGTAACAATCTTAGGTAAATTTTCCTGGTCAAGGGATGGCTTTTATCTATGAAATCATTCAGCAACTCAAGATCCTTCCATCTTGAGGCTTCTATATGCTCTAGGGTCACCTCACCACATGCATCTAGACAGAAAAACGGGAAAGGAATATTAGGGGAAATGTGCCCATTTCTTAAAAGTCTTGTCAGGAAAGTAGCAAACGTCACTTTCGCTCACATTCTCTTGCTGAGAACTCCTCATGTAGCCGTCCACCTGCAAGTGGTCGGGGGCTGGGGACATAGTCTCAAGCGTGGCAGACATTTCCCTGCTACAGAGGCGTCTGATGGAAGAGGAGAACCGATTTTGGTAAATAATTATCAGGAGAGTCATTTAAATAGCACAATTTTATGTTATTCTATTGAGTAGAAAATCCAAACTGTGACATTCTTGAGCATTTTAATGACACAGGTCGTGACAGTCATCTCCCAATCTTCCAGACCTGAGTGCTATGCTTGGTAGAGTAAGTGCTAATGATGTTTGTGGAATGAGTGGCTGACCCACTAAATGAATGAATGGATCACAAAAGGCTAACTTTAATGTAACACAACTAACAAAAAGATGGTGTAATGTTAAAAAGTCTTTTTTTGTTTTTCCTTCTCAATGGAGAAGTATTACCTTCAAATTGGAAAGTGTAAATTTTGGGAGGATAAAATTGGCAGGGAAAGTTAATATATTGAACAATATTACCAAGTTAAGTGGGAGCAAACTTGATGGGTTGAATTTATTCCCTGAAATTGATGCTTATATTTAATTATAACACATAAAATCTTTCCTTTGGGTCTGAATAACTTATTGCAAAGGTAGTAAAAAGACCAGTTTTAAATACTAGTTCAGGTAAAAATTTACCTGGTTAAGTTAGTTGATCACAACTCCAATATGAGTTGAGGTAGGAAATGGCTGCTAAAAGATATACTACAGGTCTAGGGGCCGGCCCAGCGGTGCAGTGGTTAGGTTTGCATGCTCTGCTTCAGTGGCTCGGGGTTTGCAGGTTTGGATCCCAGGTGTGGACCTACACACCACTTATCAAGCCATGCTGTGGCAGGCGTCCCACATATAAAATAGAGGAAGATGGGCACCGATGTTAGCTCAGGGCCAAACTTTCTCAGCAAAAAGAGGATTGGCGGTGGATGTTAGCTCAGGTATAATCTTTCTCAAAAAAAAAATGATATACTACGGGTCTAAGCAGTGTTAATATAGGCAGAACTAAATTTGAGAAGTAAATAGTTCTATTGCACTGTGTAGTTTCTGACTCCCTCTGCCATATTAGGCCATTCTGGACCCAAAATTTAAAAAGGAAATTTGATAAATAGGACAGCTATTTTATTAAGAGGTCCAAAAATGATGTTTGTAGGAGGGACAGCGTTAGACTTGGGAACATTTATCACTGACAGGTGAAGATATAGGGTGGAACAGGATAACTTTTACAAGTATTTGAAATGTGTTGATGATAAGAGGGGTTAGATTTATTCTCTAGGTAGATTTTTAGAGTAGAACAGGGTTCTCAGTCTTAGTACTGTAGACATTTTTGGTCAGATAATGCTTTGATATGGGAGTTGCCCTGTCTGTTGCAGGATGTTGAGTAGCATCGCTGACCTCTGCCCATGAGATGCCAGCAGCAATCCTGAACAACCAAAAATGTGTCTGGGCATTGCCAAGTATCCTCTGGTGGGAAAATCTCCATCCTCTGCCCGTTCCGGCTGGTCTACCGCCAGTGGGGTGGATCAATGAACAAATACTAACTAGCAGCCTTAAGCATCAGTACATCTTCAATGTACAGAACTTTTCCTCAGAATTCTCCACAATTGCATTCTCTGCCCTGTGCAGTGATCTAGCATCTCATTACTGGATCTGCTTGAGTAGAAGCTTCTTGATTATCTCTGAAATATAATATTTAGAGAAGGTTTTTTTTTTTTTTTTTTGGTGTGAGGTTGGATTTGTTTGTTCATGAATTCCCATTCAACTCTAGATTCTGTGATTTGACGACTCAGTACAGATTATAATCTGCCTCCTGGAGGTTATCCATGGTTTAACATACCTCTGATTAATAGCACATATAGATGCTGAATATCTTTAAGTATCTTAAGAGGATTAATCATAATCATTACACATTCTTCAATATAAGAAATATGGCATCAATAGAAAGTATGGAGTAGAAGACCCATGAATCGTGAAACCTAGCATTTTGCCCTGTTTCTGTGACCCCGGGCATTCTCCTCCACTCTCAGTCTCTGATTTCTCATTATTAAATGGGGAAAAACAGTCTAGGTCCTCAGTGCCTGCCCAAATCTTTTGAGAGTTAAGTGAGATAACACATGCGAAAACACTTGGAGATATATGCAGTGGCATATAAAATCATTAAAATAAAATGATTCGATTGCTTCTGTTGTTTTTCTCAATACTTCATTTGAATTTCTTACTTCTCAGTTATAGTAAATGTCAGAGAATATCAGAAACTCTACTCAAATGGTTTTTAAATAAAATGTAGTTTTCATGCACATTTAACAATGATAATCCTAATGCACAATCTTGTGCTGTAATGAACCTATTATTCATGAGTTGAATAAGATGTGAAATCAGAGGTTCTGAGGACACTCTTAATGGTCTCCTGGCTTATTACATCCTGCAGATTTGCACCTATCATAAATGTGGTTACCGTACAGGTCTAAGAAAATGCATGGCGGTGTCAGCCCTCAGAAGGCCAGATGGTATACAGGTGTTTATATTGGCAATCTAATTACATCGGCCCTTGAGCTAGTCAGCATGTTCCAGACCTTGATCCAACTGACTGATGAGAAAAAACATACTTTGTTCTGTCTGGCTACTAATTCGTCAGCTCATTATAAATCACTGCTACTGTGAGAAAGAAAATAGGCTTTCTTATTTAGCTTTGCTTGTGTCATTTCCTTTACTAATCTTTATGTTTGAGAGATGTATAGAATTTTACTGGGGTAAGGAAAGGAACTACAGACAGCTGGGTTGTCAGTCTTGGTATATAAAAATGCATACAGAGGCCTGACTGGTAATATCTTCTAGCCCAAGCCGTGTTCTTGAGTAAATTATTTAGAATTTACATATGAAAGATCTCTTTGAAATCAGTTTCCCATCTGTGACCCGACAGCTTGTAGATGAACATTTATTGTATTTTAAAAAAGCCCCCATTTTACATTTGATGCATGTGTGTGTCAAATGAAAGCGCAGAACTCTCCGTTCTTTAATCTCCTCTAAAACTCTCCTCACTAATGGATAATTATAGGACTTCTTTGTGGCATCTGCTTTATAAGAGGGATAATGCCTGTTACTGAAGGTCACTCAAAAAGAATTTACCATTTGTTGACAGCTGTTTACTTACAATAGGAGTATATATTCTGTGTGCCTGTCCCTGTTTCTCTACTTTCTAGCTCATCTTCAAGCTTTGCCATAATAATCCTTCTTATCTGGGGGGTATATGATTTATACTTGTACTATAATATAAACAAGAATTTTTGAATTGTGGAGGTAGGATGATTCATTTTATATTTGATTCTTTTAGATATAGTAGTTCGTGTTGTGAACTTTTTTTGATTTGGGGTAATCATTAATTTGGAATTCTTTTGAAAATGGTAAAAATGTAAGACTCAAATTTAACATTCTCCAAGAGAATACACTAGGTAGATTTATTTCATTGTTATGTTTTAACTAATGTCTTTTTATTGAACTAATCATAAAGGAAACAAACCTTTCAAAAACTTGATTATGTTTCTGAGGTTTGCAATTTTTGCATTCATTTTGTCACTGATTTATTATTTTCTTCCCTTCTTATTACAAAACCGAGTTCACATTAAAGTCAATTTTTTTGAGAAAAAATCTCACAATTTCAATAACTGAACACAGCTATTTTAAAAATATTCCTTTTCAGTCTTTGTTTTGTGAATATACTTACAAAGTTTTGCATTCTTTTTCTTTGATTCCTATACCAAGCATTTTTAATGTTTCCATAATTATTGTTGATATCGCACTGTGATTTACTTAGCCATTCCCTATCATCCTATCTTGTATTGACTTTTTAGCTATTTTTGATAATGCTGTAATGAATATCTTTGCCTGGATAGCTGTTCTTTCTCTGCTGAATTAATTACTTATGAATATTTTATGACTTTCAAAGTTTATTATCATTTTGCAGCCAGGAACAGTCAGGGACACAATTTTATAGTTCCACAATTTTATATAAATGTATTAGTTTTACTACATCATCAAAATTCAGTGTCAATATTTCAATTTTTTCATTTTAATAGATATAAAATTATATCCTAACGATGCTTTAATTTTCATTTCTTTGATTATATTGAACCAAGAGTGAATATTTGTCAACATTTTTGTAACTTTTTATATTCCCTCTGGTGTAAACTGTCTCTGCAATCTTGGGCGATCTTGGGGCATTTACATAAGCTCCTTATTTTGCATGGGTGCTGATACTTAGCTTCTTATACTTAATCAAGTATTTTCCCAAACTGGTTTTCTTTAGTATTTATTCTATTTTCTTATATTAAAAATTTTATAAATATTTTGGTAGTCTTCCCTTTGTGATTTTGTTATTGCAAACAGTTTTCCATTTTAGAAATGAACTTTATTTTTGATCTCAGAGCAGAGAATAAATTCATGCAAAACATTTCAGATGCTAGTTTATGCAGCTAGGATCAGAATTGTTTATCGGGATGGATTTCATCAGCAAGTTGGCAATTTTGAAAACAGAATCAAAGATTATATAATGGGTATTTATGGGCTATTTCGAGGTTGAAGGTGACAGCTATCCCTTGGCATGGGCATCTCTTTTGTTCTTGGTTAGAAGTGGTAGGAAATGATTCATTTACCTAAACCAAAGGGAAATTACTGGAAGTATATCAGAGACTCACCGAATGGGAGGGAGCTGGAGGTCCCAGGATTAGAAATTGGGTGTGAACAAGGGAGCTCTGGAGGTTTGAGCAGTGGCACCATTGCTGAGATCCACCACCATAACAGTCTGTTCCACTGCTGTTACCAGGATATGGGCCAGACCTTTCTGGTGAGCGCTAACTCTGTAGACTACACGACAGACATGAGGAATTCTCCAAAATGGAGATCAGGGTGCCCACGGGATCGGAGCTTTCAATATTGGACAGCCCCAAATGGTGTGTTTACAATAGAACTTTTGCTGATGCAGCCCTGGCTGTCCTTACATTCCACTTTATAGCTCATGAAGGAATAATTAGGTTCTCATCAATTGAAATAAACTAACAAAAGTCCAAGGAAACAAGGCTTTCTCTCCATTCCCGTGTTTCCCCTACATTTTGAACAGGAAATGTAAATAGCTTTAAGAGTGCTGGCCAGTCATCTATTCCAAGTCTTCTCTTTTGTGTTTTATTTATTTATATTTTGAGGAAGATTAGCCCTGAGCTTTTTGCTGAAGAAGACTGGCCCTTAGCTAACATCATGCCCATCTTCCTCTACTTTATATGTGGGACGCCTACCACAGCATGGCTTGCCAAGTGGTGCCATGTCCGCACCCGGATCTGAACCGCGAACCCTGGGCCGCCGAGAAGCAGAACGTGGGAACTTAACCACAGCGCCACCAGGCTGGCCCCCCAAGTCTTCTCTTTTATATCACATTATTACTCCAAATAACTATTAGATGTTTTCTTTGATAAAGTTAGTATTAGAGGGAGTGGAAGATAAATATTTTAGGGGTCATTTCATTTTGTGCACATTAGCACTTGGAAGATTTATTGTTTTCCACTCTTGGTGTATTTCTATTCAGAGGTCCAACCTTGGTTATTGTATTAGTTTCCTACTGCTGCTATAACAAATTACTACAAATTTAGTGGCTTAAAACAACACAAATTTATTATCTTATAGTTCTGGAGGTCAGAAGTCTGAAATGAGTCTCACTGGACTAACATTAAGGTTTCAGCAGAGCTGATTCCTTCTGAAGGCAAGGGAAATATCCCTTTCTTTGCCTTTTTCCAAAATCTAGACACTCCCTACCTTCCTTGGCTTGTGGAACTTCTACCTTCAAAGCCAGTGATGGCTGGTTGAGTGTTTCTCACCTCGAATTGCACTGATGCCTTCCTAGATAATCCAGGATAATCCTCCAATTTTAAGGCCAGCCAATTAGTAACCTCAATTCCATCTACTATCTTGATTCCCCCTTACCATGTAACAAAGTGTCCACATGCTCCAGGGATTAGCACATGGGCCTCTTTGGAGAGGGTATTTCTGCCTACTGCAGTTATTCATTCATGGGGAGCCTCTCCTTCAGGGACATTTGAGCTGGCACAGGTGAATGCTGCTCTTCTTTTAAAGTGTCATGTAAGGTGCCTCTTTCTGTTTGCTCGTTGCTAGAACTATGGGCTTATGCTAAAATAGTTTTCTTTCTCTGAATTTCACCAGATTTAACATTTATCTTGTTCTGAAGGCATTGAATATTTGGAATCTTTGAGTTCTATTGTCTACTTAGTTTACCTAAAATTTGTATGACTCTTTACTTGATAGCCATCTACCCCCTCAACATCTTAATTTCAAGTGAGGCCTCAGAACTATTAGGCAATTGTATAGATACACAATTGTTAGAATTATTACAGTTGTTTGAATCAAATATATATTGATTTATTCGAATTATTACTTATAAAAAAGCATGAATATGAATATGTTTCAAAATCTTACAATCTAAATATTAAACAGAGTGTTTTTTAATTTAAAAAAACACAATATTTCTGGAAAAATGTGCTAAAGGAGCAACAGATATTGTTTCACACTTTGCACCTGGACATCTTGGTCCAAGTATAATTTATTTAATCCTTGAGGCATATACATAAATATCCAAACCTGAAAGAGGCAATAAAATACTTTAATCTATTTTATCCTTTATTTTTTCCCTCTCTTTTTTTAAAGATTTAATTTTTTTCCTTTTTCTCCCCAAAGCCCTCCATGTGGGTCCTTCTAGTTGTGGCATGTGGGCTACCTCGGCCTGGTTTGACGAGCAGTGCCATGTCCACGCCCAGGATTCGAACCAACAAATGACTGTGCAGCCTGCAGTGGAGCACGCGAACCTAACCACTCGGCCACGGGGCCAGCCCCCTTTATTTTTTCTCTTTAAGGCAAGCATCTGGTATTAATGATTAAAAGAAGAATGCAAAAATATTCTGAAATTTCTAACCCCATTATACCAGGATTCATTACATTATACATCTGGCTTTTAAATGGACCTATTTCTGACATAACCTGGTGTTCAAGAGACCTCTGAGAATGGTTCTTTAATCTTTAGGGTAAAGAAACAATCCAAAAAGTAAAGAAACAAACCCAAAATTATAGTTTCTGGTTATAATTAGGAGCTACTATTATTTCAAGACTCAATCAAGTTAAACCAAGTAAAATCTGCATATAGTCCTATTTGTTCAATTAATCATTTTAAGCACTATTTCTTGTGCACTTACTGTGGACCAGACACTGCAGCAGATAATTGGCATTCAGATAATGAACATGGCCACTACGTTCAAGAAGTTCACAGTTCAAAATCCTTTTAGTAAAATTAATTCAGTGATTTATGACCTCTGCACTGCCTGTTTTTGCCATTAAAAAGCCTACATTATGATTGTAATGCCTGGCCTACAGTATTGCTTAGTCATTGCTACTCATCCCACCCCAAATGTAGTGGCATAAAAAACAACAAGTTATTTATTATTATGAACTATCAGTGTTCTGGGAGTTGACCAGCCTCAGCTAGGCAGTCCTCACTTGGGTTATTTTGCCTGGTGGCTGTCATGTGGGGCTGGGGTTGGAGTCATCTTGGAGACCTCCTCACCTATACGTGTGGTGGTTAATGCTGGTTACCAGATAGGACCTCAGCTAAGGCTGTTGGCCGGAATACCTTCTTGTAACCTATCCATGTGGCTTGGACTTCCTTACAGCATGGAGGCTGAGTTCCAAGAGCAAGCAGTCCAAAAGAGAGATAGCCAGGTGAAACTATATCACCATTTAAGTCCTAGCCTTAGATGTCAATATTGTCACTTCCACTGTACTCTGTTGGTTGATGCAAACACAAAGAAATATCACGGAGTAATAAAAGCATATGGAGATCTTGTTATAAAGTATCTTTGAAAAACACAACTGCCACACCTATTTAATTTTGTATGTAGTATGCTGGAGAATGTCTATGCTACATGCTGAAAGTGGTTTACAGAGATTGATTTGGTAGCCACACGTTAGATTAATAGGGTATAGAAATGCAGAAGGAAAGAGTAGAAAGCAATTTAGGACTAAGTGATTGATAAAAGGGATTGGGAAGCTTGCATCTAAGAAACATTTTCTTGGAAAAATAAGCAGAACTTAATTACTGTTGGATATGAAGCACAAATTAGAAGATTTAAAGTGTTTCTAAGACATTAATTCTGGGACACTGGAATAATAGTTGTGACAGTAACAGAAGTGGGTCTGTTGAAAAGATGGTCTGATTTTATGAGATGCACAGAGGTATTAATTTTATACCCTTGAAGTTTTATATGATCTTTAAACTTTCAAATATAGATGCTTTGTATAACATTGAAATACAGACTGAACACAGCATAACACTGAAATACATTGGGGGAGACATACAGGGTTTGGAAGTATGTATTTTGAGATTATCAGTATAGGAAGGAGAACTTAACCCACAAAATAGAATATCAGAGGGAATAATACAGAGAGATGAGCCTAAGTGCTTGGAGTAAATTAGGTACTTTATACAGTTATATGTAGAGAAAAAAATTTTGTGTTTCTTTGGCAAATTATCCATTATCTGCAGCACATTCTTCCAGGTGATTGGATTCTAGCCTTGATCACTGCTTTTGAGCTATTTTGCAACTCTTCATACATTGTAGATAACTGATGGATAAGCAAATGCTGTCCTGTGGTTTTAATTGACTCCCTGGATAAAGAACAACCAGTTTTGTCTTTACTTTCAGTTCATCTCAACATTCCTTTATATAAATTTTTACTCTTTTGACTTTCTCTTTGAACCTGTTATATCATCTGCTTTGGTCCCTTATATCACATGAGTAAAAAAATTCCTTAATACGTGTTCATGTTTATATATGTATGTTATTAAAGGAAAAATTATTCTGATATTTGTTAAAAAGTAAGGAAGACTTTTTCAGGACAATTGCTGTATGTGTCAGACCATCACAATAGAGGAGAGAGATTAGGCTCAACTCCAAAAACAGGGTTAAGTGGGAATTACAGCCAAAGAGCAGATTTAGAAGGGCAAGTGGATGGAAAATTGCTAAGAGGAGAAATCAAGGGTGGGGAATTCTTGTTAAACTGACCTAACAGGATTCTTGCTAAAGGCAGGTCAGGGTGATCAGATATCACCTGGGGGATGAGGAGGGGTGAAGAATTTGATCAGCTATTGAGGGTGATCAGATATTAGGGTGGGAGGATTCTCTCTAAACTAGTTTAGCAGGATTTGTGCTACAACAATAGATAGGCTTGAGGACAAGGCCCAAGGATGAGGCCTTAAGCCTCCTTGAGGAGAAGGCTCAGAGATGTCTGACTACAGTTTGGTCAAGGAGAGAGTCTTTGTCAATGTGAATCATGATTTTACTTTGTTCTGACAATTATCTTAGCAGATGGTGGAAGGATAATCCAAGTGTTAGAAGAAGAACCTAAAGTGGTGAACCAATAGTCTAGAGTGAAACAAAGAAAAAACAAAACCAAAAAACAATTCATGTGTGTCCTCACTCTTGAAAAGTTGTTATAATTCCTTGAGCCTCTAGTTCTTATTAGTAGAGTTGGAAGGTGGTAATAATGCCTACTTTACAAGGTCAGATGCAGCTAAATGTGATAATGCAGGAGATGTTTCCCAAATCAGTGTGTGCCATATTAGCCTGAAGTTATGACTACATTTTAGGAGTCAAATGAGGGGAGTGTTTCAAGAAAAGCCATGGAGTAGGAATATGGTAGATATTGCTAGCTGCCTCCTAATAACCATTCTCTCCTTTCTCTGTCATAGAACTTTGGCTTTCAGCTGAGTGAATTACTACTTACTCATGTAGTCACTTCTCCAGCCTCTTTGATCACAAAGTATGGATGTGGAATTGAGTTATGGTTGTGAAATGTGAGTGGAAGTGTGGGGTATGGTTTTAGGAGTTTCTTTAAAGTTCTAATTTTTTTGTGTGTGTGAGGAAGATTGGCCCTGCACTAACATCTGTTGCCAATGTTCCTCTTTTTGCTTGAGGAAGATTGTCACTGAGCTAACATCTGTGCCAATCTTCCTCTATTTTACACGTGGGATGCCACAGCAGCATGACTTGATGAGTGGTATGTAGGTCCACGCCTGGGATCTGAACCTGTGAACCCAGGGCTGCTGAAGCAGAGTGTGTGAAGTTAACCGCTATGCCACTGGACTGGCCCCTAAAGTCCTACTTTTTAACTATTAGAATTTGAACTTGCTTTGTGATTCAGTTACTTTTGTCAAAAGTTCTCTGTATTCACATAGACTATGTCTTTCAGATATTTTTTCCAGTACAAAGTTGGTATTGCAAATTTCATAGCTATCTTTTCTTGGTTTGTACTTCCTCTGATTTTTAGTTCTCATTTCTATTATCAACTGACTAACTTCTCCTCAGAGGCATTTAAAAGAATATGCAATGTCATGGGAGAAAAGAGAACAGGAAATTTTATCTTTCAGTCACAATTTGCTCTGAAATCCTGAAATTTGCTCTAAAATCTTTAAATTTTGAGATATGGCAAAACTGCTCAAAAATTAATTTCCAATTTTGTTACTTCTTTAACATACTTCTTTAGTAGGCCCTAAGTTTTATTTTTACTCTGCTTAAACTCATCAGAATGAATATGAGTAATGTAAATCATTTAGTCCAATGTCCATTTTGGGCCCAGAATTATCCACAAAGTTTTCATAAAGGGCCAGATAATTGTGCAGTAATGCACTCACTCGTATTAGAGATATATTATAAAACATTAAGGAAACAGGTCTTGGACATTTCTGTTAGACAACTCTCCTCTTCTGACCTGCCTCTCCCAAAAGTAAAATGAAGTCCAACAAATAATTATACCAAAATCTTCTGGTTCATTTTTTTTTTTGAGGCAGATTAGCCCTGAGCTAACATCCGCTGCCAATCCTCCTCTTTTTGCGGAGGAAGACTGGCTCCGAGCTAACATCCATGCCCATCATTCTCTACTCCTTATGTGGGACACCTGCCACAGCATGGCTTGACAAGCGGTGCATAGGTCTGCACCTGGGATCCAGGCTAGGGAACCCCAGGCTGCCGAAGTGGAACGTGCAAACTTAACCGCTGCACCACTAGACAGGCCCCTTCTGGTTCATTTTATTCTATTAGTCATGGTTGAAAAAATTTTATTGAATCTTTCTACCATTACTAAAACAAACTTCTTCCCCTCAAGATGGCTCCATTTTGTAAATCCATATGGGATATATTATTCCTATTTTCTTCTAACAGTTTTATCCTGTTGATATTTTTGTTGTTGCTTGTGCATTCAAGTTAAGAAAGAATCTCCTCAGATTCCATGTCCCCATGTCAAGGCCAAAATAAAAATAACATGATACAGGAATTTGGTTTGAATTGTTTATGCTCTAATTAACATAAATATGATTATCTTGAGTGCTTCGTCAGTACTGTGTTTAAGTATCAATTCACTGAGACTTACCTTAAAAGAGTATTATTTTCTTTCCTCACAGACTCCCTTCTTGAAAGGGAATGTAAATGTCTGAGCCAGACACCAGGCTGAAAATGCTTCTGAAAATTTACTTTTAATACCTATTAGTACATAAACTCATTTCAACTAGGGAAACATATTAGAGGAAAGCAATATGGGCTCATTTATAATGATTCCTTTGCTTTAGGAAGTCATTAACTTTGGAAATTATGTGATTAGGGTGACTAAATTTCTCCTTAAAATAGCCAACATCTAGGGAGAATTATGGGCTGGATAAGAGTACTAGTTCTAAGTGCAGAAGGTGCAATTGGGGGTTTAATATATTTGTAGTTCATAGAACCAGGAAGGGACAAATCTAGTCATTCGAGGTCTTTCTGATGCACTGCACTGTATTTTACTTGAACAAACACAAATTTAAACATTTTATTTTTCCGTTTTTCTCCCCAAAGTCCCCCAGTACATAGATGTGTATTTTTAGTTGTGGGTCATTCTAGTTGTGGCATGTAGGACGCTGCCTCAGCATGGCTTGATGAGTGGTTTCATGTCTGTGCCCAGGATCCGAACCGGTGAAACCCTGGGTCACCTAAGTGGAGCGTGCGAACTTAACCACTCAGCTATGGGGCCGGCCCCCTAAACACACAAATTTAAAAGGCAGAGTTCTCCCACCTTTTGTCTAATTCTGACCAGTTCTCTTGATTACGCCATATTTGCAGTTTATTCACTGACTTCTTGCTACACTTTGCCTACCCACCATGTCTCTTTCCTAGGAGATACCACCTATGAGCTGTCCCATCCTGCTTATTATATAAACTTCTTTTCTGCATCCTAGTTGTCTTGTCAGCCTTGGGGAGCTGGACTGGGTAACACGTAAAACATTTTTTTTTTAAAGATTTGCACCTGAGCTAATATCTGTTGCCAATCTTCCTCTTTTTTTTTTTCTTTGTCTCCCCCAAAACCTCTGGTTTATAGTTGTATATTCTAGTTGTGAGTGCCTCTGGTTGTGCTATGTGGGATGTTGCCTCAGCATGGCCAGATAAGTGGTGCCATGTCGGTGCCCAGGATCTGAACTGGGGAACCCTGGGCTGCTGGGGCAGAGCGCGCGAACTGAACCACTTGGCCACGGGGCCGGTCCCTATATAACACATTTTAAGGTGGCACCTCCAGCAATCCCCCTTGAAGGGAGGAAGTCCTAAGTAATCAAATCCCCCTGACTTCTACTCTGCTCCTGTTCTGGCTCCTATAGCCCCCCTGGGCCCCAGTCACTTGACCTCAGCAACACAGGGGATCAAAAGTCTCCCAAGTGCTTGAAGCAGTTCATGGGATGGTCTCATACAACCCATGATCATCATCCCTTGGATGCAGCATGGCACCTTGCGCCTTGAAAAATAACGCTTTGGGGAAGTACAGGTTGGGGAGGAAGTGGTCTGCTAATTTCTGTTCAACCTTCTTTCTACCTTTTAATGTCAGTTGTGACTCCATTGTATGTTTTTTATTTTATCTCTTGTTCCTCCATGAGTAGTTTGAGATGGGAGTAAGTGCATTTATTTGTTGGGCACCCAAGTTAGGAGGAAGGCAGCAGAACTTGAGATTTTCTGAGGGGCCATACAGAACAGAGGTGGAAGATCATTATATCCCAAACATACTGCTTGCAATGTGAAATTGCTGGTTTTCTGTGGTAGAGCTAGAGTTTCTTTGTCCACTTCTTTGAATCAGGGGAGCTTTATGACTTCCTTTATGACCAACAGAAAGTAGTAGAAATGATGTCGCGTGAGTTCCACAGTTTAGGCTGTGAGATGCCTTTTAGTTTCTGCTTTTGTCCCCTCTTGGAACTTCACCATTATCGGGAATCCTGGGTAGACTTCCAAAAGATGAGACCTTGTGGAGAGAGTGCTCCAGCCAAGAGCCAGCGCCAAGGTCCCAGACATGTAAGTGAGGGTATATTAGACCCTGTAGTCCCAGTCAAGCAGATAAATGATTGAAGATGCACAAGTGACTAGGTGAAATAATGTGAACAATCAACCAGCTGAGCCCAGCCAACCCACAGAATTATGAGACAATATGTTTTTGTTGTAAGCCCTTGGCTAAGGAGGGATCTGCTATGCATCAATAGACAACTGACACACCAGAGTAGAGGTGACTGGGCTGACCAGAGACTCAAAGGAGTAAAGTCAGACAAGTGGGAAAGATAGAGCTGGGCATACAGCTTCACAAAGGTGCAGGGGCTCAGTTTAGGCATGAGAATTTTGCATCAGGAATTTAGTCTCAGGAATGAGTCAGGGCCTAGTAGGACAGATATAGAAGCAGAAGAGGGACTTAAGTAAAGTGGTGGTAATCAAGACCCCAGTTATCTAAACTGATGTGTAAGGTGAGGTTAAGAACATCACTCATGTGACTTATTGTTGATTTGCAGACTTGCTGCATACTGGACTAAGCTCTTAATTCTCCAGGTCAGGATTACAGTTGGTTCCAGACACAAGTAGCAGGCAGTACAGCCAAACTTTTCAATTACTCTAAAACAGTGAAGTCTTCTTTTAATATTATTTTTGGCAAGGTTTAATTACATCATTTTGTTAGAACAATGTAGGTAGCCTTAATTATGCGGCATCTTCATGTATTAATTTGTCAAATGTCCCTTGAGAACAGACACAGGACAAGGTCCCTGCTCTTCAGGAGCTTACAGTTGGGTTACAGGGATAGGCTACATACGCCAGAGATAGTTACAGGACTGGGAAAGGCAAGATAAATGTGTGACATATAGGTCAGAGCTGAGAGGACTTGCATGTCTGGACCTCAATGAGAGGGATCGAGAAGAGAAGCAGTAATGTGTGGAGGACCATCTGATGAGGAAGTCTGTGAAGTTGGGGATAAGCCTTGGTTAATCTGGGGCAAGAGAAGAGAGGATCCTGGCTGGAAGCACAGCGTTAGTTTGGGGAGGAGGAAGTAATTAGATCAGAGAGAAATGAATTGTAGTTATACAAGGCTGATGGACCCACTTCCTATTTCTCACTCCAAATCAGCCCAAACTACTTTCACAAGGTGATGATGCTAGCACAAAGTAAAATAAACTGAGTTATGAGCCACAGTCTGCCAAAGAGAGGAACTGGGTGTTGGGCTATTGTAGGGAGGAGATGGTCTAGGCTGTGAAGCCTGGCTGCTGACATTCTAGGGGAATGTATTTGTGAACATGGCTCCATGTTCAATTTTAGAAGTTTCAATTACTATGGTGGGTTTATGTTGTGCCATGACACACCTTGATGTTGCATATTTATCTGGGTTTAGTGAAATTCCATAGATAGGTGAGTTTTCCAATGTGTGAGGACATATTTAATAGATTTTCAGTTATGGTTAAGAAGATGGTGTTAAGATTTTGGCTAATGGGCGAGTCCGCATTTTCATTGGCCACTCTAAGCAGGGATGTGGCAAATTTGCCTTTTAAAAGCCTTTGAACTCTTCTAAAAAAGCATGTTCAGAGGGAACATATGTCTCTGATGTATTCATTTTATTTTGCTTCCTCTGTCAGTGCTGGAATTTTTACTGACTTTGCTCTGGCTTCAATGGAAGCTGCTAGGGTGGGATTTCAAGCCAAGTGAGGACATGTTAACATTCTGAGGGATGCTGCTTCCGAAAGGTACAAAGAAGGAGTGAGATGGTTCCTCATGAATGAGAGAGAAAATAGACCATGATAAAGTTGTCTGCTTAGGATATACTATTGAAGTATTGTACAAATTTGTTGACCTTTAAGCCCTGAAACAATATCCAAAGATAAAATAGCTGGTAGTAGTATCTGAAGCAGTTTCCTTAGCTGGGGTGCTATTGCCTTTCTCCCACTGAATCTGTAGCATCTGTGATGAATAAGGGCAGTACTACTCAAGTGCTCCACAGGCTTGGACATCAAGGATGGACAGGGCTTTTGAGTATTGTCATGATTGGGACTCAGACTAAGCTATGGTGTTTTTTTCTAGGAATCCAAAAGGTTTCCCTCAGCTTCCTTGTCTTCTACCACCTGAAGTTGCAGTCTTTGCAGGAGAAGCATGCTTTCCCTGAGGAAATAAATTAAGGCAAATATGGAGTGAGTTTCTTGTGGCCCAGTGTTGACTAAAGTACAAAAATAACACATATATTTAACAACGTAGGAAACTTCCTATTACTGGTGTTACCCTAGTTGGAAGCAAGGGTTTCAAATTTACTTGTTGAAATAAACTATCTGTAACTTATCTGGGATGTGATAATTTCAGTAGTCCCACCTTATCTGTTGTTTTACTTTCCATGGTTTCAGCTGCTCATGGTCAATGTGGTCTGAAAATATTAAATGGAAAATCCAGAGTGAAACAATTAATAAGTTTAAAATTGCACACCCATTCTGAGTAGTGTGATGAAATCTTGTGTCATCCAGCCCTGTCCAGGCCAGTATGCAAATCATCCCTGTGTCCAGGGTATCCACACTACAAAGGCCACCCACCTGTTAGTCACTTAGGAGCCAACTCCACTGACTGTCATGGTATTGCAGCGCTTATGTTCAAGTAACTCTTATTTTACTTAATAACGGCCCTGAAATGCAAGAGTAGTGATGCTGACAATTTGGATATGCCAAAGAGACGCCTAAAGTGCTTCCTTTAGGTGAAAAGGTGAAAGTTGTCAACTTAATAAGAAAAAAAATAGTATGCTGAAGTTGCTGAGATCCAAGGTAACTTTTATTACAGTATATTATGTGTTCTATTTTATTATTAGTTATTGCTCTTAATTTCTTACTATGTCTAATTTATTAATTAAAGTTTATCATAGGTATGTATGTATAGGAAAATACATAATATGTATAAGGTTCAGTACTATCCATGGTTTCAGGCATTCACTGGGGGGCTTGGAACCTATTCCCCGCAGATAAGGGGGGACTACTGTATTTAAAGCTTGTTATGTAAAGATGATATATTGAATCTGAAAATACTTGGAAAGAACTAAGTTTGCTATTTAAGATCTGTTAAAGAGACAGTGGAAAAGAACTGCTTTTAGGTGGTTGAACATTCTGATTCCTACTCATTAATTGTCAGATGTTTAAGTGTTATCACTTAACACAACTCCCAGTTTTTTATACACTTTTAAAGGTTGCTAAAACTTACTGGCTTACTATATGAGATTTTTATAGGAGCTTTTGGTATAAAGTTTTTTTCAAGAAGAGTAACATATAAATAAACTTGGTCCCTGTTAGAATAAAACATAGTTAATAAAATGTGGGCATTTTATACTGTATTCATAAGTTAGTCTCTACCAGTAGATATCCACCAGTAAGTACAGTGAACTAAAAAGTTTCAAATGAGCAATTAGGAGGGCTAAATATAATGCTTAATGGGAGCCTTGTGCAAACCTGACAATAGAATCTGGCCCTAATCAAGTAAGTCTTTTTATGTGTTTGTGAAAGGGTGTTTTCAATATTATGAGCATAAATGATAAAATAGCTTGTCGCTGAGGGACCAGAAGAAAATTCAGAGTATTCTTAAATCGATGTAACAAACAAGACCAAATATTATTTGGAGGATATAGGTAAAGTGGCACAAAATCAAAAGGCATTTTATTTTCAGATAGCTGGTGGAGAATAAAGTAATTTAACCTACATTGTAACTTTATTAGTTATAAATGTTTAGTTTACAGACAATAATTAGCAGATAATACAGAGGTAATAAGAAAGTCAGGGTAAAGATAAATTACCCTAATTTCTTCTGCTTCAAACGAAGTCATGGGTGAGAGCTTTTATATCAACCTCTAAAATAAAATATCAATAGAGTAATATAAGACAGAAACTAGTGCTATGTTGTACATCCTGGTGAAAATAAAGCCTAGGGATTTTAGGTGGTTCTGAGAGAATTAAGTTTAATCACATTGCAACAATTTACTGGCTGTGTCATCTCAGGCTAAGCTATTACTTAATACTTTTGAGCCCCACTTCCTCATATTTGAGATGATAACAATAATAATACCCATCTGAGTATGTTTTATGAAGGTTACATGAGATGACATATCTAAAATTATATTCACAACAAATGGTAGCAAATATCCAAAATTATTCAAGAAAAATACAATATATGGGTCTGAAAATATGATTTTTTGAGCCTTGTATAATTTCCATACGATAAGATAAACCCATAATTTTGATGAATTTGGACAAGTGTATACCTTCATTAACCACAAACCCAATCAAGATAAACATTTCCACTCCTCCCAAATTGCTCTTGTGCTCTTTTGGAGTTAGTCACCCAACACTTCCCTAGCCCCTGGCACCTGCTGATTTGCTTTCTGACACTGTAGTTCCAATTTGCCTTTTTTTAGAGTTTCAGATAAATGGAATCCCATACTGTGGACTCTTTTGTGTCTGGCTTCTTCCACTCTGCATAATGTTTTTGCGGTTCATCCATTTTGTGTATCAGTTGTTTATTGCCCTTTGTTGCCAAATGGTATTCCCTTTTATGGGTATACCACCTTTTCCTTTTTCTGCTGGGTTTCACTTTATAAGAATGTTTCATTTTATAGGAAATGGCTGAACTCTTTTTTCCCCAGTGTTTATACCATTTTGCTCACCCATCATCAGTGCACGAAATCCCCAACAGCTCCCTATCCTTGTCAGTCCTCATATGGTTATTTTGATTCTAGTCATTCTGCTGGGTGTGGGGTGGTGTTTCATTATGGTCTCAATTTTACTTTCCTGATGACCAGTGATATTGAGTATATTTTTCATATGCTGAGTAGCCATTCATATATCTTCTTTAGTGAAGTGTCTATTCAAATATTTTGCATAGGACGCAAGCCAGATAACCTTGGGTCCGTTGCTCAGCTTGACACCATTTGGCTTACTTTGCCTTCTAGGTGGAGCCCTTTGTAGTCTTCCAGGATGGGGAAGATTTCTATAGAGTGATGTGGAGTAAAGATAAATCTAAAGTTCCATCAATCAAGTAGGAGCTTACCAAATTTTATTGATGCTAATAACAATAATTAAGGACTTTAAATTGTAATTGATGGTATCTGAGGAAGATTAGACACTGATTCCTTTATAATGTTATGTTTGACTAATCAACACAAAATATATACTCGGTGATTCCCTCGTAAACACATTTTGTTATAAAGTCTTGTGCATGTTCTACATGAGATCCAGGTGAAATCTAGGTACTGTAACTACCCATAGAAAGTATCAGGATAAGACAGAAGTAAGACTGTGAGGAAAATGGAATACACGGCTCACGTTCTCTCCCTCCTTCCTTCCTTCCATCTCCCCTGCAGCTCGCCCCCCTCAACTTCTTCCTTTCTCTTTCTCTCCCTCTCTAGCTGTGGTTGAGGAAAATCTATTGGAGCAACTGCAGTGAACTATGACTTTCCCACTTTCTCAAGCGGGATTAACACCATTTTTTTTTGGATAGTTTTATATCCAAAGAAAGTATCTTTCAGTAGACAGTACTGTTTCCTGTGTGTGATAAAACTGACAAATTACACCTGTGCAAAGCACTGTATTGGCCGTGCTATTTCTGTAAAGGCACTAAAGCAAGTTCACGTATTTTCCTGGGAATGTTCAAATGTTAGCGCTGAGTGCTTTCTCCAGTATTCGTGCTTACCCAGGTGGATCTCTGCCACAAAAAAAATGTGAGAGGAGATGCAGGCATTGTTTTCAGTTTGATCATGATAACTGTTTTTTGTATCTGGGGGAAAATATATTGCTTAAGTAGAAACTGTTAGCTACTTCTCACCCAGGTTGTTCTTTAGATCACGGTGGGCTCATTTGTGATCGAGAGCAGAGTTGGAGCTAGTTAAAGGAGAACTAATGCTCATTATGCCACAGCTGTGCAGTAAATCAGGGAGAGCTGATGAGATTGTCACACGTGGGAAGCTCTGTCACTGCTGCTTGGGATGGGGGAGTTCCAGGACCACTGGCACGTTTGCAAACTTCTTACAGCAATTAACTGGTCTAAAAATTATACCAACTAAGTTTATCTCAAGAGAAAGATATTCTGTTTTAAAGCACTTTTAACTGAGTCAAGCCCCGTTCTCATACTCTTCTCTAACAAATGATAGTGATCCACTCCTGTGTTTGTTTACTTTATATTAAAAACAAACAATAGGAGAATGAGTGAAAGTATTTTGCCCTTAGCTCCAAGATATGAGATATTAGCTTAGGACCCCACTTATAGACTGATCAAAGCTATGAAGAAAACATGAAAGACAACATGAGAATGAAAACGCAGAAACTTCTATGACGTTTTGCACTTTCTTTTCTCAGAAAAATCAAGTCCAAGTTGAAATTACCAGCACAAAAACTAATTTTTGAAAATGGCTTTGGGTGAAAGTTGGTTGTATAATAAATAATTAGAAAAATTTCAATATCTTATTAAAATAGAACCACAAAAACTTCCAGGTTGAGTATGACTTTAGAAGACAGTGCCTAGAATTTTTTTATTGGAAATTTCATTTTGAATTCTTTTTCCTAAGAATTCAAGGTATATTCCACTTTAGAGAGAAAGTTCTGAGGCATGGTAGATGGCACATATTGACAGCTCTCCTAAAATGTTTTGCTATTAAAGATCTATGGGTTGAAAAAAAGAAGAGAAAAACACTGCCAGAAATTGATGCTATAATGTTGAAGTACGAGCTCATTTTCCTGTGAACTACATCTCCTAGATTTTCAGAGGTTTTCTAAGTTTTCAGTTAAGAAGAGGAATTCTTCTTGTTCATCTTACTTGATATGTCACTCATGTGTCTGAGTTTGGATTTCTTTTACCTTTGGTCCTTGATCCCTGGCTCTGATCTGTGACTTTGCATCTTAATTGGAGAGCAAGACACAGAAGGACAATGGCTGGCTCTTCACTTTCTCATACCAATAATTGGAGTTATATGACATGAATTACAACTTGAGAAGTAATAATTTATTTTATTTTTTTCTTGCTTCTTCATTGCAGTAACATTGGATTATAACATTATATAGCTTTCAGATGTACATCGTAATTTATTTCGAATTCCGCGTAGATTATATCATGTTCACCACCCAAAAACTAATTATCGTCCATCACCACACATGTGAGCCTAATCCCCACTTTGGTCCTACCCCTTCCCCCACTCCCCTTCCTCATTGGTAACCACCAATCCAATCTCCAATGCTATGTGTTTGTTTGTCATTGTTTTTATCTTCTACTTATGAGTGAGATCATACGGTATTTGACTTTCTCTCTCTGACTTATTTCACTCAGCATAGTACCCTCAAGGTCCATCCATGTTGTCACAAACAGCTGGATTTCATCATTTCTTATGGCTGAGTAGTATTCCATTGTGTATATATACCACATCTTCTTTATCCATTTGTCCCTTGATGGGCAGCTAGGTTGCTTCCAAGTCTTGGCTATTGTGAATAAAGCTGCAATGAACATAGGGGTGCGTGTATCTTTATGCATTTGCGTTTTCAAGTTCTTTGAATAAATACCCAGCAGTGGGACACCTGGATCATATGGTAGATCTATTCTTAATTTTCTGAGGATACTCCATAGTGCTTTCCATAGTGGCTGCACCAGTTTGCACTCCCACCAGCAGTGTACAAGGATTCCCTTCTCTCCACATCCTCTCCAACCAACATTTGTTTCCTGTCTTGTTAATTATAGCCATTCTGACCAGAGTGAGGTGATACCTCATTGTAGTTTTGATTTGCATTTCCCTGATAGCTAATGATGTTGAACATCTTTTCATACACCTGTTGGCCATCTGTATATCTTCTTTGGAGAAATCTCTGTTCAGATCTTTTGCCCATTTTTTAATTGGGTTGTTGGTTTTTTTGTTGTTGAGACGTATGAGTTCTTTGCATATTTTGGATATTAACCCCTTGTCTGATATATGGTTTGCAAAGGTCTTCTCCCAATTGTTAGTTTGTCTTTTCATTTTGTTGATGGTTTCCTTTGCTGTGCGGAAGATTTTTAGTTTGACATAGTCCCATATGTTCATTTTTTCTTTTGTTTCCCTTGCCTGGTCAGACATGGTACTTGAAATATGCTGCTAAGACTGATGTCAAAGAGCGTACTGCCTATGTTTTCTTCTAGAAGTTTCATGGTTTTGGATCTTACATTCAAGTCGTTAATCCATTTTGAGTTGATTTTTGTGCATGGTGTAAGATAATGTCTACTTTCATTCTTTTGCATGTAGCTGTCCAGTTTTCCCAACATCATTTATTGAAGAGCCTCTCCTGTCTCCATCGTATGCTTTTGGCTCCCTTGTTGAATATTAGCTGTCCACAAATGTGTGGGTATATTTCTGGGCTCTCAATTGTGTTCCATTGATCTGTGTGTCTGTTTTTGTGCCAGTACCATGCTGTTTTGGTTACTATGGCTTTGTAGTATATTTTGAAATCAGGGAGTGTGATGCCACCAGCTTTGTTCTTTTTTCTCAGGAATCCTTTGGCTATTCAGGGTCTTTTGTTGTTCCATATAAATTTTAGGATTCTTTGTTCTAGTTTGGTGAGAAATGTTGTTGGAACTTTGATAGAGATTACGTTGAATCTATAGATTGCATTATGAAGTATGGACATTTTAACTATGTTAATTGTTCTAATCCAAGAGCACAGAATATCTTTCTATTTCTTTGTGTCTTCTTCAATTTCTTTCAACAATGTTTTATAGTTTTCTGTGTACAGATCTTTCACCTCTTTGGTTAAGTTTATTCCCAGGTATTTTATTCTTTTTATTGCAATTGTAAATGGGCTTGTTCTTAATCTCTCTTTCTGCTACTTCGATGTTAGTGTATAGAAACACAACCAATTTTTGTATGTTGATTTTGTATCCTGCAACTTGACTGCATTCATTTATTATTTCTAAACGTTGATTAGTGGATTCTTTAGGGTTTTCTATAGGTAAAATCATGTCATCTGCAAAGAGTGACAGTTTCACTTCTTCTTTTCCGATTTGGATCCCATTTATTTCTTTTTCTTGCCTGATTGCTCTGGCTAGGTCTTCCAATACTGTGTTAAATAAGAGTGGTAACAGTGGGCATCCTTGTCTGGTTCCTGTTCTTAGAGGGATAGCTTTCAGTTTTTCTCTGTTGAGAATGATATTTGCTGTGGGTTTGTCATATATGGCCTTTATTATGTTAAAATATTTTCCTTCTATACTAATTTTATTTAGCGTTTTTATCATAAATAGATGCTATATCTTGTCAAATGCTTTCTCTGCATCTATTGAGATGATCATGATATTTGTATTCTTCATTTTGTTAATGTGGTGTATCATGTTGATAGATTTGCAGGTGTTAACCATTGAGAAGTAATAATTTAAAATGCTAACGATTCCTACATTTCTGGCAAATATCAAACTTTTAGACAATGGATGCTATTTGTTGTTTTATCTAGGTTTTGATTTTTTTTAACATGCCTTAAAAATTTCAAGTGTTAGTATTTGTGGGCAAAATAATAGATGTCTGTGATTTACTTCAGAATACTCCACTGTGCCAGCCAAATTCTTGACTCAAATCTATCCTCCTACCTTCCCCTGATTTACTTTCTATGTTGTAAAACTACATTTCCTTGGCTCTCTTGTACTCTGGCTTCCAGGAATCTTTGGTCAGTGGGATTACTGGTAGAATATTGGAGGGCGAGAAGGATGGGATGCCACCCCAAATCACTCTGCATCTTGTAGCATGTCTAGCTTTGAATGATCTCCTCTGTAGCTCCAAGCCTAACTGAGCAACTCCTACCATGGTCCCAGCAGAGCATCTTCTGATGTTCTAGCTCCTGCCAGAGAGCTCTGCCATCTGTGCTCTGATAATAACATCTTCTCTTATGGTCCCTCCACCCTTAGGACTGGTAGCAGCTTTTAGCTGATGTCAATTTCTGTGTTGATTTGCCATCTCCTTTTAAGCTTCTTAGACCTTCCATAACCTGTAAAACCAATTCACTTATATTTAAAGTCCTTGTGTTTGAAAAAAACTGAAGTGGTTCTTATTTCCTGGATAGACTTTACTGATATATCCATAAACAAGCAAACAGAAAGGTGGGAGGAACATCTGGTTCTGTGATAGTGGAGTGAGCCCACTCCAGTCTGATCCACCTGCTGATGGCACTTAGAAACTCAGAACAAAATAAACAAACAACAACGTGAAGGCTCTGAAAAATAAACTAAAGCACGGGATTGTGGAGGGGGAGTCACAATTTGGAGAAGTCAAAAGCTTGGGAAGGGGTTTACAATTTTTTTTCCTCTCTTATAGTTTTACTGCAAGGGCAGGCCCTTCCATGGAGTTGTGCAGTGGCACATGAAACTAAAATTGCCATAAATTCCATCTTTTGGACAGAGGAATCAGAAAAAGGAGTCTGAGTTGGCCAGAGAGTTTGGGGGAAATCCTGTATGAGAGAGAGAGAGTAAGAAAAAAGTTCCCCTATTTCTGCGTATTAACCTGAGATAGTCTCAGACTAACCCCTGAACTATGCACATATGGGACACAACCAAAGACCTAAGCTGAGGCTTAGGGAGCTTAAGTGAAATTTGAATCACCTGAACAAGTCTCCTGACGAACGCATGCCTGGGACAGATTCAAACCATGTAGCCAAGGTTTAAAGAACAAATGAAAATTTGAATTATCCCTGAAGAAGGCAAAGTAGACCTTAAGTTATGAACCTAACCAAATTGAATGCCTTCTAAAATAGAAACTTCAGCATTCTCCAGAGGACTATAACAGGACCTAGTGCCTATGCAGTATAAAATTCGTAATGTCTAGAATACAATCCAAGATTACTCAAAATGCAAAAAATCAGGAAAATGTGACCAATTTTCAGGGAAAAGCAGGACACACATACTAACCATGAGATGATCTAATGTTGCGAGTATCAGAAAATGACTTTAAAGCAACTATTACAACTATGCTCCATGAGGTAAAGGAAAGCACACTTGATATCATGTAGTTGTTGTACATAACTGGTATGGGAGCAATGATGATTATCAGGATTATGGTTTTGGATTGTTTCTTTTTTATTGAGGTAAGTTTACAGTTCTGTGTCATTAAGTATATGTACATTGTTGTTCAACAATCACCATTATCCATCTCCAAAACATTTTCATCAACCCAAAGTGAAACTCTGTACTTATTAAACATATGACTCCCATTTCTCCCTTCCCCCATCCTATGAAATTGTAGAAGCCGGTGAAGGTACTTAACTGTCAGAGGAAATGTGAACATAACAGCCTTAGTAGGTGAAAAGTCTGGAATGATGATAAAGGTGCCTTGAACTACAGAGAACTATGATGATAGCTAACAGATCATGAAGTTTTTGTCAATTATATGGATAGGCAGCTAAATTAGAGTGTTTCTCTATTTGTACAATTAAAAAAAAGCTGACAAGTAGAAAGTTGGTGTCAACTATTGCAATCGAAAATTGTGATCTTTCATTCAATTTTCAAATCTGAGTTCTCAGACCCAGAGCCAATTGATTGCAGCTGAGCTGGAGACCTCTTGAAGAAGAATCCTGCAATGCCATTAGAAGTACACAAAACAAATATTCCTTTGATCCTTCCTTAAGAGACCTGATGCTGTTTGCCAGGATAACTTTATGATGAGTAAATAGGATTGTTAGTAATGGAATCTGAATTGGCATTGATATGAGGGGAACTAAAACACCATTGTGGCCCTCCAGGTAGACTGCAGGCTTGGCCCAAGTTCATTTCAAAGCATAGTCTACTAGTCTGTGGGCCCATTTGCACTTGTTTCCTCAAATCTTGAATGTATAGTTGGGATAGATACAATTAGCCACTTGCAGGAACTTCTTACTTGTATATGTCTGTCTATGGGGTAACAGCCTTTATAATAGAAAGGGTTAGTTGAAGCCCTTGAAAGTCTCCTCCACCTTCCTGGCCATGATGGTTAATGTGAAGTTCTGGCGAAAGGATTAGTCCTCCAGGCAGAGTGAACAGCTGGTGTAAAGACTCTTAGGTGGGAATAGATCAATATCTTCAAGAGACAGAAATGAAGGCATTGTGCTTGTGGGTTAGGAGAAAAGAAAATAGTAGAAAAAGATAAAGTTGTAAAGGTAGAAGAGTATCATGAGGCAAGGGGCTCTTAGGCCATAACAGATAAGACGTATTTTATTTTAAGTGTTATTTATTAATATGGGAAAGAAGTGCAAGACAGAGGCAGTTAATATGCAAAGGAGGGTAAAGATACAGTCAATTAATATTTAGGAAGGTGGGTAAAATGTAAAAACTCTGGATATTTGTTGGATGTGGGGCATGAATGTGGAGAAAGGTTTTAGGATGATTCTTGGGTTTCTGGTTTGGATGACTATGCATCACGGTAATATTATCTGAAAAAGAAAGAATAGGAGTCAGATCATGTTTGAGGGGGACAGAATAATGAGCAAGATTTGAATGTGCTGTGTTTGAGGGGAATATACCATGTGATATGTGTCTATGTTGGAATATTTGTAAATATAAATATGCAAATGTTTGACTGCAAATATTTGGCTGAAAATAACAGTGATTTAAACAAGATAGAAGTTATGTCTTCTTACATCAATAAAGTTCAGAGATAAAAGAGTCCAGGGCTGATTTGTGCCTGGGCCTGAATTTATAAAGGTGATTGAAGGACAACAGGGAGAGGTCAGTGCCATTGAAAGAAAAGTCTATAGTTCTGCTAGAAATAAGAAGCATGCCATACCATACAGGGACATATTGGAGAAGCATCAGAGTTGGTCAGGAGGCAGAAGCAGGAGTGAGGGGAAAGCATAGATCACAGCCTTCACTGGGGTTTCTGAATGGAAGGCAAGGCAGGCTGGGGTCACAATTTAGGTTTGGCTAGTTTGAATAATTCTAGTGGGCTTTGGGGCAGAGGAAATGTCCTTAGTTTTTTGGTACCCAGCCCTGGGTTGATTTGGGGCAAGAGAAATATTGACTTAGTGTGTGAGAGTTAGATAAAGATGGTACTTTGGGATGTGGGCTCAGTATTGTTTGGTTTGCATATAAAATGAGTGTTAGCAGGCAAGTTGTTTATTATCTCTAAGTATTAGCTAACCCTATGAGAGGCAGTCTCTTCGGTCAGCAAGACCCTCTCAACAAGTCAAAACATTATAAAATAAATAACATGATTAATACAAGGACTGGTAGAATAGTTTCATTATTATTAGTGACTCCTTCTATCTTATTAATCATTCATTCTCAACACATAGACCAATGTCAGGGGCCAACATGGCTTCTTGATCTCCAGATATCACATCTGCATTCTATCTAGTGAGAAGAGGTGAAAATGAGCACATCTCCTCCCTTGAAGGAGGTTCCTGGATGTATCATAAACCAATTTCCTTACATCCCACTGGTGAACATCTGAGGAAGAGTCTATGAAAGAAAGCAGAAGACTTGACCTGGAATAAGTGAGAGCACAAGATCAGGGGCATGGAAGCCAAGCAAGTGGGACTTAAGAAAGGAGCAAGGGGTCTACAGTGTATAATGTAGCAGAGAGAGAGAGAAAAGTGTTCTTTGGATAGTCCAAATGAAGGGTGACCACCATCATAGCAGTTTTAAGAGAAAGGTAAGAATGGAATAAAAGGGAAGTGAGAAAACAGACAAGACTACCCTTTCCTGAGGGTTGGCTGAGAAGAGAAAGTAGGAAATTGGATGACAGATAGCATTAAGGGATTTGTATTGTAAATGTTAAGTTGATGATCACTAGTGTGATATACCTATAAAGGATAATACAATTAGAAAAAAATAGAGATTGACTGGTAAATAAAAATGAAAACATTCATTAAATAATAGTTGAATGCTGTTCTTATGGAGGTATTTTGAATTGTATGGTAGCTTATAGTGCACTGGAATAAGCTAAAATAGCGAATGGTTAAGATGCAAGTATTTGGAGACTCACATCTATTTCTGTATGGAAAGTAAACTGCTGGGTTGGCGTAAGCAGAAAAGGAAGGCTGTGTCATTTGTCTTTAATTAGATTGTATAAACAACTACTTTTTTTTCCTAATGAAGTGTTTACATAAATATCAATTTGGTGAGATGTTGTTTTCTTGTACTTTGTATGTTCTCCCAGGGGAAATGTTTAACATGAGATTTTCTTCAGAAAGGTAATAAAAATGAGTGTGGTATATTATGAAAGAGTGTGAGTACCATTTCTCAATAAAAAGTTTTTAAGGGAAGTTTCCTTAGGAGTATTTTATGGAACTTGTCAGACAATCTCATGCCAAGTAGGCAGAAGTTAAAGACCATTGAAAGACAAATATTAATGTGACTTGTACTTTCTTGGGCAACCAAATTATTGTTATCCAACTAATGTTTCTTATTCTTTAACAGGAAAAAAATACCCTCTCATTTTCCTCCTAATACTCCACAGTGTTCTTGATTATGTCACTGATCTTGCTACAACTGCTGTACTTGACATTTAATAAATCTGATTCTAAATTGGATTGTAGTCAAATTTTGAAGAGGATCAATAGATTCATTTACGCTGACTCTAGCTCTGTTACTGAAACGTGTCTGTACATGCAAAGAATGAGATTACCAGATTTGATTCACAACCTCTTGGCTGTCTCAGAAACAGCAGTACACTTGCAGTATTGTATAACAAATGAAGAATTAAGTTAGGAACACTGGCCGGACCCGACACTCTCATCTGTGCCTAATCTACAGCAACAAGTAGATGAGATGTTGATTTCTCCTAGAAAACACCCCTGTGTAGATTTCTAAGGCTCAAAAATAAGCCCTCAACCACCACCATTCTCATTAATGGTAATAATAATGATTATGATAGAATTGAATGCCATGTTATTTACCTGATTATAACTTCAAATAGGAAAACCCGTATCAGTAAATTATTCTTTTGAATTTAACTTGAAGCGTTTAACAGAAACTGATTAAGAAAATTGCACGTCTATGGAATCCATTAAGGATTTATTTGCTATTTATTTGAGTACATTACTAGATTCCATTCAGAGTTTATTGAAAGAAGATACTGTACCAATGTATGTTGTTCAGTGGTGGATAAAAATACACACAGGATAGACTTTATTTTCTCAAGTAACTTCTGATCTAGTATAGAGCATGAGGTATAGTACAAGACAGAATAAAAGATTTGCTCTAATAAAAGTCCCCATACTCTACAATGGTTTCACAGAGAAGGTAGCAATTAACTCTGACAGGAGATTGTGGAGATGGCTTATTTTGGGGTGGGGATGTTTGAGCTGTTTCTGAGGGAGAGACTAACGTGCAGTCGGCAGAGAAGGTGGGGTGGTTTCTCAAGGATATAATCATAATAAAGGAAATGTAAAAGGAAAGGATGTATCATGCTTGGGAAATGGTCCAGCACAACTAGAGTGGAATGTGGAAGACACGGCAAGGAAGGTTGTAGTCTGAGTACGAAGGCTCTTAAATGCCAAGGCTGAAAGCTTGAATGTAGCATGAGGTCAACATAATGGGAGGGCCAGCATTTTATGCAGGAGAATAAGAATCAACATGATTAATTAGTGACATAAATTAATGTCAAATTGCTCTGAACATTCTCAAAGTTACTAAGTGAGCCCTATGTGAACCCAGTGTTACTGTTGCTGTACTTTTCAGTCCAAATATCTGAAATCAGAATACTAGTTCCTACTCCTGACTCTCCCAGTGATGAGACCTGTGACTTGAGAAGTTATTTCACATCTGAGTCCCAGCTTCCCCACCTGTAGAGTGGGAATAGGAGGTGTTGAGGCTCAAATGAAGTTACAGAAGCAACGTTTGTTTATATCAAAAAGCAGTAAATAGGTATAAATTTATAACCAAAATTCAAGTGTACAAAAAATATAATTTGTTTTGAATTTTTATTATGAAGTATCTTACATATACAAAAAGGAATATATTATGTTTATGTATGGTTTAAAGAATAATGATAAAATGACTACCTATGTCCTCCCAATCAGTCTTAAGAAACGGTAACTTGAGGTCCCCAATTACATTCTCTTTGCTCACTTCCAGATAAAAATCATTCCTTTTTTAAAAGTTTCATCACAAAATTTCTATAAATATTTTATAATTTTGTGTTTCTGATCTTTATATAAATTAAACCATATTGTCAGTATTCTTCTGATTTGTTTTTTGAGTATAACATTAAGTTTTTAAGATTTGTCCACATATTTCATTTTACTTTCATTCAATCACTCAAAAAATATTTATTGAGCCCCTTGGGTGCCAGGCCTTTTGTAGGGATCAATAGTGAGTGAAACAGACAGGAAATCCTGCCCTCACTGAACTTATATTCAAGCAGGGGGATGTAATAAATCAATATAATAAATAAATAATTTAGCAAATTAATTAAAAAATGATATGGTAAATATATAGCAGGATAAGGGAAAACAATAATGCTTAGATGGGAGTGTTGTAATTTTAAGTAGAGTGGTCAGAGTAGACAACCCTCTTAGATGAAGAGCTATTTAAGTGAAGACTGAATGAGTTGGAGGGCTCAACCATGAGGGTAATTGGGGAAGAGCATTTGGGGAAGAGAGAACAGCAAGTGCGAAAGCTCCAGGTATCACAGGTATGGCACAGTTGAGGAAGAGTGAGGAGGCCACTGTAATGAAAGCGTAGTAAGTGAAGGCTGAAACTAGTAGAAGATAAAGTCAGAGAGGTAATGGGCCAGATATGTAGAATCTTCTAGACAATTTTAAGGATTGTGGCTTTTATTATCCAAGGGAAATGGAGAACCACTTCAGGATGTTGAGTAAAGAAGGGATGTGATCTGACATAATATTTACGAAACATCAATCTAGCTGCTGTAGTGCCACAGGAAGGCAAGTGTGGAAGCAAAACCAAACTAAACCCTAGTTTGGAAGCTATTGCAGAAAATTTTCAGGAAAACAATGGTGGTCAATCTAGGGTGATAGCACTGGAGGTGATGTGAAGAGATGGGCTTGGGTGTATATTTTGGTGACAAATTGAATATTGAATGAGAGAGAAGGGAAGTCAAAGACAAATCTAAAGATTTTGGCTGAACAACTGGGAGAATGGAATGGTCATCAGCTGAGATGGGGAAGAATGAGAGAGTTGTAGATTTTTGTAGGATATCAGAAATTTAGTTTTCAATATTTAAATTTGAGATGTCTCTCAGGCACCCAAATGGAAATATCAAATGAGAAGCTATAAATAATACAAGAATCTAGAGTTCAAGACGGAGGTCTCAACTGAACACACAAATTCAGGTAGGTTGACATATTGATGGCATCTAAAGTTATGAGACTGGATGACATCACCAATGAAGAAAAGAAATGATGGCCAAATTCTGAGCCCTGGAGTATTCTAACATTAAGATTTCAGAAGGAAGTGGAGAAAGTACAGAGGAGACTAAAGAGAGACCAGTGAGGTAGGAAGAAAACCAAGAGTGGTATCCTTGAGGCCAAACAAAGAAAGCGCATCGAGGAGGGGAAAATAATCAATGTGTCAGATGCAGCTGACTGGTCAAATAAGATGAAAACAGAACTGACACTGGATCTAGAAATGTGGACCTCATAGATTACCTTGACAAGAGTGGTTTCGGAGTAGTGGTAGTGGGGAGATGAATATCTGATTACAAAGGATTTGAGAGTGACTAGAAGGAGTATTGGAGGAAGCCAGCATAGGCCAGTCTTTTGGGGGACTTTGCTGCAAAGAGAAGCAGGGAAATGGGGTGTTAGATGGTGGGAGAAGTGGAGTCAGGAGAAGGTTTTTAAGATTAGAAAGTTAATGGCATATTCACGTACTGATGACAATGTTCCAGCAAAGAAAGGGAACTGAGAATATAAGAGAGGAAGACTTGCTTATGTGACATCCATAAGTAGATGAGAGGAAACGGAATCTAGCTTATAAATGAAGAACTAGTTTTACAAAGGTATATGGACAGTTCCTCTATGAAAACAGGAAAGAAGACAGTGGATAGGAGACAGGTGCTGATAGGTGAGTAGACTAGATTAAGAAAATCTGTAGATGCACTCTTCTGATGGCTTCTATTATTTTGGTGAAATAGAAAGGTCATTAACTGAGAGTAGGAATGAAGCAGGAGTATTGATTTGATGATAGAGGAGAAAGTTATCTAAAAGAGTGGAGAGATAATGGATCAAGAAAATATAAAATTCGTGGGCAGCATTAAGTTTATGGTTGTGAATTTAAAATGAAAACCCTGGCATCGTTGTATGCTTTCACCTAGCCATGCTCAGTTCGAGGAGTATTAAGAGACATGTTTTAAAAGAATAATTCTGATCATTGAACTCTTAAAATTCTTCGATGGTTTTCCCACATCCTTAGAATAAAACCCAAATTCCTTGCCAAGGCCCATAACACTGATATCACTCTCCCCTTATTCACAGTACTCCAGCCTATTGACCTTTTTCTAAATTACTGCATTTCTACGACTTCACCTCATCAATTATGGTTTTGATAAAATGTCAATTCCCAGACAGAACTTCAGTGATCACTCTAGTCACAATAGTCTCTCCCAACTTAATATTTTCTCTCTATCTTGTTTCACTTTCTTCATAGCATTTATCAATATTTGAAACTAATTCAACTCCTTATGGGATTTTTAAAAATCGCCTTTCTCTAGTTCAAATATAATGAGAACATGGGTTGGGTCTGTATTGTTCTCTCTGAATCTCCAGTAACCCTCACCTAAAGTATGCAGGTACTCAATAAGTATTGGTTGAATGAATGATTGTACCTGGACATAAACTGGTGAAATGTCAGAACAATAAGGATAAAGAAAATTCCTTAATATGTCCAGGACAGAAAAAAAAATAAAAAAGATTTTTCATGAAAGAATAAAATTGGACCCTTATCTTGCATCATATATAAAAACCAACTCAAAATAGATTAAATACTTAAATGTAATACCTGAAACTGTATAACTCCTAGGAGAAAATATAGGGAAAAAGCTCCTTGACATTGGTTTTGGCGCTGATTCTTTGGATACAACATCAAAAGTACAGACAACAAAAGCAAAAACAAACAAGCAGGACTACATCAAACTAAAAACATTCTGCCCAGCAAGGGAAACCATCAACAAAATCAAGAGGCAACCTACAGAATAGAGAAAATACTTGTAAACCGTATACCTTATAAGGAGTTAATATCAAAATTGTATAAGGGATTTATACAACTCAATAGCAAAAAACTTCAAATAACCTAATTTAAAAATGGGCAAAGAGGGGGGCCATCCTCATGGCTGAGTGGTTAAGTTCACGGGCTCTGCCTTGGTGGCCTGGGGTTTCACTGGTTCGGATCCCAGGCACAGACATGGCACTGCTTGACAGGCCATGCTGAGGCGGCATCCCACACAACACAACCAGAGGCACTCACAACTAGAATATACAACTATGTACTGGGGGGCTTTGAGGAGAATAATAATAATAATAAAAAAGATTGGCAACAGATGTTAGTTCAGGTGCCAATCTTTAAAAAAAAATGGGCAAAGAACCTGAATAGACATTTTTCCAAAGAAGACATACAAGTGGCCAACAGATATACGAAAAGATACTCAATGTCACTAATCATCAGGGAAATGCAAGTCAAAACCACAATGAGATATTACCTCACACCTGTTAGAATGGCTATCATCAAAAACACAAGACATAACAAATGTTGGTGAGGACATGGAGAAAGAGAACACTTGTACACTGTTAGCAGGAACGTAAATTGGTACAGCCATTAGGGAAAACAATATGGAGGTTTCTCAAAAAATTAAAAATAGAACTACTATATGATCCAGAAATCTCACTTCTGGGTATATATCCAAAGGAAATGAAATCAGTATCTTGAAGAGATTATCTGCACTCCCCTGTTCACAGCAACACTGTTCACAATAGCCAAGATATGGAGGCAACCTAAGCATCTGTCTATGGATGAATGGATAAAGAAAATGGGATTATATATATATTTATGTGTGGAATATTAGTCAGCCCTAAAAATGAAGGAAATCCTGCCATTCGTGACAACTTGGATAGACCTGGAGGGCATTATGCTAAGTGAAATAAGAGAAATAGAAAGAAGAATTTTTTTTAATATTGACTCAGGGCAGTAGAGATGACAGTACTTTTCCAGTTCAAAATGAGTATATCTTGAGGTTGACTTGGGGATTTATTCCTCATTGTTCGTCTAGTAAAATGTTTTATAATGACATATGTGCCTGTCACTGTGCTAGCTGTAGGCCATAGACACAGCAGTGAGAGTAGTTTTTCCCTGCCATCCTAGAGTTCAGAGTCAATCTTAAAGGTTTAATTTAAATTGTCTTTTTCCTGCTGTCCAGCATGATTTTACTGTTTTATTAGTTGTATGCCTGGGGAAAACAAATATTTGCAAAAGCAAAACATAGTTTGGAAAGTAAATCTTTCCCCCCAAATCTGAAAGTGAATTCCAGAGAATACTGAGTGCTTCTGGTTTTTCTAGGGGTATCTAAATTTTCTCCATTGTCTTTAAAAAAGGTTGACACTCTGTGTGTATGTGTGTGTGTGTGTGTGTGCGCATGTCCTCCCATATGCTCATCCCATCTGTGTGCATTTGTATGTACATTTCATACATATAAAATTTTAATATAAGCACAACTGTTCAGGGATGAGTCAGTAAATAAGCTTAACCAAACTGAGCACTTTCTCATCTTGGCTTCTCTTTCTCTCTGTGGGGTATATCACAATGTGCTTCCAGGCTTGCAGTGGGGAAGAAGATGCTTTTTCCTAGGTTCTTCCCTATTGAATCAAGCTGAGAGGTGATTCACTCACTTGAAACTGATGACCTTTGGGGTAGGTGACTGATGAAGATTCCCTATAAAGCTCCTTATGGCTATTCTACAAAAGACTTGTCCTGGGAATACTCCTGTGTAGGGGAATTGCTTGATAATTCCCAGATGTAGTCTTTTTTTTAATCCTCCATAGAACTTATCAGATTTGACCAACTTTTCTTGAGTATTCATTAAGTGCCAGGGACTATATTAAGTATTGTATACTTTTTCTCACTTAGTACCCACAACAATACTATGAGGTAGATACTATCATTGCCCTCAATCAGAGATGAGAAAATTCAGGTTCTTTGTTGTAATTTGGCTAAGTTGGTGCAGCCAGTAAATGGGGGAACCAGGACAATAACACAGAATTTTCTTTGAGGTAACAGTGGTTCATAACATTGCATAAATTTCAAGTGTACATCATTATATTTCGTCTTCTGTATAGACTACATCGCGTTCACGACCAAAAGTCTAGTTGCCATCCATCACTGTACAAATGTCTTCCTTTACCTCTTTTACTCTCCCCCCACCTTCCTTCCCCTCTGGTAACCACCAGTCTGTTCTCCCTATCTATGTGTTTGTTTATCTTCTACATATGAGTTAAATAATATGGTATTTGTCTTTCTCCATATGACTTATCTCTCTTAGCATAATACCCTCAAGGTTCATCCTTTTTGTCACAAATGACAAGATTTCATCTTTTTTACGGCTGAATAGTGTTCTACTGTACATAAATACCACTTCTCCTTTACCCATTCATCTATTGATGGGCTCTTAGGTTGTTTCCAAGTCTTGGCAATTGTGAGTAATGCTGCAATTAACGTAGGGATGTACATATATTTTTGAATTAGTGTTTTCATTAGAAGATATATTTGATTAGACTTAAAAATTTTGAGAATTAAAGTACTGTCTCCCCAATTATCCTCAACTCTTTATCTTCCATCTTCATATTCTCTCTGTTTTCTTTTTCTTTTTTTATTGCTGTTATTTACTTGCAAATACTACAGTAATGATGAGAACTGCTTGCTCAGGAGCCTGATGAATTAAGTGACAGCTCTAGATATGACACAGAAGAATATTTAAAGTTACTATCTAATAAGAGAGCCATAATGATCTATTAAAACTTACTAACTAGATTTAAAAATCTGTCTTATGAACCTTGAATCAAATAAAATAAACAGGCAGTAATGATTCATATTTCAAGTAGTTTGCCTTATAGATGGTCTTGAAAAAGGCCACGTGGTAGAATGAGAAGAGAATTGGAATCAGAATCAGGAGTCTTGGATTTGAATTCATTTCAGCAAACAACTAACCTAAAAGTGAGTTTTCTTTTGAGACCTGATTTTCAAAACTTGTAGGTCACTTCCTTCTCCAATATAAATTTCTATGACTTGGGAACATCATTAGTTCACTTAGAGTTTCTCAGAGAGACCAATATGATTTCATATATGATTTTCTTTATAATGATATGTAATGATATATAAAAATCAAATTAGACTATGTGTTACATTAATTGAGGTTTTCGAAAGGCAGACTGTGCTGTGAAGAGATTGAAATTGTAGATTTCATGTTGATGCTGACTAAATTCATCTATAGGCTTCAATCTTGAGAAGTTTTCAAGTAGGTAATGGGTGAAAAATTAGTGGTGGTGGAGGCGATGCTACTTGTTAATTCCAAAGACAGTTCAGTTTCCGTGATCTGAAACAGAGCAACTGCTTATCCACCATATTGCAGCAGATGAATGAAGGACTCCTGGTGGAGCATCCATGTGTTTCTCTGGAGTTGGTAGTAGAAGAGCACACTGATGGAAGAACATTAGTGGGTTTTCATATGCTCTCCCTTCCAATTAAGCGGAAGATGAGGACTAGAGGATGTGTGTGGGATATGCAAACATGTAGGAGAGGAAATAATGCAGATGTCAGAACCCAGAATAGAAAATATATTCAAATCCTACACGTTAGGAAAGATAAAAATACATTAATACATAAATGTTGCTTCTATTTTTGATACTATCATTTTAATTCAGTTTTACACAAATAGAAGAGGAAATTTTGTTTCTGGGATCTTAGCTCAGAATGGTATTTCTGCTGGGTTTAAAAAAAGTTTCCTTAAATCATATGACTTAGTGTGATGAATATAGCCTGAAATAAAAATGAGTTATTGGATGAAGTCTGAATAGGACACACTGTGCTCAAATTTTATCATCTCACCAGTGGTGTAAATATTGTGAACTAAAGCCAGGAACATATGGCTTAAAACTCAATAATGCAGGCAATGAAGCAAAATATCCCTGTATCTATGTGCTACCCAAAATTAGAACTTATATTTCCCATCCCTCCCTGAAGAGAATGTATTTCTGATAACTTTTATGAAATTTATGAAGAAATAGGGCTTATTTTTAGTGATTTTTATTTGCAGCTTATATGCACACACCTATTTGTGAAGGAAGCACATCTAGTAATGCAGAGGCAGAAGGGATGTGCCCTTCCTCACCGTTCTTTTCAATGAAAGATATTGCTGGAGCAAAAACAAATCTTGTATCAGAAATCTAATAGAAAATAATTGCCCATTTCTTATGAGTTATTTTGACATCTACTCTCATATGTTGGAAATATACATTCTTATCCTCTTCTATAATTGGATAACACATACAAAATATTTGAATAGGCAATTCATAGAAAAAAAGCAGGTTTTTATGTTATTTATATCAGTATAGTTGCAAAGCTAAACAAAATTTAGGTACTTTTAAATCTAAAAGTTTAAAATTTCCATTTTTTTAGAGGAAGAAACTGGCTCTGTAGTACTCAAGAGTCAAAGTGAGTTAAAAATTCCTTTTAGCGTAAAATCGTGTTTTTGTAGTCAAGCAAAACCAAAAGAAACTAGTATTTATTTGCTATAATTAAAAAAAATTACTTTGTAATGACTGTTTTGTAACATTCTTTCCTTAAAGATACTGCCTATGAGTACTCTATTAACTTAACCACTTTTACATTTAAGTGTATCTATGAACAAAGGTGAAACCCATAGGCCAGAGAGAATTATATAAATGTGCTATAAATCTGTGTCCGTTTGCAACACCAGTCCCGACACACATTCCCTCCTTCCTGCTTTTCAGCTTTGTAGTACTCTTAGCCACACTTTTATCTCTTCTAATTCTTTTTCCTTCCTCTCCTGATTCCTTTTGTCTTTTTCTGTCTTTTCTCTTTGTTTTATGCTTTCAACTCACCTCTTAACCCTCATTGCTTTTTACTTCCCACATCTCTCCTGTTCTTATTTTTTCTTGTTTAAAAACATCCCCTCTTAAGCTTGTTTTCTATTTTATTTCTTTTTCTATCTAGTCTCACCAATTCTTCCTCGACTTACTTTCTCACTTTTCCCCTTCTCTTATTGCCCTTCTCTCTCTTATCTTCTGGTCTGAATAGTATGAGGAAAAACATTTCCTTCCACAAGTTAATTGAGTAGAGCCTTCTAGTTGAAGTTTGCAACAGTCACATCTCCGGAAGTGTAACATTTCTTTAGTTCTCCACAACTTGCCCCACTCCACCCAATCCTTCCTCCTCAAAGAAAGAGAACAAAAGAACCAAAAAATGCGTCTGGGTGTATTAAGCAGTTTGAATTTACTAATATTCATTAAACTAAATATAGGAACAGGAAACCTACTACCCATTTAAAATTCGAGATTTTATGCCACTTCTGTCAAAATAAAACATACTCAAATGGCAAAGTCCCTATCTGTGCTGGCGTAGGTAACACTCAGGGCTTAAACGAAATATAAAGAAATGCTTAAAAGAAATAGTTTTGAAAATATCACCTTCAAATAAAAAACTAGAAACTAAAAGTCACATTTTCTCACATGTCACTGCTTAGTTGATATACTTTAAATAGTGATAAGCTTCTAATTTTTTTTATTATTTTGTCACCTGTATTATTTTTGTGGGTTTTCCTGTAATCTTGGTTGAACCAAGCTTGCAGTTAAGAAATAAAACAGCGATTAACCAGGTAATTAATTAAAAGAAGATAAGATGCCAAACTTTTTGAATGAGTGTATTAAAAAGGAAGGCTGCCAAACATGGATTTCAAGTTAGAATTAAAATAATATGTTCCTCACAGAGTTGCTAGGAGAAATGGGACCGTTTGTAACCTCTTCTATGGTTTGATAGTCAGTACCACAGAAGAGGAAATTCATTTAATTTGGAATTAATTCAGTAATTTATATTACATGAGATTGTTTATTCTGGTGCCTTTGACTGATTTAAAAATGTGGTTTGGCACTATATAGAATGTTTTGGCCTGCTGCCAAAAAAGAAGCACTCTAAAAATGTAAATGTATGAAGATGAAATCATAAAAAAAGTAGAAGAAGAAAATGTGGGCAAGTTTATAAATAATCTTGGAGTAGAGCTTTATAATCATGGCATTAAAAATGAAAAAAGAAGATGTCCTGGAGTAAATGACTGACAAATTTAGCTGCAGAGAAGTTGGAAATTTTATATAGTAAAAAGGACAATAAGTTAAAAAAAACCCCAAAACATCCAAATGACGAACTGAAGAAAATATTTGCACAATGCAGGACAGTCAGACTACCTGGGGGTGATGGAAAGCTTCATTATCTTGAATGTAGTAATGGTCTCAGAGATATATACGTATGTTAAAACTTATATTGTACACTTTCAATATGATAAACATATTGTATGTCAATTTATATTCCATTGGAGGACCATATTTAAGAGTGTCCACTTGGAAAAGAACTTGTTATCATCTCCCCAAGTTTAAAATTTACATGCATTCATCTGTTTATCAATTTGGTGTATTATATATGCTGAAAACCGTCCCACTGCAAAATACTTAGAAATGTTGGATAAACTGTAACAGATGTCCTTTAAAATTAACAGCTGAAATAAGAAGAATGAAATGGAAATGCTCAGGGACCATATATGAAGAAGGAGCAGAAGGCCTGAGTGATAAGTGAATGCTGAAGTTAAGGCAGTCCTTAGAGTACCCACCAATCTCAGCACCCTGGAGCTTTAAGTTGGATGGCCTATGCTGGATCTTTATAAGGAAGCAAGTGGGGCTGGAGGCTTCTACTTAAACTGGGGCCCTTGAAGATCTACAATGTGGGTGAAAGGGCAGACAGGAAAAATTCCATGTACCACCAAAGAAAGGACAATGGAACTTGACAGTCTTGTTCTGGGCCTTCAATGCAACAAAACAAAACAAAACAAAACCCCAAAACTCTCCTCTAGGAATTTGTATTGACAAGCCTGAGATCACATAAGTTTGGGATCCAAATTTATACTAATTGGATGATCCAGAAAATCTTAATCTAAAAATTTACCTTAAAATGATCATGTATGATAGTACCTTTGGGTACCTGTCTGCAGCAAAAGAAATCTCTCCCAAACGGAGGCACAGAAAAACCTCCCACATGAACTTGATCTTATAATCTAAAAATGACAAGGCACAAGCTACTAAGTGACAATCAGTAGAAATAAAAAAAAAGACGGTAAAATTAGACCTCCAAGGTGTTAGATATAAGATTTATTGAATAAAGACATAAATTAAACTTGCTTAGTATGTTTAAAAAGAGAATCAAAAATATGAGCAAAAAAATATCATTTTTAAATAAAGACTTGAAAGAACTAAATATAGTTTCTAGGTATAGCAATATAGACATTGCTATAAATGCTCAAAATATTAAATAGCAGAATAGACAAAATTGAAGATAATTTGTAAACTGAAGCATAGATTTAAGAAGAGTTACACAAAATATAATACAGAGAGACAGAGGAATAGATGATACAAGAAGCTAGGCAACAGCTTCTGGAGTTACCACGAGAAAATCTAATCTACCTCTATTGGTATTTGAGAGGAAGAGAATTTAAAGAATGAGGGAGAAGGATGATTTGAAGAAGTAATACTAGAGAATTTTCTGGGACACTCAAGTTCCAATGATGAAAGACACAAATCTTCGGATTCAGTAAACCCAATGAAACCCAAGCACAAAAAAAAAATTAAATTCACCTTTAAGTACATTGTAGTGAAACTTTGGAAACTCAAAGAAAAAGAGAAAATTTAAAAGCAGACAGAGAGCAGAAACAACTAGAAAGAGCCCAGACTTCTGAACAGCAATGGTAAGAGCCTGAGGAGTAGAGCCGTGTCTTTAAAGTCTTGAGAAAAAATAACCATTAACCTAGAATTGTGTACCCAGCTAAGCTATAATTCAGGAAGAAGTTAGAGATTTTGTGTTAATTTGAGACTTTATTTCGGTAAATATGTATGTTAAAATTTCAAAGGTAAGCAATTAAAGAATGATAAAAGAGAGGGAAAAGATTATAGAGGGGAAAAAAGAGTTAAATATCTCAATCAAGATTAAAATTTGCATAACATCAAGTGAGTGTAAAGACATGGGACAACAAAAAGGCTCCTATGCTATAAATTTGTCTGACTTTGGAGGACAATTTAATACTGCCTATAAAAGATAAAGATAGGTACACATTATGAATATTCAAAAAGGTAGTTTATGCAACAGGAAAAAATATAAAGAACTCATATTTCCATCAATAGAAGAATGAATAAATAAATTGTGACATTTTAATACAATGGAATATTATAAAGTGGTAAAAATGAGAAAAGAAACTGAGCCTATAGGTCAACATGGTTGAATCTCACACACGTGATTTGTACAAAAATAGAAGTTGATGAAGAATCAGAGCCATCCATCACTATTTATGTAAAATAGAAAAACATAAAATACTATTTATTTTTAGTGATAATGAAGTGCATCGAAATGACAATTATAATGAAAGATACTGTTTTTTTTTTTCTCTCAGGTAGACAGAGACAGTTATTCATGGAGCTTTTTAGGCAGTGGTGGGTTTAGTGTTTCATTTTGTTACATTTTATATCTTCTTCTGTTATTAAATATTTCATAGTAGATATAAAAAATGTTAAAGCACATGAACATTGACTTACTAATTCTGCTACTATGAAACTATGCTGCAGACATACTAAGAATATATTTTGTTACATATTGGGTTGCACCTATTGGGACTTGCCATAATCTTTACATGGCGTCTTCTCCTATCACATTGGCCTCTTAGATACCATCAGGTTTGCCAGATTATGTTGCCTAAATGGCAAGATTGCTTGTACGTATCCGGGACCTGTTTAGCTGTCTTTTCTGCTCTAGGTCCCAGTAAACCTGGTAGCCTTCCCTGACACTCTCAAATGGGTCAGAACAGCATTCCCAAGTGTGGAGTATGCTACTTACAGAACCCGAAGAGGCCTACTGGTCTTCATGCTTCTGTTTTAGTGTTTGAGGGAAAGTCTCAGCACACTCCAGGCTTCTGGACTCCCCAAAACTTCATAGTTGTGTTGAGCACCCCATATGGTTTATCTCCTACTGTTTAGCTCATTTGCCTCATTTTATTTAGCTGGTCTAAATAACGTGATGTCATTGATATGGTGAACCAATAAGAATGTCCACACTACCCAGGTCCCAATCAGGACTCTTATCTGAGAATAGCAGACTTGCAGAAATTGAGAATTCAATCTCCTCTTTCACTCTTGTAATTAAGTAATTTTCTGATCCTCAGACTTTTCTGCCCTCTGGCTACAGGATAGGAGAGCCTTTGGATACCACCTGGGAGGCCCTCTGGCTTTCACACTTTGCCTAAATTGGTGATTAATCCAATGTTTCAATAGTTCCCAGTAAGAAACTTCCACTTCCATCATCCTTATAATTATTACTGCCTCCCTCAGCATCTCAAATGCCCATAGATACATTTCCTTCTACCAGTGCCCACTCATTTCACCACTGGTTTAGATGACCCATTACAGGTCATCTTGGTTTATTGACCTACTTCAGGAAGCCAGGTGTTATCAGGACTTTCCACCAATGATGGTGTTCTCATTGCCAGCCAGTGACTAACCCAGTTCCAGAATTCCAATTTAGTGCCCGCTTCAGTGAATCACTTCAGGTACTAACTCTCATAGTTTTGTTACCCTACGTAACAGATTGTAAAATGAAAATTTACATGCTGGTGATTATTGGGAGTGTGCTCCCAGAGACAACACTTGGAAAGCAGTGAGTGAAGCAGGCTTAGGCAAAGGGCAAAGTTGAACTGTGGTACAATTACAGAAGAGAATTCAGATGGTCTTCCAGCAAGCTCTGTAGGTGGGATGGGCATTCAGAGATGCTGAACTGAGATAAGCTATCTGGGCCCACATACTCTCCCATCCATATTGAGAAGTCATGGCATGTAGTCTGCCCTCAGGGAGAGGCTAACCTCTGTCAAGGAAGTTCTCTTCATCCAAGGGCAGTTCCTAGGGAGGGCCTCAGCTGTGAGACCTCAGCCCTCAACACTAGCAGCATTTGGGGGAATGAGTGCCTACAGCATGAAAAACAGATTTGTTTGGCATGTTATAGTCTCCATTAGAGGAACAGAAGCAAAGAAGAGTAGAGAGAGTTTTTAATTTTCTCTTTTATTATTGGTCTATCTATCTGTCTTTCTGTCTATCTATCTATATGTCTATCTACTAAAAGTAGTTTAATTTTTTTGCAATGTGCGTATTTTTCATTTATTTTAAAATTATATTTCAAAGGAAAGGAAGTGGGGAGAGAGGGAAGACAAGGATGGAGAGGAGGAGGAGGAGGAGCAGAAGACTAAATAAAATTTGATTTAGCTTAAATGATAACCTCAAATTAAAAATGCCTTCTGCAATGTTAGCTCAGGGTGAATCTTTCCCTGCCAAAAAAAAAAAAAAAAAAAACGGTAAAAAAAAAAATACCTTCTGTAATAAACCAGGCCATGCTAGGTAAAGTGGCAGTAGCTGATGCTGAAACCTACATTTAATTACATCTATAAATCTGCATGTTTCATTGTTAGCTCATTTGATAATGAAGGAAACAGTGTAAAAATCAAAACCCTTTGAAATCACATGAAAAATTGTGGCTTGTAAAGGCCAATGGACATAAGACATCAAACACAAGCCAGCGGGAGATAGTGTAGAACACCCTGGCTGTACCTAACATTTGTGATCATCACAAGACTCTCTCTGCACATGAAGAAATCAGGTTTAAATGGCAAATAGAAATATTTCTGATGATTTTTTAAATGTAAGTAATATTTTGTGTGTGTTAGTTACTGCAGATAACTTTCAAAGGAGTGGACTAATTGGGGGAGGCAAACAAAATAATGGAATACTATGTCAAGTAGAATTCAGTCAGTAAACAGAAACTACTGTTGATATTTCAGTAAGAAAAGTATTTAATATAGATTATTAGAATGGAAATTTGTTAGAAGTACTGGAGGAACAAACTGGATGACTATGGCATTACTGAAAGATCAAGAAATGAAACGAAGCTGCTCTTATGCCCATTGGAGCCTGTTTTCATATGCCTCCTGACTGCACAGCTGAGAGGAAGACTATGGTTGTCTTCTGGGTATAGTCAGCTCATGCTTCTTTTCTTCTGTGTTGCCACATGCCTGATGAGCACACACTAGACTAGTGCTAGAGTCTTGAGAAAAATAATGACTTCTAGCTTCCGTCTCCCTTCCAGTCTCATGAAAGTGCCCCATCGGCAGACCCTACACTGGAACTTCACTGACAATAGAGACTTTAGTCTTCTAGCACATGAAGGATTAGAAGGGCAAGGATGGTGCTAAGTGCTAAAACAAGAAATATTGGGCACAATTCATCCCTGGTTACTTAGCATTGCCAAAAATCCAGATACAGCAAAGATAAAACCACTAGATCAGTAAAATTGGATTTAGTAAGAGTTTATTGTGCATATAAGAACAGTTCAGGACCTGGGAGCTTTCAAATCCTAAACTGGTATGAAGCTGAGGGGCATGGTCTTATAAGATGGCATATAAAGAGAGAATGAGGAAGTTGTTTAACCTTTAGAATGACTGATTATTACAATGGGGGTTTCCAGATGGCAGGGGATTGGTTAAAAGTGATTATCTTATACCATTTTTAGGAAGATGACTTAAGTTTCTTTTATGATTACCAGAGGCATTTACAAGAACTAACCTAAGTGAAGTTTTACTTATGTTCATGAAATAAGCTAGATTTAGTTTTGCTTATATGGCTTAAATGGTTTTGTTTTCTCAGGGAATTTTCAAGTCTGGTGTCCATTTTGTGTTTAATTTTAACAGCATCCACTGCTCTTCTTTGCACATTAGTTGCTCTTGACCTTTGCATGTTTGCATCCATTCTTCTTATTAAAAATCAGTGGTCACAATGTCTACAAAAGTGGGTGGTCACAAAGTCCCATCACTCACTACGTTAATCTCTGAGTTTTGCTTAGTCCTCTTCTTCTTAGGAGCAATTTTACTTGCGACTAAATTTTATAGCTTAAAGACTGAATTATTTAGTTATACTTTCAGCAAAGATGGAGTAACAGGGACTGGATTTACCTCCTGCCTAAAACAACTGAAAAAAGACACCAAATACTTGAAACAATGGCTCTCATGAGATTGGAAACTTGGAAAGAAAGTAAAGTGATCCCAGAGATAAAAGAAACAAATGAGGTGAGAACGAAAATTGCCTGACTTACTGACTGGAGAAAGTTTGTAGGTCACTTCATGAAGAAGAAGAAACCATGCAGAGCCCAAGTTGAAAAGATAGAGTTGAGAGTATGGAAATTTCAGGGCAGGGCAATGGAGGGGCAGAAGCCACACAGACGAGAACTCTGGAGATCTTCAGAGAGTACCCTCAAGGATTCAGTTTAGTACCAACGGGTGCATGCATCTGAGGAAACTACTCAAAATTGGGAAAAGAGGGAACAGTGGCTAAAGCTCACATAACGCTGAGCGGTGTGTCTATTCCAAATAATGAGAGTGGAAAATCTCATAATTCACTGAGCATTTGGTAGAGTCTAAAGTGTTTTGCTGCAGTAGTGGGAAAAATTGATTTTTGAATAAATGCTGCTATGGTCCACCTAATAAAATTTAAAGGCGAGACCTCAAAGCATCAAATAGCTTTCAAATAACTTTTCTTTATCTCACAACAAAGTTCAAGAATATTTATAGGGATACAAATATATATAGCAACCAACAAGTTAACATTCACAATATTTAGCATCCAATCAAAAGTTACTAGCCGTGTACAGAAGCGGGAAAACACAACTCGTAACTAGGAGAAGCATCACTCAGTTGAAACTGACCCAGCAATGACATAGATGATAGAATTAATAAAGTATATTACAACAGTTACTATAATTGTGTTTCATATATTCAAAAAGCTAGAGAAAAGAATAAATGTTAAGTAAAGACATGGAAGATATAAAATAGACCAAATTGAATGTCTGTATATGAAAATTACAATTACAAGATGGGAAAATACACTGCATGTACCCAATTATATGTTGTCTATAAGAAATGTACTTTAAATATAAAGGAATGTGTAAAGTAAAAGTAAATGGATGGAAGAAGTTATACCATGTTAACACTAATAAAAAGAAAGCAAGAGTAGCTATACTAATTTCAGACAGAGCTTCTTTCAGACTAAGGAAAAATATCAGTGATAAATAGGGACAGTACATAATGATAAAGGGATCAGTTCTCCAAGAATGCATAATAATTCTCAACATGTATGCATCTAACAACAGAGTGTCAAAATATGTGAGGCAAAAACTGATAGAACTACAAGAAAGAATAGATGAATTCACTATTATAGATGGAGAATTCAACACTCCTCTATCACAAATGGACAGATCCAGCTCATAGAAAATCATTAAGGACATAGCTGAACTCAATAACACCATCGATCAGCTGGATATAACTGATAACTATAGACTCCTTCAGCCAACAACAGCAGAATACACATTCTTCTCAAGTTCACATGGAACGTTCACCAAAATAGACCACATTCTGGGCCATAAAATACACTTTAATAAATTTAAAAGAATGGAAATAATACTATGTTTGCTCTAAGACCACAATAGAATTCAACCAGGAATCAATAACAGAAAAATAGTTGGAAAACCCCCAAATATGTGAGATTAAAAAGCACACTTTTAAGTAACACATATGTCAAGTAAGAAATATCAAGAGAAATTTAAAAATCTTTTGGAATAAATGAAAATTAAGGCACATTTTATCAAAATTTGTGGGATGCAGTGAAAGTAGTGTTTAGAGAGAAATTTACAGCAGTGAATGCAAATACTAGAAAAGAAGAAAGATCTAAAATCAATAATCTGAGGTTCTACCATAGGAACTAGAGAAAGAACACATTAAACACAAAATAAGAAAAAGAGATATAATAAAAATTAGAGCAGAAGTCAATGACATTGAAAACAGGAAATTAATGGAGAAAATTAAAAAAACCAGAAGCTTGTTCTTTGAAAAAAAATAAGTAAAATTGATAAGCCTCCAGCAAGCTACTAAGAAGAAGAGAGAGAGGGCACATATACTAATATCATAAATGAAAGAGAGGACATCACTGTAGATCTCATAGATATTAAAAGGATAATAAAGGACTACCATGAACAACTCTATGCCCGTAAATTTGATAACTTAGGTGAAATGGACAATTATTTGAAAGACCTAATCTGCCATAACTCACACAAGAAGAAATAGACAATATGAACAAGTATATACCCATTAAAGAAATTAAGTCAATAATTAATAATCTTCCAAAATGGAAAGCACCAGGCCCAGATGAATTCACTAGTGAAATCTACCAAACACTTCAGGAAGAAATTGTACCAATTCTCATCCAGAAAATAGAAGCAGACAGAATACTTCCTAATCCATTCTATGAGGCCAGCATTACCCTAAGGCCAAAACTAGAGAAGGAAATTACAAGAAAAGAAAACTACAGACCAATATCTTTCATAAATATAGATGCAAAAATCTTTGACAGAATATTAGTGAATCAAATCTAATGGTGTATAAAAGGAATTATACACCATAGCCAACTGGGAATTATCTTAGGGATGCACAGCTGGTCAACGTTCAAAAACCAATTAATGTAATCCATCATGTCAATAGGCTAAAAAAGAAAAATCACAGAATCATATCAGTAAATGCAAAAAAAATCATTTGACAAAATCCAACATCCATTCATGATAAACACTCTCAGTAAAGTAGGACTAGAGGGGAACTTCCTTAACTTAATAAAGAATATCTACAAAAACCTACAGCTAGCATCATACTTAATGTTGAAAACCTCGAAGCTTTCCTGTTAAGATCAGGAACAAGACAGGGATGTCCCTTCTCACCACTCCTTTTCGACATCGTATTGGAAGTCCTAGCTAGTACGTAAGACAAGAAAAGGAAATAAAAGACGTATAGATTGGGAAGGAAGAAAGAAAATTGTCTTCGTTAGCAGATGACGATTGTTTATGTAGAAAATCCAAAAGAATAGACAAAAATATTCCAGCAACTAATGAGCAATTACAGCAGGGTTGTAGGATACAAGGTTAATACACACAAGTCAATCACTTTCCTGTATGCCAGCAATGAAAAAATAGAATTTGAAATTAAACACACAATACCATCCCAACAACAACAACAACAAAAACTCACAACCCAATCAGAAAATGGGCCAAAGATCTGAACAGATCTCCAGAGAAGATATATAGATGACCAACAGGCACATGAAGAGATGTTCAACATCATTAACTATCAGGGAAATGTAAATCAAAACTACAATGAGATATCACATCACTCCCATCAGAATGGCTATAATTAACAAGACAGGAAACAAGTTTTGGAGAGGATGTGAAGAGAAGGGAACACTCATACACTGCCAGTGGGAGTGCAACTGGTGCAGCCACTATGGAAAATAGTATGCAGATTCCTTAAAAAATAAGAATAGAACTACCATACCATCCAGTTATTCCACTGCTGAGTATTTATTCAAAGAATACAAAAACATGAATGTATAAAAGATATGTTCACCCCTATGTTCTTCACAGCGTTATTCACAATAGGGAAGACTTAGAAGCAACCTAGGTGCCCATCAAGGGATGAATGGATAAAGATGTGGTATATATACACAATGGAATACTATCAGCCACAAGAAATGATGAAATAGGCCATTTTTGACAACATGGTTGGACCGTGAGGGTATTATGCTCAGTGAAATAAGTCAGAGGGAGAAAGTCAAATACCATATGATCTCACTCATAAGTAGTAGATAAAGACAATGACAAACAAACACATAACAACAGAGATTGGATTGGTGGTTACCAGAAGGGCGATAGGGAGGAGGGCGAAAGGGGTGATTAGGCACACGTGTGTGGTGATGGATGGTAATTAGTCTTTGGGTGGTGAACATGATGTAATCTACAGAGAAATTGAAACATATAGCAATGTACACCTGAAATTTATACAATGTTATAAACCAATGTTACCACAATTAAAAAACCCACTTATAGTAGCATCCCCCAAAATGAAATACTTGGGATCAATCTATCAAGATATGCACAAGAGCTATATGAGGAAAACAACAAAACTCTGATGAAAGAAATCAAAGAACTAAGGAAATGGAGAGTTATTCCATGTTCATGGATAAGAAAACTCAATATTTTCAAGATGTCGGTTATTCCCAACTTGATCTATAGATTCAGCGCAATCATAATTGAAATCCCAGCAAGTTATTTTGTAGATATTGACAAACTGATTCTAAAGTTTACATGGAGAGACAAAAGACTCAGAATAGCCAAAACAATACTGAAGTAAAAGAACAAAGTTGGAGGACTGACACTACCCAACGTCAACATACACTGTAAAGCTACAGTAATCAAGACAGTGTGGTATTGGTGAAAGAAAAGACAAATAGATCATTTGAAAAGGATAGAGAGCCCAGAAATAGATCCACATAAATACAGTCAACTGATCTTTAACAAAGAAGCAAAGACAATCAAATGGAGAAAAATAATCTTTTCAACCAATGGTCCTGGAACAACTAGACATCCACACGGAGGAAAAAATGAATCTAGACACAGACCTTACACCCTTCACAAAATTAACTTAAAATGGATCTCACAGACCTAATGTAACACAAGACTGTAAAACTCCTAGAAAATACCTAAGAGTTATATCATTGGAAGAAATCTGGATGACCTTGGGTTTGGCAATGACTTTTGGTATGCAGCACCAAAGGCACAATCTATGAAAGAAAGAATTGGTAAATTAGACTTCATTAAAATTAAAAATTCCTGCTCATTGACAGATACTTTCAAGAGAATAAAAAGACAAGCCAACGACTGAGAGAAAATATTTGCAAGACACATCCTACAAATGACTATTATGCAAAATATGCAACAGATTCTTAAAATTCATAAGAACACAAGCAACCTGATTAAAAAAATGGACCAAAGACCTGAACAGACACCTCGCCAAAGAAGACATACAGATGGAAAATAAGCATATGAAAATATGCTCCATATCACATGTCATCAGGGAAATGCAAATTAAAACAACAATAAGACATCCCTACACACCTATTAGAATAACCAAAATCTAGAACACTGACAATGCCAAATGCTGGCAAGGATGTGGAACAATAAGGACTTTCATACACTGCTAGTGGGAATGCAAAATGGTACAGCCACCTTGGAAGAAAGTTTGGTGGTTTCTTACAAAACATACTCTAACCCTACACATGCATAACCCTAAACATACTCTAACCATATGGTCTGGCAATCATGTTCCTTGGTATTTACCTAAAGGAGTTGAAAACTCATGTCCCCATAAAAAGTTGCATAGGGATATTTATAATAGCTTTATTCATAATTGCCAAAACTTAGAATCAACCAAGATGTCTACTAGTAGGTAAATGGATAAAATGTGCTAAATCCAGAAAATGGAATATTATTCGGTGCTAAAAAGAAATGAGCTATTAAGCCATGAAACAACACAGAGCAACCTGAAATATGTATTAGTAAGTGAAGGAAGCCAATCTGAACAGGCTACGGAATTGGAATTGTATGATTCCAATAATATGATATTCCAGTATGGGCAAACCTATGGAGACAGCAAAAAGATCAGTGGTTGCCAGAGGTTAGAGGGGAGGGAGGGATGAATGGGAAGATCACAGAGAATTTTTAGGGTAGTGAAACAACTCTGTATGATACTACAGTGGTGGATACATGTCAGTATACATTTGTCCAAACCCATAGAATGTACACTAAGAGCGAATCCTAATATAGACGACAGACTCTAGGTGATAAGAGTGTGTCAACGTAGGTTCAACAGTTGTAAAATATCTACCACTCTGGTGGGGGATATTGATAACGGCGGAGGTTATGCATGTGTAGGGTTAGGGAGTATATGGGAAGTCTCTGTACCCTCAACTCAATATTTCTGTGAACCTAAAACTTTTATAGAAAAGAAAATCTACTAAAAGATAATACACTACATGTGATTATCAGCAGATTGGACATTGCATAACAGAAGATTAGTAAACTTGAAGACATAGAAATAGAATCTAAGATAAAGCTCAGAGCAAAGACAGACTGAACAAAGTAAACGAAGAATCAGTAACCTGTTAAACAATTTTATGCACTAACATATGCATGTAATTGATGACTTTCTAAAGGAGAGGGTGTTAAGGAGACGAAAGGCAGAATAACATTTGCAAAAATAATGCCCCTAAATTTCTAAATTTGATTAAAACTTTAAACACACAGATCCAAGAAGATCACCAAACCCAACCACAATAAGCAAGAAGAAAATGCACCAAAGCATATAAAACACCAGTATTTTGAACGAGTGACAAAAAGAAAATCTTAGACACAGCCGGAGGGAAAAAAGACACACTATGTTCAGAGGAACAAAGATAAGGATGACAGAAAATTTCTTGGTGGAAACTAAAGAAAACTAAAAGACAGTGGAACAATATCTTTAAGATGCTGAAAGCAAAAAAGAATTGGTAACCTAGAATTCTATCCTTGGTGAAAAACCTGTCAAAAATAAAAAATTAAGCCATTTTAAGCTAAAAGCTTATGCAAAAGCTAACAGTATTAATCACCAGTAGACCTGAATTAAAGAAATGGTAGTCAATCTTTCAAGTGGAGGGAAGATGACGTCAAATGGAAATCTAGATCAATACGACGGAATAAGGAACACTGAAGAGGTAATTACATGAGTAAATATAGAGGGTTTTTTTTTTTATTATACTATCTCTCTAAAAGATCATCAACAAATGTGTGCTTTTTGCCAACTGGAGTAATGGGAACCAAATTTACTCTCCTACCTGAAACAACAAAAAACATAATGAGAACAATATATGAAACATTGGCTTTTGAAGCACTGGACATCAGGCAACAAAGGAAAGTGGTAAATTGACTAAATACTTCAAGTAAAAGATTGTTTGCTAGACTACACACATAAACATGCTTTTGACACAAAGACTGAAATTAAAAGAAAAGGAAAAGAAATGCCTTGTAAATACTAACAAAATAAACACCTCTGGTGTGGCCACTCTGGTATCAGAAAAAGTATAATCGAAAGCAAGATGAATTACTACACAAGGGTACATCTACTAGAAAGATCCTATTTCTGTGCATTCAATATCATGACTTCAAAATATATAATGCGAACACTGACAGAACTAAAATAAATTCAATGTCATAGTAGAAAACTTTAGTGTTGCTGCCTTAATAGCTAATAGAAAAAGCAGGCAAAAATTCTATAATGTAGAGAAGATCTTTAAAATAATCAAAAAATTGGCCTAATTAACAAATACAGTGTACAGAAGACATTTATCAAAATTGATTATGCACTGGGACATACATAAAGCCTCCACAAATACCAAAGAATTTGATCGAGTATATTCTATTGTCACAGTCGAATCTAGTCAGATATCAGTAATAAAAAAGATAAGTACATAGGTAGTTGGAAAATAAAGCGTATATATCTGAATAGTCCATGGGTTAAAGAAGAAATCACAGTGCGATTAAGAAACATTTAAACTGGATTATAATGATGATACAATATTTTAGAACATGTAAGATGTGAGCAAAGCAGTGATTAGAGTGAGATTTGCAGGCTTAAATGCATGTGCTAGAAAAGAAGAAAGGTAAAAAATCAATGATCTTTTCTTCAACCTCAAGAATATAGAAAAAAAAGCAAAACAAGATGAAGAAAGAAGAAAAGAAAGTGATAAAAATAAAAGTGAAATTAATAAAATAGAAAAAACTCAGAAGAATAACAGTCAAAAGTTGGCACTACAGAAAGGAAAAAAATTTGTAAACTCGGCATTACTTTATCAAGAAAAAGAGAAAAAAAGTATCATTAATATCAGGAATCACTACATCACTTCAGATTCTACAGAAATTAACTTCTACAGTAATTAAAAAGATAAGAAGATATTCTAAATAGATATAAACCAATAATTTAGAAAATGAAAATGAAATAGAAAATTTTTAAAAAATACAACTTACCCAAACTGATAGAAGAATATATAACTTAAAGTCTATTAACTTCTAAAAAATTATGGTTTTTATTAAAATTTTTTCTTTAAAGAAAATTCCAGGCTTAACAGCTTCAACAGCAAATTCTTCTAAATCTTTAGGAAAATAATAACAGCAATATTACATAAACTGTTGCAGAGAATAGCAAAAGAGAGACCAGTATAACTTTGATACCCAAACCTGACAAGGACATCACATCAATGGGAACTTGTGGACCAGTCCCTTTCGTGAACAAAGGTACAAAAACTGTAAACAAAATATCAAAAAGAGAATTTAACAATATTTAAAGGAAAAATATATCACATCAAAGTGGAACATATTTCAGGCATGCCAGAGGGATTTATCATTTGCAAAGCAGTCAATCTAACTGATTAAGTTAACATAAAAAGGAAGAAAAATTACGTAATCATATTGATAGAATCAGTTACTGCACTTGATAAATTCAGGAAGCATTCATAAAAAATTTTTTAAAAATTAACAACATAGGAATGGAAGAGAATTTTTTAACCTAATAAAGAATGATCAGAGATACCATATTTAACAGTGAAATATTGAAAAATTTCTCTCTGAGATTGGATATTTGATAAGAATGCCCATTTCACTAGTTCAACATTTTACTTAATAGTCTACAGAGAGCAAGAAGGCAAGCAAAAGATGAAAGAGGAATAAAGATGGAAAAGATAGGAACTAAACTGTCATTATTCTCAGAAAATTGGATTGTGAAATAAAAAGTTCCAAAGACTCTACAGACAATGTATTAAAATTACTAAAGTGGTGTTAGCATAGTCATAGGACACAAGTTCAATAAGCAAAAATCAAGTTTATAATTAGAGACAAATAACTAGAAAATTAATTTTTAAAATAATATAATGTTCGATTGTGTTAAAAATTACCAAATAGAAAGTCATAGTACCTCTACACTGAACATCACAAAAATCATTGACAGAAATTTTAAAAGATAGAATAAATTAAGCGATATAACATGTTCACAGATTGAAAGACACAATACTGTAAACATGTTGTGTTAGTTAGAAATTATTGTGTAACAAATTCCTCCCACTCTTGGTGACTTAAAATAACAACCAGTTATTATTACTCACGAATCGTCTAGTCATAGGGGAAGGGCTGCTGATCTAGGTCATGGTCATGACTGGTCTCACGTATGCTTCTATGGTCATCTAGTGGATCAACTGGAATCTAGAGGGTCCAGAATAACTTCACTTACATACTGAGTAGATATCTGGCTTAAACTTGGACAACAGGTGTTAAACGGTTGTTTGTCTCCCATAATTAAGCAAGCTATGCTATGTTTGTTCATATGGTGGTGTGGCAGTGTTCCAATAAAGAGACAGGATAAACAAAAGCCTTCTTGAAACCTAACTGTGACACTACACAATGTCATTCCACTGCATCTTATCATCCAAAACAAGTCATAATCCTAGCCCAAATCCGAGAGTTGGATAAATAGATTTATATCTTGATAGGATGAGTTACAAAGTTCCATTGCAAAGGATGACTATAGGAAGGATGGAAAATTATGGGCATTTTTCCTTTCTATAACAGATGTTAATTCTTTCCAAATTTGTTTATAGCTTCAGTGCATCCCAATAAAAATCCTGTGGGTTTTTTTTTTGTGTGTGTGTAGGTTGAAAAGCGGATTCTAAATTTATTTGGGAATGTAAATGGCCAACAATCTCCAAGGCAATCTTAATAAAAAGAACCAACTTGGAGACCTCCACTAACAAATAAAAGGACCTAGTATAAAGTTGTGGAAATTAAGATAGTGTGTTATTGGCACAAGGATATGCATCATGTCATTTTAAACAAAGTTGATGTAGAAGGTAGCATGGAACTAATAATCTTTTCGATACACTGTGCTAGGTCAATTGAATATTTTCATGAAAAAAAAGAAAATTGACCCTACCTAACACAACACACACACATGCAGACACACACACGTACACAAATCATTCAAGCAGACTGCAGGTATAAGTGAAAGGGTAAACAATACAGCTTTTGAAAAAGACATTGGAAAATATCTTTATGTCCTAGGAGTAGACAATAAGTAATTCTTTAACAGGACGCTAAACATGCTAACCATAATTGAAAAGTGAGAACTTAGACTTTTTGAAGATTAAGAACTTCTGCTCATCAAAAACATCAGTAAGAATGTGAAACTGTAATTCACAAAAAAGGCAAAGAACTCTGCAACTCAATAATAGCAGACAATCAAAAAAGAATATACAAAAGACTCGAAGAAGGACCTCACAAAAAGCAGATAGCCAATGGTGGATATAGATAAAAAAAGGCACATGAGACATTATGATTTATCAAGGAAATTGAAATTCAAACCACAAAGGGCTACACAAACACTAGAAGGACTAAGACAAAAAAGACAAAGAATATCAAGAATTGGAGAGGATATGGAACATTCAAAATTCTTTTATAATGCCAAATGGGAGTGGAAATTGTATAATCACTTTAGGAAACTATTGATACAGACTAAAGAATTCTACTCCCAGGTAATTACTCAACAGAAATACTTACATATAATCACCAAAACATGTATATAAGAATGCAGATCACAGCCTTATTCATAATAGTCCCAAACTGATAACAACACAGATGTCCAAAAATAATAGAATAGATAAATAATATGTTGTATATTCACATAATGGAATACTTTGCAGAAATAAGAATGGACAAACTATAATTATGTCCAACAACATGAATGAAACTCACACACGTAATGCTGAATCAAAGAAGCCAGAAACAAAAGAGTACAGACAGTAACTCCGTTTACATAAAGTTCATAAAATGGATCTATAGTGCTACAAGTCACAACAGTGGTTGTCTTGGGGAGGACTGTGACATGAGGACTTCTGTGGGGATGGTAATGCTCTATTACTGACATGCGCTAGATTTCTGGGGGAAAAAGAGAAAGAAAAAAAGCCAATGATATTTAATCATACCTAGAATGTTTTAGAATAGGGGATAGAATGTTACGGAATTTGAAATATATGCTATGTTTTTTTTTCAGATAAGGCTCCATAAACTGCTAAAACCTTATGTTATAACTGCATGCTCTTACATTGCCTGCTCATCTGAGCTTTTGTTGCATTCAATAATACCATATACTTGTCTGATCTTTGATCTTAGTTTATTATCCAAATTGTGTCTCTGCTGGGTTTAGCACCACCATTTTACATAAATACGTAGAAATAAACCCCTTTGGACAATATTAAGTACTAATTCCCAACTGGGGAAAGTGCATTTTTTATTAATCAATTCATTTCACAATTTAACGGGAAAGTTTAAATTTTTTTTCTCATTAGGAAAATAGGCAGATGAATTTGTATTAAAAAATATCCTTGTGCTGGAATACAAAGGCTCAAGTCCTTAAAACAAGAAACCTCAGAGCACCTGGCCCAAGGGCAGTCTTTCCCAGATCACCAAAGAAGCAATACATTTATAGGAGCTGAGAGGGTAGCTGTAGGAGTGGTGGCACTGTGTTCTATGGCTCCTTTGATAAAATCGTGACCCCATAATTTGGAGACCAGTTGGTTGCATCAAACAACGAAATTGTTATTGTTTTAGTTTCCTTGTGAATTTTTCACTAAGGAGTAAAGAGCTATTTGTATTTGACTGGGACAGATTCTAGAGAGATTTGGCGAAAGGAAGTGCCCATGCAACTCTATATGCAAAGCATATATGAATAGACACATAGGTATATATGTGTATACAATCCACTTATACATCTGTCTGTCTATCTATCTATCTATCTATCTATCTATCTATCTATGTACATCTATCATCTGTCTATGAAAAAGAGTGACCTATCTGTGTTAGAGAATTACTACTCTTTGTATTGTGAAATTTTGAATGCTATGACATATGCTCCTATTATAGACTTGTATTTTAAGACAGAAACATAAAAGCATAAAAAATAATTCTATAAGACAACTGAATGTACTGTTACAATATCCTCAAGATATTTTCTTTCAAAATATACTGTATAGGACATTATAACTACAATTTTGTTATTCAGAATGGCTTATTGAATTAGTTAATTTATAGAAACATTTTTAAAATTCCTTTTAGCCTATCCTCATTTCAGCTTAACTAAGAACATTTTAATAGACACCCTCCCAACACATACACAGAGGTGCACACACACTAAATAAATGGAAGTGATATAAGTCATATTTGTTTTAGAGACTCTAATAGCCATAAAAGAAAAGCTAGAGTTATACTTGTCTCCTCTCTCCCCAGTCATCCACCCCTGTCTCCATTAGAGGGTTCTCTTAATTCTGGGAATGTTAACAACTAATCGTTTCTGAACCATGATTTGACTCTTACCGAGCCTCATTTTTCGTTTGTTTTCTTTGTTCTCATTGGATATTTGAGTAGGATGTAGTTGGGTATTAAAATATATTTTGAAAAGCAGGATGTATGCTACAGCAGATTCACCTGTGACTGGAGTTCGCTCAGTTTTCTTATTGTGAAGACTTAAGAATGTAGAATACACTAAAATGTAGGATACATGAAGACAGGAACTTTTATCTCTATCACCAAATGCCCATTGCTTAGAATAGCACATAGTAGGCACTCAATAAAAATTGTTGAGTGAATAAATGAGTAGCGTTTATACTCCACTCCCTTCCATGAAGTAGTTCTAACTCTCTGACAGTCCCTGTTCCCCAAGATTATGACACCAGAAGCTGCACTGTGAGCAGCCTCCTTTCATCAGTGCTGGTAAGAGTTGGGCCAGAATAAGACTGAGCTGGTTCCTTTCTCTTCTCAGTTGAAGCATTTCTCCAGCTGTATCTCATTAATGTCTTAGGAAACCCAGAAACTAATTTGAGTAGAATAGCATTATCTCTAGGTTTGCAGCCATTTTCTATTGGCCTCTAAGAGAAAGGACATCAAATAATTTCTTATTGTTTTTCAATTGAAGATGCAAGAAATTTTATAGACAAAAAGAGTTGATGCGTTTGAAACACAAACTAAGAAAACTTGTTTTGAAATAAATTTCTAGGCCCAAGATGGAGCTGCTCCTGCCCGGGATGCCACATCAACAAACTGAAACTTGGATCACTTTCATGTCCCTGTGAATGTTCCATTTGACCAGAAATGCAGTATATTTAGTCAGTCAATCCCCAAATGCCAAGCCAACTTTGGCCCTTCTCATCCCAAACAAAGTTGACGCTATGGCCCCAGCAATTCAGATATTTTCTATTTGTCTCTTCCTTGTTCCTTTCTTTATCCTATAATAGTTTCTTACCTTCTGCCCTATTTTGCACTTCTCCAAATGGAAAATGTCCGCTTCATGAAGTGTTGCATAAAGTTTGTTTGTATCACAGAAATTGTTTTCTTTAATCACTTTTTTAACACTTGTAATATCCTTTCACACATAAATGGCCTACAGAACAAATAATGCAAGTTTCTGTAACATAATTTGTTAACATTTAGATGAGATACTGAAAGAAATCATAGAATAAGAGAAAATGAGAAAATTATTTATAAGGAAATTAAAAATTTTTACAGTGTTGAGATATATGACACGTGGATAGGTAGTTATAGATGTGATACAGTAAATGAGCAATAGTAAAATAATAGGGCTCTTTTGACACAAAACCAGAACTGGATTTGTATGTTTTCCAGGACTAGAGTGACATTCTAAATAATCATCTAGTCTTTCTCAGTAATTTTAAAACTGTAACTATGGATTAAAATTTCAATGTTCTGTTCCATTGCATCCTGTGAAACCGGAATATTCACATCCTGCCATTTATAATCAAGTACTCCAGGTGCACTCTCATTCCCCGTCCCCACTCCGTCCACCTCCACTCTCTGGCACCCAGAGCCTTTACATCTGCAGGGACTCAGGACCTGACGATTATGTTCTTGCTGAGTGAGGCTCACACGTAATACTTTTTATGGGTCACTCAGGACGTGGCATTCATCATATCTGCCTACAATCTACTGGCCAGAGCTCACTCAAGACAATACCTAACTGCAAGTGATGCTGAAAAGTGGTCTGCTTGTGTCCCCAGGAGAAAGAGGAAGGAGATTTGCTAAGCAGCTAACCAGTTTCTGCTATTGTGATTATTGGCTTGTATATTACCAAACAGTTTGAACTTTTATTTTATTATAGCATTGAATGCTCTGACGAACATTTGTTGTTAACCATTTTTTTCTTGAAACTATCTCCTCCCTTGATTTAAGTTTTCATTTTTTTCTCTTCTACTCTTATTAGCCATTCACTCTAGATTTCTTTTGAGGACTGTTCTTTCTCTGCTCAGTCTTTAAAAGTCAAAGTCGTAATTCCAAAGACTTCCATTGTCATCTCTCTGAGCTTTCCATTCTAAATATAACTGCTACAATATCATAAAGAAAATGCTTGTCCCCAAATTTTCTTTACATTTTGATGATTTTTAAATCCAATCAGGAACCCTGCTAAATTCTAGATTCATAATTCCTACAGCCTAATAAATAATTTGATTTAGAAGGCCCATAGGCACCTCAAATCAACCACATTGAAAAATTAATCAACTAATCTTCATCGAACTCCTTCTTGTATCGTCTATCTTGGTAAATGATACTACTTTTTGCATTGTAATTTCATATCCTTTATTCTCATATACACACTCTTCAGTGAATATCTTCAATTCAGTTACTGCTTTCTACAATTTCTAGATTTTAGTATCTTTTGTATCCGTATCTATTCTCCACTGCCTGAATTCATGCTGTCATCAGTTTTTTGCCTGACTTTTAAATCTTTGTTTACTAGCTGCTCTCCTGGAATTGAGCATAGTCTTTCTTCAACTCATTATCAACACTGAGAATCAGAAGGAAGTGGGAGAGAGCTTTCAAGATAGAGCAGTTAGAAAGAACCAAATTGGAATGTGCAATTAACACGGTGGATTGGAGGACCCTGGAGAGAAGACTAAGAGCTGGGCAGAGTAGCGCCTGGGAAGAGAAGATGGGCATCAGAGCCAAGTGTTAAATCTCTGCACAGGGTTCATTATCTGAACAGAGACTACGGTCAAGGTGATGGGCTAGCCAACTGAACTTACTAGACAGAGCCCTGTGGTTGAGCAAAGCAGAGTCAGGAGCACAGACAAGAACAGGAATTTTGGGGTCACATAGATGCTGAGCAGAGTCAAATTGGAATAATTTGAAGTACAAGAATCAGAGTGGGCTGGGATGTAAACTATGAAGCAAATTTCCTAGATAAGCTCTCAGCCAGCTCTGTTAAATGGCCTGAATGAGAATCAGTGTATGGAAACTTCAGAGAGAGACGCAGATTTCTGTTCACTCTGAGGAATACTTTTAAATCACCGGAATTTTTTGTCAAAAAAGTGGGCTGCCTGTGAGTTAGTAAGGTCCTGGTGGCTGAAATGGTTCAGAGACATCATGAGTGCCTGTGAAGCTGTTGTAGAGACCATTTCTGAATTGCATGGATGAAGGGATTAGACAGCTGCTAAACTTGTTTAAAACTCTCAAATATTATAATTTTTTATCTTACCTCTCAATTTTAAAGTTATGTTTTGGTTCCAACTGGGCTATGTGCCATTCTTTCACATTCTGCTCCTGTATAGCAGACGTTAAGTTGCAGAAATTCTCCTGTGTTATCCTGCTTGTGTTGCATTCTCTGTCCTCAAAGAAGTGGTTTTCACCTTAGTCTCATCCATATTCAACAAATACATTGTTTAGTTTGCTCTTCCCTCACCCCTTCCTGAGTGAACTGAGCTGCCAGTTAACTCGACCAGTTAGTTCAATCAGATTTTGAGTTTGAGTGGGTCTTTTAGTTGAACAGGAAAGATGAAGAGACGTGAAGTGCAGCATCCTAATCATGGGATTCAGCTTTGGCAAAGAGAGAAGACTAAAACTGACTGGCCCTCCATGGAGAGAGCAAAGCCAAGTAGCCGTGACTCAAGATCTAACTTGGGAAGCTTCTAGCTGAGAAGGCTGCGCTTCTTAGATTTGTTGTCAAATGTAACATTTGGAAGTGGTAAATCATTGCGGGAGCCTGTGTGCTTGGCAACCACATTCCTGCCTGGGTTGCTGGCAATACAAGCTGTGGCTTCGTAGTCTCACACAGTTCTGATGGGGACATGTTAGCCATCAGTGACTGATCATTTTGGGAAAACCTGACAGAAAACAGAAATTTTCCTTACTTTCTCTTGCTATAATGAAGTGAGCAGAAGCTGAATGAAATAAAGTTGTCTCATTTATTATACAGATGACTCACATGCTTTCTGACTCATGCCAGTAAAATCACTCTGCCACTAGCAGAAATATGCCAGGACCTAAGAAAAATTGTGCTCTGTGCCCCTCTACTTCCTGAGGACTGGGCTATCATGAGGCTATTCAGATCTGCCCTTTGCTTTGGAGCTCGGGCAGTAAGTCATTCAGTTGCAGGACAACTTTTCCGGCTATAGATATACCCTTCGAAAGAGGATGCTGTTAATCAACCCTGTCCATGACATCATTAACAGCTCCTGCACATAAGTAACATATTCTAGCTTTGTCATTCTCACAATTTAAAATGCTTCTGTTCTTTCAGACAGCAGCTAAAACAAAGATGTGGTGGAAACGTGTACTTTCTCAGAACAGATGCCTCCATAATTGTGCTGTTGAAAAGAATGTGCTGTCATGCTCTGCATTACGTCTCCTTTCCATCTGTTTTTTGTCTGGTTGTGTTTGAACAGCAGCCATCTTTTCCCCTCAGCTTGCTTTCAAAACTCGATGTGATAGGGAGATTGCCAAGGGTTTGAATAAAAGCAGAATGTAGTTGTGTGATGTCATTGTAATACTTTGCCCAGTTGAACACTCAGAATATGTGTGAGCAAACTATCTCTAAATTCACACTACAATCCTACACTAATTTTGCATTAGTGTTTAGAGACAAAAGTTAACTTACTAGAAAAATACATTTGGTTTATATCTATTGAGATTTCTTGAAAGGTAAAATTTTCCACTTATCAAGAGCAGGTTTTCACTTTTTCAATTGCAAAATTTTCTATGGGAATAATAGGATAAAACCCAGAGCTTTAAAATGCTTTTGCTTCCTCATTTATCCAACTTCTATGTGAGTGCAGAGGTCTGGGCACAGGAAAATTAAGTGACCGACCGGAGACTCTACGGAAAACACAGACACTGCCATTCCTGGGTCTCTGGACCTCTATTCTGGTGTTGTGTAAGCAGTGAAGTCTGTACATCATTTTATTTCACCTATGATATTCACGTGATATTTATTATTACAAAGTGGTCATTCATTGAGAAGAATATTCCAGTTCTTTCTTGTGGATTTTACATTCTCCTCTTGAAAAATTGAAATCATCCCTGCGTGACTATTAACATTTGTAAAAACATTCCTTTCCCCATTCACCAACCTTTCTTTTCCCTGTACCTCATTTTATCTCCACTGGTGGAAGCCTGCCACAGGGATTGTTAAAGAAACAGGAGAGCAGAAAGACATCTATATAAATTGATACTGATTCTTTTGGAGACTCAAATTATGCATAAAGGTCATTTTTTAATGTAAATTGAGCTAAAAATTTCTAGGGAAAATTCTAAGATAAATTAATAAATGTGGATTGGTTGATAGGGTAAATTAGATATGACTACTTGTTGATCCATCTCTGAACCAATTAAATTGTACCTTATCTAGAGTTCCAAAAATATGTTCTGTTAGACTTGATTTTTGTATGTTTTCCCCATGAAATAAGATTTCACTGTAAAATAAACACAGGGAATGTCAGGTAATATACTTCCCTGAGAAATTTATGATGCATATTTGCATGATAGAACCTCTGGGATGTCACATAATCAAAAAGCCCTTTTGACTATGTTTAACTGTGCTAAATACAGTATTTTTCCCCTTGCCATTCCTATTGACAAACTGAAGAATTGGTGTCCCCTAGGACATTTACTAGGAATCTCTGAACTAAAGTTTTCTTCCAGTAGGTAATAGAGAATCATTTCTAAAACTCACTAATAACATTCAAAGTATGGAAGTTTTGGTGAAACACAAATTGCATTTTCTATGTTAGATGACTATTTATTTGAATAAATAATTGCCACCTTTGAAAATAATCAAAAGGAAAATTAACTATGAGCCTCTTGAGAGTAGGTACTATTTATTTTTGTATTCTTACCATCTAGCAGAGTGCCATTAGTCAAAGGTCAATCTTTGGTGGGTTAATAACAGTAAAGAAAAAGATATGTGAAGATTTTAGATTACCTTGTACAGAATAATGCTCACTCAAATGTTAGAAAATTAAAATTTGTTTCAATCCACCCAAATGGTACATTTTCCTAAAAATAGCCTATTTTCTTTTGTGAAATGACTTTAGTCACCAGTAGAATCTCATTGAGAATGGATGCAGTCTATTTATATTTTTCTAAGCTAAAAGAAAAATGCAGAACCATTGAGTAGCTATTATAGCTGTCCCAAAAGAGCCTATCCAGCTTTTTTTTTAAACATGACTGTTTTCTGAGAGATAATAAAGAACAATATTCGTTAAACCTGTATCATTTTTTTATGGTACTTTCAATGCAGTCATAGATTTACTTAAATTTCTATCATTCCAGTGCAAACAAGCATATAATATTTTCCAGTGGAGTTTTTGTTGCTGTGTTGTTTTAAACCTACTAGAAATACCATGTAATTATTGCCATGGCTATGAAAACGTGGTTTGGCAAAACAGGAGCATGAAGTGATAATAGTCAACGTAATGCAAATTTGAGGTTAATAATAATTTAGGGTTTATAGTAATCTAGGACTAATTATCCCAATTCTGTCTGTGTTTTCCTTTTGACACTTTAAGGCTTTTTGCCTGTTTTTTAATGTGTTTTAACTTCAGGTGAATAAGGTCACATCAAAACAAGCTTGGAGAGGGGCTCTGAGTAGATTAGTGGGCAGCGGTATCGAAGCTGTGTAGAATTATGGTCTGACAACACTCTCATTAGATTTGTAGCTCCTGCGTAAGGGTATATCTGGCATTAATCTGGTGGTTTGGAGCCATGGTCCTGACATAGAAAATATCACTATGTCTTCATACCAGAGAGAGAGAGCCCCAGGCTGATGGAAACATCTTTCAAACTATTAACTGTACAATAGATTATTGTGCCATATAAATCAGAGAAAAATTTTGACTGTCTGGACCCATGCTCTTTATTTGGCCTCACTTAATTATTTCCTCTTCAGTATTACTCTCCTTGTTATTTTTTTGGTAGTAGTTATTCAGCTACAGTGTCTGATCATTCCTCTGCTCAAGTCTTCCTGCTGGTTACATTTTATTCCTAAAATATTTTATCCTTCCCAATAAAACTTTTTCCTTTCATTATCATCCAGCATCTGGAATTCTTTATCTTTCTTAAGAATGAAATTAAAAGGGAATTAACACCCCCCCATAGTCTCTTCATCCATTATTTCAGTAAATATTTTTAAATACCTTTGATTCTATTATTTGTTTTATATTCTGCTTTTATACACACACACACACACACACACATATATATGTAACTATATGTATAGCTTTATTTCAAACTCCTCAAAGGACAGATTCTATTTATTTAGTCTGAATTTTGGAGAGTTCAATATGATACCAGATATATCAGATGGCTCACAAGGCAAGTACTTGATAAGTACTCCATATGTATTGCAACTGTCCTTAATGATTGTTGATTCAGTATTGATTATCCATATGATATTAAGCCAATTTATCCTGAGTTGTTCTCTTTTCCTAAAGCCACGTGAAAGTTAAATGGAGGGATCTGTGATGGCGTATCTGTTTATCATGTGATTGGGTCACATAACCTAGCAAAGCTGAATTGATATATCTTTAAGGATATGGGATATTAAAGCAATGATATGAGAAGGAAAAAGAATAATCAGAGAAGTACATTCAACCTAGTATAAAATCTTAATGCTTTCTGATTATGCCATGTGAATTAAATTATTAAAGAATAAAAGTGAATATTTATTGATTGCCTATGGTGTGCCAGGCACTAGGGACCTACTATGTGCATACCATGAGAACAAGATAGACATGATTACTTCCGTCATCAGACTTACTATCCATTCGCATTGCATAAACAAATATGTGGTAAAATAACTATACATTAGTATACTTCCTATAAAATGGTGGTGGATAGAGCATTCCAGGGAAAGATGACATGAAATACATAGGCCCTGAGTTAGGAAAAGTCTTGGAGGCATATTCTAAAAAGCAGGTAAGAAGGCCAATATGGCTGGAAGGTAACATCAAAAGGGAAAATGGCAAGACATAAAGCAGAGGCACCACATGCATTCTCGGCCCATGATGAGGAGCTGGGATTTTATTCTAGGTGTAATGAAGAGCAATAAGAAATTTTCAAAGGAGTGACATGGTCAGATTTATGATTTTAGGGTTTTATATTTTTGTGTAGAAAAAAATGAATTGGTGGGAGTGAAAAGTGGAAGGAGAGATAACTCTTAAGCTTTTTTTTCTTTTAAGTTCAGGCCAGACATGTTGATGGCTTCTTTATGATGGTAGCAATGGAAAATAGAGAAGTCCATGAAATAGAAAGAGATTTTTGGAGGAAATATGATAAGATTCATTGTTGGTGAGCTATAGAAGATAAGGGAAAGGAAGTAAGTAAAATGACAGTTCTGGATTGAATGACTGTATGATTGGCTGTGCTATTTACTGAGAGAGAAAGCGATTTGAAGATTTGGGTGGTGTAGGTTCCATTTTGGACTTGCTTCTTTGGACTTTCTATATTTGAGATGTCTGTTAGACATCTAAGTGGAGATGTGAATCAATCTATCTGTCTGTCTATCTATCTAAAATCATTTATCATCTACCAGCTTATCTATTTATGTGTGAGTCTGGGGCTCAAAAGGACAAGTCTAGATTGGAGCTACAAATTTGGGAGTCAGTGTGTAGACGGTACTTAAAGTCACCTGAACCAGAGAGCATAGATAGAGAAAAGTGAGAGGGCTTTGGAATGAGTGCTGAGATACCCCTATCTATGAGGTTTTGGCAAAGGTGGAGAAGTCAGACAAGGAACCTGAGAAGGAGCAGCCAAAGGGGAAGGAGGAAAGCCAGGAAGTGTAGTGACACTGAAGCCAAAGCAGAGAATGTTCCAAAGAGGAAGAAATGGTCATCTTTACCAAATGTTGCTACAGTCAAATAGCATGAAGACAAGTGTGTGCTGCACTTTAACAACCTGGGGCCATGGATAACCTTGACAAGAACCTTTTCAGTGGAGTTATGGGGAGGCAACCAGGGAAGTATGTGCTGAAAAGTGAAGGTGAGATGAAGAAGAGACAGAGTGTGTGCACAATTCTTCAGAATTTTTTTTGTAAAGGACAACAGAGAAATGAGGGGGAAGCTGATGTGGCATGTGGAGGTCAAGGTAGGTTCATCTGTGGTTCATGAAAACTGTTCTGGTATATTATGAGGCAGTTTGCACATTGTGGAATATTTCATAGGAACAGAAAAGTCTAAGAAATTACTGGGATTTAATTCTTATTTGAGTAGTAGTTAAACATTTTTATTGATACAGGCCATCACCTATCTTTCTTGGTCACTTCCATACCTGATTATAAATGTATGTTACTGACAATAATGATCCGCCAAACAGCTGGTTTGAAAGAGCTTTCATATTTTACACAGTTACAAGTGTCTGGAACAATCAGGGAAACAGCAACACATTCTCTGTCTGAAGGTGACCTTGGTAAATAGCATATTTTTAAAAAAGAGTGTAATGCCATTCAATGATTCTAGCTGCAACAAATAGAAATTTTTTGCCACATTAATTCTAACTTATCTTTCTCTGTTGCTGGTGTTTATAGAGGTGTTTCTAGAACCCTAATGTCATTGTTGCCTCTGCCTTTTCCAGTCATTCTAGAATTGTCTTGTTAAGCAAGAATTAAACTTGGATAGAAAATCAGCATCTACCTTAATAACAAGCAGAGCTCTGCAGTTCTCTAACATTGTGACATCATGGCAAGAGTGGCAGGAGAGAAGATGTATGTTCAGAGGCAGCCTGAGCTGCCTGTGTTCCCAAGGCATCCTTTCTAAGTGGTCCAGGCCAAGGTCACCACCACCACACGTGCTTTCTGTGGCAGCCTCACAGCAGAGATGTCATTGGCAATGTTGAGCCCTTCTGAAGAGGAAAAGACATCCAGGGCCTCTGTTGTTCTCATATTCTGCATATTTTATTGCCTTCACCAATGGATGGCAACACAAAGTTTTGTGGTAGAACTTTTTAAAAACATTTCTTACCTTTGAAACTGTCTCTGAACTCAGAACCTTTTGGACGAATTTGTCTTTTATCTGTTTGATCATCAGTATTTTAAAAGCTTCTACTTAGACTAAAAGGATTTAATGAGGTAAAAACTTTCCTATCAGAGTGCAGAACCCAAAGAACTGTCTAGAGGGTCCTCTTGTGGGCTCAGTGTTATCTAACACTCAGGATGTTGGCTGGAAGAGTTTTCAGATGACACATAATCTGAGACTTTTTTTTTTTGAGGAAGATTAGCCCTGAGCTAACTGCTGCCAATCCTCCTCTTTTCGCTGAGGAAGACCGGCCCTGAGCTAACATCCGTGCCCATCTTCCTCTGCTTTATATTTGGGATGCCTACCACAGCATGGCTTGCCAAGCGGTGCCATGTCTGCACCTAGGATCCAAACCAGCGAACCCTGGGCCGCTGAAGCAGAACATGCACACTTAACCGCTGTGCCACCGGGCAGGCCCAATCTGGCATGTTTTGATAGATGGGGATGAAGTTCCTTATCTTGGCAAGAAGATCAGGTGCAGGAACTAACTTGATACCATGCTGAAAAGATAAAAGATAGTTTCTTCTGTTCATGTTTTGAAGCACCGTCTCCTCAGTCAGAGATATTCCTGGGTGGCAGTAATAAGAAGTGCCTACCTGTTCTCATTCAGCCTCTTCAAAATAGGTTTGTCTAATTTTATCAGAGGGAAGGCCAAGGGAAGAAGGCTAAACTTGCTACATAGTGAATTGCTTGTCTAGGTGGCTGCAGTAAAATCTTTAATGTAAAGTTGTGGCCTATGCTTGATTTTTTGTCTCTAAACTCCAGGAAACTGTCAAATGGGGGCATTTGGGAATGACAGACATCTAATCAGCATGTTTGCTGCTGTTTTAGGATCTACTGATTGTTAATACAGTGGCGCCTCTGCCGTTTCATAAAGGTCATTCTGTCACAAATCTTGTCTGCAGAAGCTCGTTCAGCTAAAGGTGAGTGCTTGAGGAAGAACAGGGTAACACGACAGTTTCAGGCAGATGCATGCATTTGATGAGGAGTTGGAAAGGAAACTCAGAAAGCATCAATTCCATTCTTTTAATTTTTCTTTTGGACTACCCTGTTTCATAAACTAAGCTTATAGAAACATAAAACAAATGAATACAATTAACTGATCTAATTTAGAAATGACGGACTTTTAAAGCTGATTATTAAAGTTACCTTGATCCAAAAGTTTCATGCGTTTGGAATGTTAGCCATTATTCATTTTGTATGTGTGTGCACGTGTATGTGTGTCTGAATTGATTAAAAGCAAAAGGACAATACACTTTTAAAATGAAAGGTGTTTTTGTTCTGTGATAGCCCTTCAGGTACATGGTTTAGAAGTGAAAGTAATATTTTGATGTTATTTTTACTTGTTCAAAGTTGCAACGTGATTTGGTCAAAGTAGGAAATACTCATTGAATCAGCGTTTTTGTTTTGTCTCATGCCGTTTAAAAGGAGGATGAGACCGTAGTATTCATCCAAGCCACTTCCAATATCATGGAACCAACCCTACCTTATAAGCCAGTCTGTTACACCTGTGCCTGGACCCATTGACTGACAAAATTCATCCAAGGATGCTCTGCAGTTATTTGCAGCCATCATCCTAGATCTTCTTTGCTTTATCTAGACCTGCCTTTTCTGATCATATTGCTGAATAATTCAAACCCTTGATTTCTGTCCCCAGATCTAATGGTGCCTCTAGATCACCCCTTAGATTTAAGGATTTTTTAAATTGGTGTTGACCTATTCTTAGATTTAAGTTTTAACTTTCCCCCTGCATAGCATCTGGTTCTCAACTCTCTTTCGTTGATTCTGGCTTGACTCTCTGCCTCTTGCCATCTCTGATTTCATTGGAAAGGACTGGGCATGAACATACCCTGTTTTGGAGTCTCTGAATCCAACCCTGAGTCAAGTTTAGCCCTGGAGCCAGCAGAGGTCATGCTCAGAGAGATCATTGTTTATTCTATGTCACCTCACCACTTTGATATGATCAGTTAAACCCCTTTGTGAGTATAGCTGCAGGTGTTGGTGCAGTCACTGAAGTTTGGCAGTGAACTAGTAAATTTCATCCTGAACTAAGCACTATGGTCAGGCACTTGTATCTTAAAAGAATAACCAAAAGGTAATCAGAAGATCAACACTAACCCCCTTATCCACATAATAATCTTGTGAAATCTCCTCCTTTTTTTTTTTTGAATCATAAAGTTAAAAGCATTTGTTGAGGAGAATAGCCAGGATAAGAACCATAACTTTTCAATAAGCAGTTCTCAAAGTGTTGTCCTTTCAGGGTATTCATGAAATCAAAACTATTTTCATAATAATTCTAAAATGTTGTTTTCCTCTTTACTCTCATTTTCTCACGAGTATATATACAGTAGAGTTTTCTGGAGGCTGCGTGATGTAATGAGGCCACTGCTGTACAGCTAATGGAACATTTGCTTGTGTATTCTTGGGTTTTAAACTTTTCTCAGCTTTAATTTCTAATAATCTACATAGCTATAGGTATAATCTGTAGAAATAAAAACACTTTGGGATCCTCAACTATTTTTAAGAATATAAAAGAATCCGCAGACTGAAGAATTTGAGAATTTCTGGTCTGGGCTATTGAAATTCATGACTTTCTATTTGCATTGTTAGAATCTAAAAGATGAATTATTTCTCAATGTCTCCATTCTCAAGGTTTTGATCCTTATTTAAATCTATGAAATCTGCTTTGTTGTTGAGAAATTTGTCCTTCAAGGAAACAATAAGAATTCTCAATAAGGTGAAATTAGATGAATTCTATGCTATTTTTTAAACACACATATAATTTAAAATAATTAGCATGTAGCTTCAAATATCGGATGGCTCAACAATAACCATATCTGTAAACCACCAGTATCTTACTTAATCTCTTTGTGCCTCAATTTCCTCCTGTGTGAAATGAAGATGACAACTCCGGCTATGTCAAATGCTTGTTAAAGATAAGAGAGATAGCACATATTTTTAATTGAAACTTACTTGACATATAACATTGTATTAGTTTTAGGTGTACAACATAATGATTTGATATATGTATAGACTGCAAAATAATTACCACAATAATTTTAGTAAATATCCGTCATCACCCACAGTTATGATTTTTTTTCTTGTGATGAGAACTTTCAAGATCTACTCTCTTAGCACCTTTCAAATATCCAATAGGATATTGTTAACTGTAGTCATCATGAAATAGTGCCTTTAAAGCACTTAGAGCAGTGCTTAGAACATATAGTAGCACTCAACAAATGCTAACACTTAGCCATGACCATTATTTCTACCCAGTTGGCTAATATTGAATGAGAGCTTAAATTTAGAATTGGGATCAACATTTCTTCTGAGGTTAATTATTTTGGAAATATCTATGAAACCCAAGAGGAAGCTTAATTTTATTTTGTATTTTCTTACACACCAATTTAGGGAATATTTTTCACTTGCTAAGTGGTTAGAATGAAACTTTGGGCCTTGTAATTGTTCTCTAGTTTTTCAGTTGGCTTATTTGGGAGTGACAGAGCACAGAGTGGGGACAACATGCAAAAGAGAAGAGGTAGAAATAATAAAGATTTGACAGTCTTGTTAGAATATGGACATAAGAATCTGACTTGTAACTTCAGATCACTTACTGATTGGACTGCTTATTCTAACTTTAGAGAAAGGAGTAGAGACTCAAGTGCTTACCATATGCTATCTTCAATTATCTGGAGCTGTTTGCAAGGCCAAAATGTGCTTTCAAATCCTGAACTTTCACTTTTTCTCCAATTTACAGTCCTAGGATTAGGATTAAAAATGATACAGACAAGTGACTTTCTGTTTTTAAGTTAGGTCCAGTTTGCTGAGGATAATGATTTGTGATGAGAACCTGAAGAAGCTGCTATAATTGACATAGTCCAAAGTAGCAATCTGATTATAGGATTCTCAATTGCAGCTCTTTTAAACTAATTCCATCTTGGTTTGGGGAATGATGTCATGGTGTCTCACTATGTACTTCTTCCATGTATGCCAATCAAAAGCAATATCCACTGAAAGTTTATACGTAAAGATCTGAGTGGACAATTTAGATGGCTTTCATGTTCATATAATCCACAATTCAATTGGGGAAGGGGGCTTTGGAGTTGCAATAGGATAGAATTGGGACACAGCCTTGGTACTATCTGAATTCTTCCTGCAGAGTAAAAAGCAAGTCACAGTACACACTATTATTAACATGGCATTGCCTAACCTGGAGGGAGTTTGGTGGCACCTATGGATTATTCCTTTGCTTAGGCTCTGTAGGCCTCGGTACCAGATGAAAGTCAGCCAAAATACCGATGTTGCCTAATTTCAGTCTGAGCTCATATTGAAATCTTTGTTGTTGTACAATTTATACAAGGGACTCCCAATCCAGAGTACACTTATCAGTGGAAAGCAGAGGGAGCTCAGAACTGAGTAAGGCAGTGGCTTTTGCTACTAGGCCAGATCTTTCTTACTTGGCACATCTTTCTCCACATGCTGCCTTCAGCTCAATCAGCTAGATGAGAGAACAGAGCATCATCCAAAGAGAAAGAGCCACAGAGAGCAAGAGCTACCCTGGTGTCCAACACTGTCAGTGCTCTGAAGGGTAGGAGTACCAGCCAACCACACGTGTGTTGATCTCAACCTTCAGAACACAAGCTAATAAAGTATTCTTAATTCAACTAATAAATGGTAGCATTGCTCCTTGAGGATAGACTAGGGATGACATGGGTGTGGGCAGGAAGGGGCTGAAGGAAGCTGTGAGCTTCTCTTTAGTCAGTAAATTTAACCCATCTTATTAAATCAGTACTTCCAATTTACAATGCATTCAACTAGGATCACAGAATCAGTTTAACATAATTGGCATAAGGAGAATATCTTCTCACCTGTGACAGTTGGAAATAATTAAAACATTCATAATCCCTTTCCATAGATGATACTATCCATGCCTTAAACTTTTACTTTCATCTAATGATTGCAAAATCTGAGTATCTTTTTTTACACTCCAAGTATTTATTGGTCATATTTGTGCTGAATCCACACCTAAAGGCACCTCAGAAGCAGCTTTTCCAGGAACGACTGCATGATGTCAATCTTCTAAATCAGCTACCCATATTTTCTACCGTCAATCCAATTTTCTCAGTAGCTAACTATGAGATCTTTCTAGACTCCACCACTCTCATTTTGCCAGTTTCATTGATCTCTGTGTGCTGCCATTCCACCTCTCAGATATCTGCAATCTCCACCCCATCCTCTCCATCTTCACTTTGAGTTCAAATACTAGTTTTCCTTCATGCAAACTGTCTCCTTCTCCTAAATATTCAAGATCATCCTCAGGAGTGCTATCTGATAGTAGGATATCCTGTCTTTATGATAAAAATTCTTCAGCGATTTCTTTAGTGTTATGAGAAGAAGAAGTGAATTAACATTTATTGAGCACTTCCCATATTTTAGGTACTATGCTTGAAATTGGAAATATTGTGTTTTATTTAACTTTCCCAACTATCCTGCGAATGGGCACAATAATCCCAGCGTCACAAATGAGGAAACTGAGTGTTAGAGAGGTAAAGTAACTTGCCAGACTTGTAAGTGGAAGTGTCAAGATTTGAGTCTCAAGTTGGCTGACTATTTTCTCCTCTGATTCTTTTTTATTATCCATTTTCATTCACAGAGCCTATCAAGTTCTCTTATGACTCAGGCGGTTAGTATCTGCCATTCCCTTTGTTTTCAGGATCCCCCACTCACTCCTAAGCTCCATTTTCCTTCTACTTGCTCTGTAAACTTTCCTTTAAAACAAACCCCCTCTTTAAATCTTCCTTGATTTCCCCAGGTTTCTACAGGCCTTTGTGCATAGCTTCACTATGGCAGATATGCTTTATTATAATCATTTTTGTGTTTCATGTGCAATAACTGTCTTCCCAATTGCCTGTGACCTTTCCAAGGTCAGGCTCTGTCTCTTTTCAGCTGTGAATGTCTACAGTACTGCAGGGTGTCTGATACAAAGCAGGCACAATAAATACTTGGCTGGACGAATACATAACTGCATGATAAATGTTGACTAAAGAAAAGCAATCACAGTCGTTCACAAGATTCTACCAATTCTGCTGAATGTTAACACGAGCAAACATTTGCCATTTGTCTCCCTCCCACTAGAATGTAAGCTTTTATAATGACAAAACTTTTCATGTGATTTGTTCACTCCTGTGTACCCTGCACCTACAACTGTGCAAGACTCATAAAACGCATTCGATAATAGTGCATTGGATAAATTAATTTCACCATATACCTGGTATCTTGTACAAGAGGAACATATTTTCTCCAAAGCCGATTTTATCCCTTTAGGTCAGTTTGTTCATTAAAATTTTTGACTGTCAAATATGTGTCCAGTACCAGCTAAGAATTGGAAATAGAAAGATAAATAAGCCCTTAGGAGCTTACATTTTAATAGATGATTATCGGTAATGTTAATGTAGTTACTTTTTTGAGATACACTGACAGCTGAAATAAATAATTTTCTGGTATCATGCTGATATTTAGCTTTGCCAAATTCCTTCCAAACTTTATTGATTAAACTGTAGTCCTCCTCAGGGGTTATTTCTGTGGCAGAGTAATAATTAGCCAACACAAAGGAGGAGAGGGCAATTACAATGTTACAATGTATGGCCCACAACTTCTTTCATTTGTGAATCCATGGCAATTTCTGAAAACCTGAAGTTTCGAAAGAAAACTTTAATGGATTTTTCTGTTAAATATGAAATATTTGACTTTCCGTTTCCTGAAAGATAACCATTATCATAGCGCCCTGGTAGTATATGCAAAACAAATTATTTAAATAAATAATCCATAAAATCAATATTTTTCTTCCTTTTTTGGTGAGTGGTGTGCAGGTCCGTGACCAGGATCCAAACCCGCCAACCTTGGGACCCCGAAGCAGAGTGTGTGAACTTAACCACTACGCCAGCAGGCTTGCCACAATCAATATTTTTCTTTAGTCACTTTATAACAGTCCTCTGCTATAATTTCAGTAAAGTATGAGCAAGTTGCCAAGTGAGTTTCAAGGCATTTTATCTTAAAGATTATTTCTACAAGTCAGAAAAACAGAATAAAATGTTTGGTGTTAAATAAAAGCTATTATGGGGAAGAATTGTTAAGAAAATCCAGTAATTTTTCACCAAAGTTCTAGCTTTAGGAGAAAGGATAGTACTTTCTTTCTCTCTTTCTTTTTTGTTTTGGTCTGTCAACTTTATTTCTTGTGAATTCTGGTATATGGAGCAGGTATCTGGACTCCATTATAGCAGTGGTAGATTTCAGAGAACACTTCTGTGTTACAGCATCTTAGTCTTGATTTTTCAGACCGTCTGAGCACTAATGACCAGTACTCAAGAATATAATGTAAGGATCTCAATTGCAGCATGGTTTGTGATTTAACTGGTTGTATGGGTTATATATATACCTCCACTCCAGCACTTTTTTAAAAAAATCATATTTAGTAATTAGCACCACTGAATTGTAAACTATTTCTGGGCAAAAGACCTAGCTTTTAGCAGGTGTTCAAAAATCGTTGGTAAAAAGCTGGTTTAATATCGAAATTAAATCCATGTTTCCAAGTCCTTTAAACAAAATAGCACATTTCTGAAGTACTAACTTCTTTAGAAAGTATGGATCTCAAACTTTTTTTGCTCGTTCATCTAGCCCCTGCTTTAACAGGCAGACCCAGAATGAAAAGGTTGTAGTTTACACTCTCCACTCTAAGGCTGACAGTGACACCAGTTAACATGAATTAGCCTAACTTGTGAAAGTCCCAAATTGCTGGCAGTATTGTAGCCTTTACAATGAAAATCAATGAGTTAAATTGGCTAGAACAAATAAGGTGACAAAGGGTAATGATGAATGGCAGAAAGAGAGAGAAACCTGCAATTTAGGAACCAATAAAGTCATTGCAGTTAGCTCAACACAGCAACTTGATGAGACATTTTAGAGAGTTAATTATACGTTTTACAAGTGATAGCCAAGGATTTTATTGTTTTTCTCTTCTGAAGTTAAAAGGAGGGTTTGTTGTTGAGTATTTTGCTTGGATGAAAAATGGGGATCTCACTCAAATGAGAATTATAAAGGAAGCCATTTGCCAAGGGTGTTTAGGAGATTGAGCTGGGTAATTGGAGCACTTCCAGGAATAGGTTTTATTTTCATCAGATTAAAAAACAAATCAACCGCTTATTAGCAGTGTAACGCCGTTGAACGAAGCATTCTTGTTAGGTCAGATGTGTATTATGGATCTGATTTGATAAATACAAACTAAGTATGATTCTTCACCATCGAACCCTTATGGAAAAGAGCAAATTGTACAACCTTCACCTGTGAGTCAAGTTTTTAGAAGGGATAAAGGGATGTATGGATATTGGGGGTAAAGTTCGAGGACATAGGATTCTTTGGGACTTCTACAAGTAGTCCCCTCTCTTGGGCCCCTGTGATATCAGAGATGCAAAACTTGAGTGAGACTTTATAGGGGTGAAATTAATGATTGACATTTTCTGAAGCAAACCATCAGTTCTGCAGATGCATCATCACTGCTACCTCTGAGGTTCAATGTCAAATGTTGAAAAGTCCGCTGACAAACAACTAGTAAGTGGTAATAAAAGTTTATACTAACTCTAATTCTGAGGATCACTGAAAATATTTCAGGCTGCAAGGTAATTAAACAACTACACCAGACCATAGAGTTATACATCATCAACTGACCATGGCATTAGGATTCAGCAAACTCCCATGATACCTGGATGCAAATCAGAGGATTTCCAGGGAGAATCCGGAAATGATGAGATGGGGAAGCCTGCTCCAGCATGTTGACTTGATGTCTCTCTCTTTTTTTATTCTGGCTCCTAAAAGAACAATGAATGGAGGCCTAACTTACTGGGTTCCTCAGGCAGCAACATGGAAAGAATAGTGGCCCCAAAGTGGGCAATAGGAAAATTCCTTCTGCTGTGGAAACACCTGTGTTCGTTGGAATCTTGGCGTGTGGCCATGACCCAGATCCATGCTCAGATGTGGATTTACCATAAAGCTACAAGATTTTGCTTCAATGTTCTTCAGTTGTAGGAACCCAAGCTAAGCTTCTGGAAGAGACTAGAAATGTATTTATATGACCATGAGTACTGGTAAATTTACAAATGTAACATATTTAAATGGAAATTTGTAAGACTCTTCTGTCTTTCTATTCTAACTTCCCTATCCTCACACTTTCCTTCATGTTAGGGGACATTGTAGTGACTATAGGTATTTTAGCTATCTGGTTCTAGGTACATTGACTTGAGGAAATATTTAGCTGCAGTTTAGTGGTCTATAGTTATGTGGCTCAGAGTTTCTTCCATGTGATGTTGAACAACAGTCAGGTAGGCATATGCCAATGCCATTATGAAAGTTAAGAAGGGCTGCAAGCAGGATCAGCTTCAGAGGTGTGTGACCAGTGAGATTACAAAGTGTCTGGCACTTAGAAATGTCCTGCATGGTTTAATCATCTGCAGTCATTTTCTTGAAATTCTTTACTTTTTGAACAAGAGGTCCAGCAAATTTTATAGCCAGTTCTGGAAGCAAGCACCATTTACAAACATTAATAAGCATACAGAATGTGCACCACATTCAGCTCATCTTTTACATCATTCAATGACATTTTATCGCTGAAGACAGAAGATGACGCTACAAGTTATTGACTAATTCAGCATTTTCCAATAGTTACATGTTTTCTTTTCAAGTTTATCACATAGCTGGAACTCTTTAAACACGCACATTAACGTGAATTTTTCTTTTAATATTTCAAACATAATGAGATTATTTGCCCACTGTAAGGCTGTTCAAAGCTTATGTCATGAGTGAATCGATGTTTCAACATCTCCAAAATAAAATTTCAAAGAATCACAAGAGAATAGAATGTAAAGGAAATGTCAAATTTACTCAAAAAGTTATTAAAGGTCAAATAAACCACTTTAATTAAAAATGTGAAAGACTTTTTGGAAAGTTTCAATAAAAATAGTAAAATGGTATGCTCCTGATTTTGAAGTATCTGATTGTAATTTTAAAATTAATTTGCTAAATAAAGAAAGAAAATTCAGATAAATGATAAAAATCAATAGAAATTATCCTCGTATCCAGAAATTAATGGTAAGAAAACAACTTTCAGATCATACCCAAAGTGGTGATTCATTAAGAGGAGAAAATTTTCACATAAATTAATGAGTAAGCTCTTGATTTAATAATCCAAATATTGAATAAGAATAAATTGTCTATATAATCATATATGCTTCTTTATAATATATATACATATGATTAGTTACTGCATAATCAAATTAGAAGTTTCCTGAAATCTTCGAGTTCCTATGTATAAGAAACTTGATAGAGGCATTCTCAAATTTAACATTATAAAGTTTTACATGATGTTGCTGATAATAAATAATGAAGCTAAAAGAAGCTTTTCAATGCTATCAATTTTAAAAGTTTTTACTAAGCTTTCTAGGCAATTATCTCTTTATTCCATATATAAAAAAATTAAAAAATATCATGTTATATAAAAGGGTTATCAAGGGTGTGTAGCTAAAAATGTAGGTAAAAGTATTGGTGTGTCAGCAAGTTAGTAAGATACGATATACCAATTTTCCTGGTTTTGGAAATATTTGTGGTTGTGAGCTACTTAAAATTTGCAAATTTTTGTAGCTTTCTATCTCTTTCTAAGTATTTACTGCTAAAAAATATAACTTGATATTTGTAATTTTGTATTTTGTTTTCAAGTGCTAACTGCTCCCTCCCCAAATTTTCTGTTCTCCAGACTCCACAAAACTTGGCTTCACCTCTGCTCATTTCAACAGTTTAGTGAAGAAATGACACGTCATCTGATTATCTGATGCTATAGCCAGTGGTTTAAGTTTATGATCTCATCGTCAACTTAACAAAGATGTCATAGACTTTTCTGATTGTAAAATGAATGGCTATCCAGGAGTGAAGGATTGCTCCATTCCACACCCTTACTTTCTTGACCTTTGGGCTTTGGTGGGACCTTTGAAAGCATTTGACAATGTACCCAATTTTGTAAATTAATGAAGTCTCGGAGACCCGTAAGTGACAAGGCATACAGTGATCATAAACATACTCTAATTGAAACTTTTTTTATTGGTAAATGAGAAACATGAGGTTCAGAGATATTACACTATTGATAAAGAGAAGAGCTGGCATGCAGGTTTAACCCTCCTCCTGGTTCTTGTCCTTCCTCGCTCATTTAACCAACTGACTCTTATGGAATGCCAGGCATTATGTAAGGTGCTAGAGATTCAACAGCAATAAAAACAGTTTCTGCTTGGAGGCCTTATAATCTAGTATGGAAGGCAGACAAGAAGAGGAAAGTATAATAAGTACTGGTATAGGGATTTCAGCCTTTCTGTCCGCATGCCCAGTACCTGATCTGTTCATAATGGATCCTTGTAAGTGAGTCTCGCATCTTGGGGCTATTTTGAATCATATTCTGGGAAACTCTCCACCATTCTTTCAGGATACCAGAATGTCAAGAACTCAAGGATCATTGACACCCTGTGATCAAGTCTTTCATCTTACCTATTAGGTAATTTCATTGTATTAAGATCAATTTGGTGGAAATTTATCTATGAAAGTTCAGCAGTAACACTACATTTCTGATGAAGTCTTGACAGTTTAAAGTTGACAATACATGCCAAAAGCTTACCTTTTTAAAACTCTTCAATAGGCATAACCTATGTAAAGCATTGCAAATAAAGTTAAAGTTGACATCAACGTTTGTATAGACAATAATAATGGGCTAGGTTGGCATTCACTGTAAGTCAAAGAATAAAATGTGGTATTCTCCAAAAAGGTGAAAACCTAAAGAACTGACGGTAGAGGAGAGGACATTATTTTTACTAGAATATGTAGAAAAATGCAATTCAAAACTACTGGAAAAGTCACTGTAGAAGACTAATATGGCATTTAGTTAGAAGCTCTGGGCAAAAAGAACCAAAATCCAGATAATTATGATAGACATGTTTCTAATAATTTTATTATCATGAGTCCTTAATATCAACTATGTATTCATATTGAAGCTGAAGTTCTGATGAGATAGTGGCATCTTCATTGGTAATTGGGCCCGATGAAGATACAATGTCTTGTATCATAAATTAGTATTTAATTGACTGATTTTTCTTTGTTTCTAATAAAGAAACATGAAAGAAAAGACATACAGAAGGCTTGAAAAGGGTAGAAAGCTCATTCAATGTAAATATACAGCACAGCATCTAAGAGAAAAGTGAAGAGATTTAAATGAAGCTGTCCAGCAGGAGGAAGCAATAGACTTGTGGACGCAGACATGCTTGTTAAGTAAGTAATTTAACAAATGTTCTGTGATTGTCAATTATATGCTTATGTGGATTGGCAATAACAAATAGATAAATTATAGAGTATGTTAGAAGATGTTAAATATTCTGGAAATAAAGAGAGAGTAGAATAGGGTCAGAGTGATTGGACGCGCAGAGATGGGGACAGGGTTATATTGCGGTTTCAAATAGCATGGCCAGAGTAGGTCTCCTTGAGGAAATGGCCTTTGAGTTAAAATCTGAAGGAGATGAAGGAGTTAGCCATGGAGACATAAAGATATGGAGGTCAGGGGTGGGAGAGCATTTCAGAAGCCCCTGCAAAGGCACTGAGATGGGCCTGCAACCAGTGTGTTTAAGAAACAGAAAGAAGGCTGGTATGACTGTGAAAAAAAATTATTTTTCTTAAAGAAAGTAATGATTGATCAAATAGAGGTGAGAAAAAGCAAAATACTTCTCAAAATAAAATGGTCCAGCAGTGGGGCAAGACTGGAGATGGATGGATTATGGATAGATAAAATGCTTGCCCAAAACACGTAGACATGGAGTGTATGGTGAGATTGGGTAAAGAAGAATGGCTAGCTGGAGCTAAATGGAAGGGTTCATTGCAGGGATATGTAGAAAAAATGGGGTGAAATCATGGGGCAAGTCCTAACATGAATGGAGTTTGGATTTTTTTTCCCTGTAAGCAATGAGGAGCCATTGAAGTCAGATTTTTTAAAGAAAAATAAGTGGCAGTTTTATATTCAGATTGGATTCAAAAAAGAGAAACTTGATGTTAACAGGCTTGCTTGTTTTTAATTTTTTTAGCAGTTCTAGTGGATGTGTAGTGCTATCTCAATGGTGCTTTAAATTGCATTTCTCTGATGATTAAAGATGTTGAACATTTTTTTTCACGTGTATATTGGCCATTTGCATGATGTCCGTTCAAGTCTTTTAGCCAATTTTTGTTGGGTTATTTTTCTCCTACAGTAAGTTATAAAAGTTCTTTATATATTCTGGATATAAGTCCTTTGTCAGATATGTAGCAAATATTTTCTCCCAATAAATAATGTTCCTTTTCATTTTCCTAATATATCTTTTGATGAAGAGCAGAAGTTTTAATTTTGAAGTACAATTCATCAACTTTTTATTTTATGGTTCATACTTTTTGTATTCTATCCACAAATCTCTGCTACCCTCAAGGTTACAAACATTTTCTCCTATGTATTCTTTTAAGAGTTTTATAGTCTTGGTTTTTACATTTAGCTCTTGATCTATTTGGAGTTAATTTTGTGTATAAGAGTAAAGATTTATTTATTTTTCTAGTCCATCAACATTTGTCAAAAAGACTATCCATTTTCCATTCACCTACCTTGGCATTTTGTTTAAAAATTATTCAACCCTAAGTATGTGAGTCTGTTTTTAGACTCTTGTATTCTGTTCCACTGGTCTATATGTCTATCTTTATGCCAAAATCACATTGTGTTGATTACTGTAGCTTTGAAGTAACAGACTGACTGGAATTTTCATGCATATCTGAGGATTACGTAAAATAGTACAACCACTTTGGAAAACAGTTGGAGGGGTTCTTAAAAAGTTAAATGTACATTTACATCTGACACAAAAATTCAACTCATAGGTATTTACCAAAGAAAAATGATAACCTATGATGCCACAAAGCTTTTTTAATAGAAACTTTATTCTTAATGGTCCAAAACTGGAAATGACTCAAATATCCAACAACAGTTGAATCAATCAATAAATTGAGCTGCATCCATACAATGGAATACTCCTCAACCATAAAAAGGAACACTCTTCTGATATTTCCAATGATATGGATGAATCTCAAATATATTATTTTAAGCTGAAGAAGCCAGACAAGAGTACATACTGTATGGTTCCATCTTAAATAAAGCTGGAAAAGAGAATTCTAATCTATATTGAAAGAAAGCAGAGGAGTGGTTGCTTTAACTTGGTGAGTAGGGGTACTATATGGGAAGAGCAAAGGAAGCTTTTGAATAAGATGGAAATATTCTATAATTTGATTGTGGTGGTGGTTACACAGGTGAACACATTTGTCAAAATGCAAGGAAATGTATACTTAACATGGCTACTTCTTGTTTATGTAAATTCTCCTTCATTAAACTCAATTGAAAAAAGAAAGAAAGAATTAAGATAAGGTAAAATGCTAAGTAAACATACCTAAAATTCAACTTATCTTTCCAAATTGAACTCATCATATTCTCTCCTACCCTAAACACTCTTATTGTATCTTATACCCAGCTGAATGCATGGTTCCAATATGTTAGTCATCTAAGAATTTTGAGAAAAATGTGGGCCTGAAGAGAAAAGGGCACAGGATAAAATAATACTAACATCAAAGAAAATATCAGTTATATATTTCCTGTGAATAAAAATGTAGCTACCTATTACTAACTAAAATTTAATGAAGTAGAATAAATACAGATGTGCTTTTGCATCCTTGCTTTTTAAGTTACTATTTTTGTCATCCCAGACCTCAAATATGCTAAAAAATTGTATATATAGAACCAAAAGAAGAGTTTGAGTCCTCAGAACATAAGTAGCTGAGATTTCATGGATAACAAGTGTCTTAGTCAGCTCTGGTTGCTAAAACAAACTGCCATAGACTGGGTGGCTTATAAACAACAGAAATTTATTTTTCACAGTTCTGGAGGCTGGGAAGTCCAAGATCAAGGCAACAACAGATTCAGTACCTGCTGAGAGCTCTTTTCTGGTTCACAGATGGCCATCTTTTTGTTGCGTCCTCACATAGCTGAAAGGGCAAGGGAACTATATGGGGTATCTTTTTTAGGGAAACTAATTCCATTCATCATTGCTCTGCCCTCATGACCTGATCTCCTCCCAAAGGCCTCACCTCCAAATACCATCACATTAGGGATTAGGTTCAATATATGAATTTTGGGAGGATCCAAACATTCAGTTTATGGCATCAAGACAAATTATTTTATATAGCATATTATAGTTTTCAAAAGAATTTTACATTATTATTTGACCTGAAGGATCAGAGCTTATAGAATTATAGACTCTGACCCTTGTTCATTCTAGTCCAAGGAGAACTATATTTTCGTAAGGGAGAAATTTGTAAGAAATTAGATTGAATGCAAATAATATCTTGGACTTTTTTCTAAGTCATTCATCATACTGTTGAACTAGAATACGGAAATCACAATCAAATTCTAATATATAAGTAGTTATAAACAGTAATGCTATGCAGAGGTAAGACTAATTTTTCAGACCAGCAGCCAAAACCACTAAGTCAATTCTAAAGCAAATACAAGATGTATCTGCTATTTTAGATTCAATTTCAAGCTTTTCAAATGAGTCATCTTGACATTTAGAATTTGTGTGAGTGGCACTGATCCTTTAGGCACTCAATTCAACCTCCAAAATGTTCCTCTTATCCATTCATTTTGCTCCGACTTCACTGCTACTGGTCAGTCTAAGCTACCATCATCTCTCAGTGGGACCAATGCAGAGTCTCCTAGTTGGTCTTTTTGCTTCCGTTTTGCTACCCTATAGCCTATTCTCCATGCATTAGCCAGTGATCTTTATCAATACAAATCAAATTAGGTCATTTCTCTTTTTAAACTACTGTAATGACTCCCCCGTGATCTTATAATAAGATATAAATTCTTACTTATCCCTTTCCTGCTCTATGGTTTCATCTCATGCTGCCCTCCTTCTCATATGCTATGTTCTAGCCCTGATGCCTTTTCTCCAACTCTTACAAAATACTAACACTTTTCAGACAGCACCTGTTGTTCCTTCCGCTTTTACTTACAATTCCCTTCTCCACCTTACAATTCCCCACACCTGCCTACCACACCTCCAATTTCTAGCGTCTCTTCTTTCTCAACTTGGGTTAAGTGTCATCTATACAGCTGGGCCTCCCTAATATATTTATTTAAATTAGGCCCATGGTTGTGTTCCATCACAGCACTTTGTTTATTTCCTCCATAGCACTTATCAAAATATGCAATTTGAAATGTATTTCTTTGTGCTTCTTTTGTTTATTATTTCAAGAAATATGTATTGAATACCTATTATGTGCCTGGCACTGCTCTAGGCACGGTTCTAAAAGTGAAAAAATCAGATAAAATTTCTCATGAAGCTTACATTCTATTATGGGGAGATAGATGATTAAAAAACCCAAATGAATAAGTTATATAATATATTAGAATGTTATAAATTTTGATTTAATTTAAAAAACAGAGAGAAAGAGTAGCAGGGTAAAAGAATTGAGAGTTCCAGGTGATATTTGAAACAAGTTTTAAGGCAGGTAAGAGATTGGCTATGCCACTATCTGGAGAAGGAGCACTCTAAGCAGGAGAGACGGCCAATCGATGTTTCCCATGAAGGAGAGGGCTTGGCGGATTTGAGGATGAACCCAGAAGTCAAAGTGCCTGGAGAAAAATGAGTGATGGGGAGAGTAGTAGGTAAGACCGAGGTAAGGAGAGGATTGCAGGTTTTATTTGGACTTTGGCTCTTACTCTGAGGCAAATGGGGAACCGTTGCAGCATGTGAGCACAGAGGTGACATGATCTGACTTACAGTGCCAGGAAATCACTCTGGTGACCTTGGTGAGAAAAGACCGTTAGAACTCCAGGAAGAAGTGGAGAGACCAGTTAGGAGGCTGTTGGAGTAATTGAAGTTTGATTTGATGGGGAATTGGTACAGGCAGTTAGCAATGGAGGTAGTGAGAATTAGAGGGATTCTGGATACATTTTGAAGGTACAGGCAGCAGAATTTGCCAATGGATTGGAGGTGATGTATGAGATTTAAAAAACAAATAAAAAATGACTCCAATGTTTTTGAGTCCCATATTCAAACATGAGCAAAGGTATTTTTCCCATCAACAGAAATACAGGAGATGGTTTGAAGGGGCAGGTTTGAATGGGAGGGTCAGGTATCAGTTTTGGGCATAATAAGTTTGAGACGTCCTTTCATTATCTAAGTGGAGATGTCAAATCGACAGTTGAAAATGAGTCTGGAATTTGGAAGAGTGATCTGGGCTTGAGACAAAAATATGGGAGTCATTGGCCTATAAGTGGCATTTGAAGCTATGAGACCTAATGAAATCACCAACAGAGTGTTGGTACGTGGAGAAAGAAAAGCAAGTAAGAGTGAGACTTGGGGCTTTCTAATATTAAGGGGATCGGGGGAAGAGCTTGAACTAGCACAGGAGACTGAAAAAGACAGACCACTGAGACCAGATGAAAACTTAAAGCTGATAGTGAAGTGAAGAAATTGTATGGAGGAGAAAGAAGTGGTTATGTGTGTTGAGTATGTCTGTTTTACTGCCTTTTTCCCTCATTAGACTGCAAGTCACAAGAGGGCAAAGGTCTTGCCTCTCCTACTAGTTATTGGATTCCTTATTTCCAGCACAGTTCTTGGCACATATCAAGTGGTCAGTAAATATTTGGTGAATAAATTTGAAGATGATTAAACAAGAATCATTCACAGAACAATAGAGGACTCTTGTTGAAAGCAAGTACTACAAATTGAAAATAGAGGAGAAAATACATACATAAAGGAGGATACAAAGATTTGGGAAGAGAGAATAGGGAAGTTGTGGTAAAATTAGGATAATCAGTATAGTGCCAGTGTTTCCTGACACTGGCAGTTCCCAAAATCTAGTCCAGACCTCTCTCCTGAACTTTAGACATATGTATCCAATTTTCCACTTGATATTTCCATTGGGATGTCTAAATGATTTTTCAAACTCACTCCCAACCATCTACACATTTCCCTTAGAGTAAAAACTGCCAAAGCTCTCACATCAGCCTAAAAGGTTCTAAATGATCGGAGATCTGCTCCCTCTCACCTCGTCTTCTACCATTCTCTCCGTCCCTCTCTTCTCTCCTGCCACACTGTTATCTTTTCCTTGAAAAAGGTCACTTCCTTACCACCTTGGCTTAAATTGTAATCTTCTCAATAAAGGCTCCTCTGACCATGCTATACAAAAATGCATTCACCTCATGCCATCCAGCATTTTGATGTGCTTTTTTTGTTGTTGTTGTTCCTAACCCTTACCTTATAACATTCTGTGTAATTTACAATCTTTTTCTTTATGTTTATTGTTTATTTTCTGTCACCTCTCACTAGAATGAAAACTCCACCAAGGCAGACAGATTTTTCTGCTTATTTTTTTCTCTGACCTATCTTAAGCACCTAGCATAGTGTCTGGCACATATATTTGTCAAATGATGAATGCTTATAAAATTGGAATCAAGTCTACACTAGTTGTGGAGGGCCTCAGTGCCATACTAAAGAAAGGAAGCTTAATTAGAAAGCCAGCAGCATCACCCAGAGAGTTTTGAGAGGTGCCACGTGAAGAAGCACTGCTATGAGGCCAAACCTGTATTAGAGTTTCACTTGTGTTGCTGTAGAGAGAAAAGAAGCAGAAGCAAGTCAAAGCCTATGGAAATGATGTTATGTGGTGATAAGATCTGAAGTAGAATGATGCTAGTAGGAAAAAGGAAGCACGGATGCAACAGATTAAAAAGAAACAATGGGAGGACTTAAAGTCTGATCACCATTAAAAAATAAGGTTAATTTTATGTGATTGAGAAATTATCAGGCATGAAGGAAAAGTTGTGATTTTTTTGAGGAAAAGATGCAATATTTCATTTTAGGCAAGGTATATTTGAAATAATGCTGGACATTCCAAGAAAATAAACCGGTGTTCAGTAGAGCTGTGGACAGGAACTGCAGGTGATCTCAGAGAGATCTCATAAGAGATCTCATAGTTGGCTGCAGAAGGAAGACAGCTGAATCCATGGAGTCAAGTGAAGTCTAGAAAGAGGAGACTGTGAAGCAAGAAAGGGAGACAGTCAAAAAGGAACTTGGGGGCTGCTCAAAATTACAGAAAAAGTGACATAAGTGAATAGTAAAGAAATGGAGAAGCTGGAAGGATGGAGAAGAATCAGGGTGACAGAATCTGGTTAAAGAGAATAAGTACTGAAAGAAAGAAACTGAACTTAAAAAGAAGACAATTTTAAAAGAGCAGTCTAGCACTATATTTTGGTAGTCAATTGTAAGTAACTGGAGGTTAAAGGCTAAAGAATTTAGATATTTGTAGGAATAAAAATTGCAAAGGAGTATCTCTCTCTCTCTCTTTTTTTTCCTAATCATCCAAGACTTTTGTACATTTGTATGAAAGAGAAAGAGCCCCCGGACGGCAAAAGACTGACGCTCGTAAGGCAAAATAGCCCTTGATGAAATGAGTAAACTATCCGTTTCAGAAAGGAGAAAATTCCCAAACAGGCCACTCTTCCTTCCTGTTTTGCTAATCTTGGTTTCACCAAGAGAAACTGAGATTAGTCGGGACAGAGGACCAGTGCCTGCCTCATTCCTCCTATTCCCTTCACAGGAAGCTCAGTATGTGAGAGCTCTGAGCGGATTGGTTCAGTGGATAATGGGAAGCCGATATTGAGTGAAGATAAGCATTATTCAAGCTGTAAATCAAGAAAATTAAAAGGCTCAGAAGGTACTGTTAAAATAGCAGACTCTCTGGAACTGCGCTTCATTGAGAGTGCCTGGAAACTACTGTCTGCTGGCACGGTTGGCTCTATTAGTGTGGGGAAAATGATTTGTGCTGATAGTAATTTCATCAGAAGATCTCAGTGCTTCACAAACATTTCAAAATGTTCTCCATGGATTTTTGATGCAAGTTCACCGATTTTAACCATGAAGAACATGGTTATTTTTCTTTCTCTTAGATTTCTTTCCTAAATGTTAAGAAATAAACATTACAAGCTTTGTATGTTGGATAGAGTATTCACCTGGGATGGAGACTGAATTGGTTTTTAAAAAAATCTTTTTTTTATTGAGATCACATTGGTTTAGAACATTATATAAATTTCAAGTAAACTTGGTTTTAATACTACTTTTATCACATTCTGGCTGAGAGATAATGAGTAATTTTCTTACCTATTCTATTTCTCTGCTCACAAAAATACCGATAATAATAATGTATATAAAACGCCAACTATAAGGATTTTATGACTTTGAAACCTAAAGACCTGCAATTTCTCCTACGTTAACTCAATCTGAAAATTTATGGCCAAAATGCCTCCATAAAATCATAGTTTGCTGTTTTCCTCTCTTCCAGACACATACCAATAATGGATAAAACATAAAAAATAAAACTGAAAAGATATGCAGCTGGACTTGAAAGCAAGATAAACACTCTGAGGAGCCAGAAACACATGAAATGAACAGGGCTGAAGTGACAGCTGTTTGGGCCATTGGCTCTGTGGAGCAGGAATTGGATTATTTCTGTGGGAAAGGAGAATGCAAATGCTTCCTACAAGTCCAAAGCTAGGCTCATGACTGAAGCCAGGTCTGAGGGTGGTATGAGGCTTTCTGAAAAATGAAAGGAGACTGAATATCAAAAATGTGCTGGTCACTGTCTGGGATAGAGCTTAAAGCAAGCGATAGATCTGGGAAGTAGGGAGACGCAGGCTCAGCCTTGTAACCAGATGAATCAAACTGTCTGCTGGCTCTGTGAGGCCCCAAAAATCACTACAAAGAAGAAACTCAAAAGTCCATTAAAAAATCTGGGTCTGGAGTTGAAGGAAGATTTGGGTGGAGGCAAACTCGAAGCTGCTAGACCTGTACATGTGGAAGTTTATGGGGGAGGGAAAGGAGAAACAAGCATATAAAAACATAAAAACCCTTCACAGGAACAGAGTCTACAAACTAAAATCCCAAAATATGTAAATAAATCTAAAGTTAATAAAGTGAATCAACAAAACCAATAGTCAGAATCACTCTGTATGAAATTATTAGTTTTGGAAATTCTGATGAAGATTTAAAAGTGTCAGCCCAGGACACTTTAGAAGGTGGTATGATGGTAGCCATGTAGCTCTAGATATCTTATCATGTCATTCTAAAAACCATGTGAGTGAAAAAGAGAGCAAATACACAAATGCACAACCTATGTCTACAGCATTCTGAGGAGGCAAAGAAGACTACAAACTCCAACTTAACAGGAAGTGAGAAATAAAGACTGAAGTTTATTTAGCAGAGGCGGACCCACAGTCCATGGGGATGCAGGGAGTATGATGAGCATGCATGGAAGATGGAGGAGAGTAGATAACAATAGCAAGAAAAAGTTAAAAAAACAGGAGGAGAGGTCATTGCTGCGCCTGAGAACTCCTGAGAACAGGTCTGAAACCTGGTCAATCTAAACACTGGTAACAATGACGGAAGGGAGGGCTTGCGATGTTTGTAGGACCTAGAGGGCCGTCTTGGGAAGTCATTGTTTCTGAAAGACAAAGAAAGAGAGGCACACAGGGAGACAACAGTGTCACTTGGTAAAATCAGCTGATGGTGAGGGAAAGGAACACATTTCAGATGATAAAGACCTTAATGAAATGAGACAGTATCAATGATTCAGTGTGGAGTGGGGCAAATTATAAAATAGCACAGAACAGAAAACAAGAAACAAAACTTTCTAGTAGATGCAATAAACAAGAAAAATCGCACCAGAAAGTGGAGGAAACCTGTAACACAGGATCCCAATGTGAATTATAAACAATTAAAAAAGAATTATAAGTAATTAAAAAAGCATTTGTAGATAAGAAATAACACAAGGGAACAGAAATGAAAAACCTTAGGGAAAAGAAGGAAAAAGAGCAGGGACTGACAAATTCCGGAAACAAATTGAGGAAAAAGACAAACTTAACTTAGCAAGGAAGATTATCTTAGAAAATGCATAAAGGAGAATGGTTATTCCTAAAAATATAGTAAGTGCTATTGAGGGTGTAAATGAGAGAAGCCAAGAAAATGAAAGGTAAATAAAAAGATTATTACTCCTTAAGAAAGATATATCCAAAATCACACACGGTTGACATATATGCATGCTCTGGATGAAAATTAAAGGATGAGAAAAGATTAGCTAGGCAATGCAAAAGCAATGGCAACTATATTAAGATCAGACAAAACAGAATTAAAGACAAAATTTGTTAAAATGGGTAAAAAGAGACAACAATATTACAAAGAGCCATCCACCAAAGAGATTTAGTAATCATGACCTTGTATGAACAACATAATCTAGAATTATAAGAAGCAAAAATTGGCATAAATTGATTTTTAAACTATGTTTATTTAGAAGTGATATCAAATAGACCAAACTTAAAAACACACACACACACACACACACACACACACACTTGTATATATATATGAAATAGAACACTTCCATGGCTTCTAAATAAAGATTGACCGTATGGCCATAGAAAAGATCTCACAGGAAGTTTCAACACATTTTACCTTGTGATATTTTTTCAGTTTTATTTTTAATTATGGTAAAATACTTAGAAAATTTACCATCTCAACTATTTTTAAGCGTACAGTTCAGTAGTGTTAAGTACATTCACATTGTTATGCAACCAATCTCCAGAATGCTTGTCATTTTGCAAAACTGAAACTCTATACCCATTTAACAAAAACTCCCCATTTCCCCTCCCCTACTTCCAGTAACCACCATTTTACTTTCTGTCTCTATGAATTTGACTATTCTAGGTACCTCATATAAGTGAAATTATACAGTATTTGTCTTTTTGTGACTGACTTATTTTACTTAGCATAATGTCCTTAAGGTTCATCCATGTTGTGGCATGTGTTCTATTGTACTTATATATACACCACATTTTGTTTATCCATTTATCCATTGATGAGATTTGAGTTGCTTCCACCTTTTGGCGATTGTGAATAATGCTCCTATGAACATCATGTACAATTATCTCTTCAAGACCTTGTTTTCAGCTGTTTGGGGTATATGCTCAGAAATGGAATTGCTGGATCATATGGTGTCTTGTGATGTCTTAATGACAGAGTTTTAATTTCTTTTTAAATCTCTTATGTTTATTGGCCTATTCAGGATTTCAAACTTCTCTTTTTTATTTATATAATTGCTATATAACATTATAGCAGGTTCAGGTGTACAACGTAATGATTCAATATTTGTATATATTACAAAATTATCACCACAATAAGTCAACATCTATCACCCCACATAGTTACAAGTTTTTTTCTTGTAATGAGAACTTTTAAGGTATACTCTTTAAAACACATTTTAATTAAAATCAAGGTTATGCAGACTGAAATCTCTGACCATAATTGGGAATCAACAAAAGATTTAATAACATGCTTAAAGATTTTAAAATGCACTAGCAAATTATTCGTGGGTAAAGGAGAAAAATTATGATGGCTAATATTGACATTTAGAACTGAATGGCAATAACTATACTATGTCTGAAAAGTCATGTATACAGCCAACACATTTTTAGAATTAAATTTAAAATGTAAGGGCATGTATTAAAGGATAGTTCTGGCAGATATGGAACTAAATGCACATGTAAATCTTCTAGTGTGCCTTCTGGATTTGCAAAACCTAGAAAGACAGCAATTACAAATCATAGCTTCCTTTTCAACTGAAATTTTGGATGTAATTAGGTTCAGCTAATCAGATATCTTTGCATGAGATGTAGATGTCAGATATGAGTGGAGGTCAAATTTTGTTACCCCAATATTTATAATTGTCTATATCATTACAGCCACTTTGGAGAAAATTTGATAGTGTCTAGTAAAGCTTAAGATGCACTCTTGGTTGCATAGTTTAGAACAGTGATTCTCAAATACTTTGAGAATACCTTTGCACTCAAAAAAATTAGTGAGGACTCCAGGAAACCATTTTTATGTCGGTTATAGTCTATTGATACTTACTGTATTAGAAATTAAAGCTGTGAAAAATGTAAAACATAAGAAGATGCAAGCAAGCAGTCTATTAACTGTCAGAGAGATGACACTACCACTCAGCATTTTGTGTCTGGAAAACTCCCCTTTACACTCATGAGAGAATGAAAACGCAAAAGACAGATTCATGTCTTAGTATTATTATGAAAATAGCTTTGTTCTTGCAAAACCTATGCATGGTCTCAGAACCCCAAGTGTCCCCAGACCACAATCTGAGAGCTTTTGCTGTAGAGACACTCACGCACATATATACACAATATTTTTTAAAAAATGTATTTCAACATATTTTTGGTAGTACCCAAACTTTCAAGTCAATAAGAGACAAGAAAAGTGAATTGTGATATATTTATTCAGTGTAATAACTTATAACATAAAAGTGAGTAAACATCTATCAATGTTTACAAATATAAAAAACATAATGTCGAGCACAAAAACAAAAGCTATCCAACAATATTTATAGTAGGTTATAATTTACATAAATTATTAAAAAATCTATAATACTAGTTATTTTTGTTCCCTTTATACATAAAGTATGTATGTATACACATTATCTATAGTCTAATCATATAATAAGCACCAAATTCAGGATAATGAAAGAGAAGGGAGAGAGAAATAGAATCAGTGAGGGTTATAGGTGTCCTTTAGCAATATCTGTAAGTTTTATCACAAAAAATCTGAGGCTAATATGGCAAAATATTAAAGTTGAGTGACGGATGTGCAGATTGCCATTAGGTTATTCCCTGTATACTTTTAACTGTGTATCTGTGGATCTGGACTCTTTACTCCCTTTTATCAACATATTTCCTTATACAGATGCCATATTGTTTTAACGGTCTTATAATTAATCTTGAAATCAGATAATGTATTTCTTCCAACTTTCTTGATCAAGATTGTTTTTGGCTAATCTAGGATCACATAAATTTGAGATACTCTTGCACATATGTATAATATTTAAAAAATGATTATTGTATTTATTTTTGTAATACCAAAACTTGAAAGTCAATAGTAGACAAGAAAACTGAGTTGTGGTAGATTCATCTTTCAAAATCCACAAAAAATACTTGAGATTTTGATGGTTATGTTGAATCTATACACAAATTTAGAGAAAATTATTATCTTAATAATATTGAGTATTCTAGTCCCTGAAAATGGTATATATATATATCTCTATTTATTTTGGTCTTTTTAAGATTTCAGCTATTATGTTATGTTAGTTTTCAGTTCAAAGATTTGTAATTTCTTGGTTAAATTTATTGCAAGTACTTTAAAAATTTTATTTACCGATTATGGTAGGTTGAATAGTAGCTCCCCCCAAAAATATGTCCAAGTCCTAATCCTTGGAACCTGTGAAAGTTAATTTATTTGAAAAAAGGGTCATTGTAGATGTAATTAAGGACCTTGAGATGAGGTCATCCTGGATTTACGGTGGACAGTAAATCCAATGATGTGAGTCCTTATAAAAGATAGCATGGAAGAAGACATCGAGGGCAAAAGCCATGTGAAGGTGGAGACAGAGATTGGATTTACACTCCTACAAGCCAAAGAATGCCAGGAGCCACCAGAATATGGAAGAGGCCAGGAAGGATTCTCTTCTAGAATTTTGAGGGAGAGTGTGGCTCTGCTGACACCTTAATTTTGGATTTTGGCTTCCAGAACTGTGGGAGAATAAATTTCTGTTGTTTGCAACTACCAGGTTTGTGGTAATTATTGCTACAACCTCAGGAACCTAACATACAATAGTTGGTTGTTACTATATAGAAATACAAGTAATTTTTATACTAAGTTAATATCCTGTAACCTTTCCAAATTTACTTGAAAATTCTAGTAGTTTTAAAAATAAAACATTTAGGACTTTTATGTAAACCATTCTGTCATATGTGCATAAAAACAGATTTAAACAAAATGTGGTACATCTATAGCATGTAATACTATTCAATAATAAAAAGGAAACGAGCTAATGATACACAGAATGACCTGAATGAATCTCTAGAGAAGTATGCTGAGTGAAGAACACCAATCCCAAAAGGTTAAGTACTGTATAACTTTATTTATTTAATATATTGAAATGAAAAAATAGTAGAAATAGAGAACAGATTAGTAGTCATCAGAGGTTAAGGAAGGGGGATGAGTAGGAGGGAGGTGGGTGTGGCTATGAAGGCACAACATGAGGGTTCTTTGTGGTGATGGATACATTCTATAATTTTACTGTATTAATACCAATATCCTGTTCATGATGGCATACTGTAGTTTGCCAAGATGTCCCACTGGTGGAAGCTGGGTAAAGGGTACATGGGGTCTCTGTATATTATTTCTTACAAAAGCATGTAAACCTACAATTACAGTCATGTGTCTGTAACGATGAGGATACATTCTAAGAAATGTTTGTTAGGTAATTTTATCACTGTGTGAATGTCGTCAAGTGCACTTACACAAACCTAGATGGTATAGCCTACTACACACCTAGGCGCTATGGTTCTATGCTTCTGGGCTATGAATCTGTAAAGCATGTTCCTGTACCGAATACTGTAGTTAATTATAACACAATGGTAAGTATTTGTGCATCTAAACATAGAAAAGATACAGTAAAAATACAGTATGGAAGATAAAAAACAGTAACACTTGTATAGGGCACTTACCATGAATGGAGCTCGAAGGACTGGAAGTTGCTCTGTGAGTCGTGAGTGACTGTGAAGGCCTAGGACACTACCGTATACTGCTGTCGACTTCATAAACTCTGTACGTTTAGGCTACACTAAATTTATTAAAAAAATTTTCTTTCTTCAATAATAAATTAACCTTAGCTTTCTGTAACTTTTCTACTTTATAAACTTTTATTTTTCTTAACTTTTTGACTCTTTTGTAATGACACTTAGCTTAAAACCCAAACATATTGTACAGCTGTACAAAAATATTTTCCTTATATCTTTATTCTATAAGCTTTTTTCTATTTTAAAAACATTTTATTTTTTACTTTTTAAACCTTTTTGTTAAAAACTAATACACAAACACACATTAGCCTAGACCTGCACAGGGTCAGGATCATCAATATCACTCTTTCACCTCCAAATCTTGTCCCACTGGAAGATCTTCAGGGGACAATAACAGACATGGAGCTGTCATGTCCTATGATAACAATGCCTTCCTCTGGAATACCTCCTGAAAGACCTGCCCGAGGTTCTTCTTGAGGAGATGTCACTCTTCAGAAATAGGCCCATGGTGATTTCCTTGGTTTGTTTCTTTTCTCATCATAGATTTGCTTGAAAGCAGATAATGCACCACGAATATCCCTCTCTATTAATGAAAACCTTTTGGTCTTGGGGTCCATGTTTTCAAACTTTTTAAGAAGCTTTTTTGGATCTGAAAAATCTTCTGCTAAACCCTGCACTGTGAATTTTCTTGGGAGTTCTTTTTCTTCTCCTGCAGTTTCCTTTTCTCTTGCCTCTTCTTCATCTATGCATTCCTGTTCCAGTTCCAACAACTTCTCATCAGTCAAATCCTCAGGAGCCACCCCTAGGAGCTCCTCAATATCATCCTCATCCACACCCAGGTTAAAGTTGTTTGCTATCTCAACCACAGCCTTGTTGATTTTTGCAACCTCTTCATCCTTGGCAAATACTTTGAAGTCATGGGCAAGCCTTTTCAATGTCTTTTTCCAGATGCCATTCATATGCTCCTTGGTAATATCACCCCAGCCCAAGCAAGGTTCTTGACGCAGTCACAGATGATGTAAACCTTCCAGAATTGCATCGGTGTCTTCCTCAGTTGCAGCAAAAGCCTGGGCAAAGGTCCTCCTCATGTAGTAGATCTTAAAAATTGCTATAACTCCATGATCCATTGATTGGATCAAAAAGGTGGTGTTTGGAGGGAGAAACTGCTTTGATGTGGGATGAAGATCACCGATAAAAGGAGGATGTCCAAAAGTGTTATCAATAATAAGCAAAATCTTGAAAGGTATGTTATTGTACAAATAGTACTTCTCCATTTCACCAGCATAATGATTCAGGAGGGCATCTTGGAAGAGAAGCTACATCATCCATGACTTCTATTGCTCGTGTAGTACACTGCCAGTGTAGTGTGCTTATTCATAACGTTGATGGCCTTGGGATTCTCACTGTGCCAGATCACAAAGGGTTTCAATTTGTTGCCTGAAGCATTGCTCCCAAGCAAGACTGTTATCTTGTCCTTAAAAGCTTTGAAACCTGCCATTGACCTGGCCTCCTGCATGGAGGAAAGTCCTTTTAGGCATCCATTTCTAGAATAGAGAGGTTTCATCTATACTGAATATTTTCTCTGGCAAGGAATTTTCCTCCACAATCAGTTTATCTATTGTTTCCAAAAATTCCTCAGCTCTCTTCACATCAGCACTTAAGATTCACCACTCACTTTCACATTATGTAATGGATAATGATTCCTGAATGATTTAACCATCCAGAGCTAGCAGTAAACTCAACATCTTAGTCGGGTCCAGTCTTTTCTTTCAACATTGCAAACAGACTTTTTGCTTTGGCCATGATTGTCTTGGTGCTAAGAGAGACACTTTTGCATCTCGTCTCCAATCTAGATTATTAGAAGTTTCTCCATGTCTGATGTAGGCCCTCCTTGAATTTTTCTTAGTCTTGTTGCCTTCAATGAAGCAGATCCTTTAACAGCTTTTGTCGCTTTGTTCTTGTTCTTCAAGATCGTAACTATGGTGGAATGGGACAGGCCTTACTAGTGAGCAATAACTATCATTGGTTTTCTGCCTTTGTAGCCCTTAATCACTTTTAATTTTGTTTCTAGGTCAATCACTTGACGTGGCATCTTACTGGCAATGTTAGTATTGGATTTTGTTGACTTAGGGGCCATGATGAACAAAACAACATGACATTAAAACAAGCACAAGAGAAAGTGATGCAATCAAGACTTATGGTAAACACGAGATGTATGAGGCTGCTGCTGTGTGACATGGCATATGGTCTTACAGTAAACTTTTTTAATAAGTAGAAAGAGTACACTCTAAAATAACAATTAAAAGTGCAGTATAGTAAATACTCAAACTAGTAATAGTCATTTATTATCATTATCAAGTATTATGTGCCATACATAATTGTATGTGCCATACTTTTATACGACTAGCGGTGCAGTAGGTTTGCTTACACTAGCATCACACAAACACATGAGTAATGCATTATGTTATGATGTCATGGTGGCTACCACATCACTGCACAATAGGAACTTTTCAGTGCCATTATAATTCTATGGGACTACCGTCATATATTCGATCTATCATTGACAAAACGTCATTTTGTGGCACATGACTGTATGTCAAAATAAAAGTTTAATTAAAAAAATAAGCTTATTTTAATCTCTCATCTTTTTTGATCTTGTTTTTCTATATTTTACTTTTACATATATGATAGATTCTTTAATGCATTGTTATTAGTGCTGCTTTATATAATCAATAGTTTAAAAAAATTAATATATGCATATTGTATTAAAGATATATTTTATATTTACTTCCATATTAATCCATTCCTGTGACCTTCGTTATTTCCTGTATATCAAAGTTGCTAACTGGTATCATTCTACTTCAGCTGAAGACCTTCTTTTAATATTTCTTGTGTTGTAGGTTTGCTGGCAATATATTCTCTCAGCTTTTATTTATCACAAAAAGAACACATTTCACCTTCATTTTGTAACATATTTTCACTGGATATAGCATTCTCTGTTGATAGATTTTTGTTTTTAGTTTCATCATTTTAAAAAAGTCATCCTCTTTTCTTCTGGCCTCCATTGTTCCTGTAAAGAATTCAAGTGTCATTCATCTACATACACATATATTTAATTTCTCTGTATGTGATATGTCTTTTTTTCTAATTTTTAAAAAACATTTACTTTTATCTCTGTTTTTGGCATTTTGACTATGATGTACCTAGATGGTATTCTTTAAACTTATTTTTCTTAGTGTTTATTGAGTTTCCTGAGTCAAAGGACTGCTTTTCCTTATCAGATACAGGGAAAAAATGGCAAATACTTTTGTAAAACTTTCTTTTTGCTTCTTCCGTTACCTTGTCTCCTTCTAGGACTCCAATTACTTGTATATTAGACATCATGATACTGTCCCATCCATCACTCCTTTAATTACTTTTTTTTTTTACTTTGTTTTCTCTATGTGCTTATGTTTTGAAGATTTCTATTGACCTGTCTTTACCTCCACCAATTCTTTCTTATGATGTGTTCCATCTGACGGTAATCCCATTCAATAAATTTTTTACTCAAAATATTCTATTTTTTATTTCTGTGATTTCCATGTGTTTTAAAATTTATTCCAAATAGCTCTTGTATTTTTCATCCCAGAGCTTATTAGATCAATCTTTTAGCATAGATTCTTTGATTTAAAAACTTGTCCTAATTTTTCCAACATCTGGGTAATCTGTGGGTATGTTTATATTGAATTATTTTTTTCTCTTGACTATATGTCACATTTTCTTGCTTCTCTCACTCATTTTGATTGTTTATCAGGACAAATTGTTCAATCTTAGGCAGTTCAGGTGAGGAATGATCCCTTTGATTCAATTAATATTTGAGTTAGTTTGGAGTAAACTTATGAATTTAGTCCCCCTACGGTGACTTTGGAATTGAGCTACAGATGCCTAAGAAGATTTCTCATTTCTTCTCAGTCTAGTCCTGAAATATCTGTGCCACCATAGGGCCAAGATCTCCCCCAACTCAGCTTTATTGAAGTATGATTGACAAACAAAAATTGTATATATTTAGGTTGTGCAATGTGATTTTTTTAAGTCTACAATGTGATGATTTAATATGTGTATGTACATTGTGAAATGATTGCCGTGGTCAAGCTAGTGAACACAGCCATCACCTCAAATACTTACCATTTTTTGTGATGAGAACACTTAAGATTTATTCTCTTAGCAAATTTTAAGTATACAATACAGTATTATTAACTATAATTGCCACACTGTACATTAGATCCCCAGAAATTATCTATCTTACAACTGCAAGTTTGTAACTTTTGATCAACCTCTCCCCGTTTTCTGAACCCCTCAGCCCCTAGAAAGCACCAGTCTACTCTGGATCTATGCGTTTGTCTCTCTTAGATCCCATATATCAGTGATGTCATCCAGTATTTATCTTTCTGTGTCTGCTTATTTCATTTAGCATAATGTTCTCCAGGTTCATCCATGATGTCATAAATGGCAAGATTTCCTTCTGTCTCATGGCTGAGTAATAGCCCATTGTGTATCTGTATCACATTTTCTTTGTCTATTTATCTGTTGACAGACACTTAGGTTGTTTCCATAGCTTGGCAATTGTGAATAATGCTGCAATGAACCTGGAGTGCACATATCTCTTTGAAATAGTGATTTTATTTCCTTTGGATATATACAGAAGTGAGATTGCTGGATCATATGGTAGTTCTTTTTTTAATTTTCTGAAACACCTCTATACTGTTTTCCATGATGGCTGTACCAATTTACCTTCCCACCAATAGTATAAAAGTGTATTAATGTCTTTCATGTTTTCAAAATTAAATTGGCAAAGAAGTAGAGGTTCAGGCCTCTTCTTCCAGTAGGGCTTTGGGACCAAATACAAATAACCTGGGTGACCTCAGGTCAACAGATCTTATCACTATTAGACTATTAGACCTCAAGGCTTTGAGAATGAAATTCTATGAGGCTGAAGACTTGGATAATATGAGATTTGGAGTCTTCCTGCCTGTGACACACTGAGACTGTGCGACTATAAATATTCAAGACTGTGAGACTGTGTGAGTGCATTTCCATAATATTTCAAGCTATCTTTGCTTTAGTGTTCCTCTAGATACTTATCTGACATGTGAGTTCATAACTTTGTCAAAAATTTAGCGTATTTCTCCTCCTCTAAGCAAAAGCTACCCTTTTTTCCAAGTTTTCAATAACTAGCTTCAGGTATGCAAACATCTTTTGTTTTTGCTCACTTGGAAAAGCTCATCCCTCTGAACTTCACTTCTTTTAGATTTCTTTGGGGCCGTATTTCTTCTTTGGCTTTAAAAACCGTATTATTATTACTACTTTTGTTTCACTGGTAATATCTTGCTGTTTTGAAGGTCTGAAGGAAGAAAGTCTTTTAAAATCCTCCATGTTCTATGAATTATTAGTCATTTTAGCTTAAAATGTTTCAATGCCTCACAAACATATTCACAAAAAGAAGTTGTTAAGAACTCAGGTAATACGTAATAGGGCAAAATAGCTTCATCGAAGTTGGAGATCCTTTGTTGAGATGCTAGTGCAATACAAACTTTATTTAATAGAAATGGCAAATCACCAAATGTTTATGCAGATTTTAAGAAAGCATAAACAATTAACCTCACACAATTTGATGAATAGAAACGAACTAAAGAATTTACAGAACTCTTTAAGGATAGTTAGGCGAATAGGGAAAATGAACATCAGAAAGAAAATAGTCAGAGAAAACTATATGTGTCTGCCAACATACTACTATAAGGTTCATGGCCCTGACTTTTGCCTTTTAGTGTGTTGGCAGCTACTTACAGGTATTTGGGAGGTGCGTTAAGGATAGCACAAAGTGAGGGTTGAGAGCAATTAATGGATAATAGATGTAACCCCTCTCCCTAGAAATTGGGCCAGTCAGAACTAAGGAATTGTTGGAGCATAGAAGTTGAAGCGAAGAGTGAACATGTTGTGTGGGAAAGAATGGTGAGTGGATATCAAACTAATAAATTACATTGGTCTATCTGAATTGTTATGAGGCATAGGGAAAGTAGATCAAGACCTGAAGTGGTGGGGACAGAGAGGAGGCTGTAATGTAAGAAAGAGATGGAGGTAGACTCTTCTCAGCAGACACTTGAGGGGCTGCTGAGAAACAGTAGTCCAAGCAGAAGGCAGGTAAGGTAGATTGGCCAAAAGATTGAGGAATAGAGAGAGCTGCAATGACTTCACACCAGCATGAGTATTCCAGGGGTTAAATCCACCCCTTCTACATTAAGTGTGGGTGCAGCTTACTAATTCCAAAACGTTGTTGGTTTATGGAGAGATACTATTCCATACACCATCTTGTTTGTCTCTCATTAACATAGACACTGGATGAAATAGAAACTGTAGATTTTATTGTTGTTGGCATTTGGGTAGGGGTACGAAGAACTGAGAAGTACACCAGAAATCCTGGGTAGGACATTACAGAAGTGCTTGAGTTCTCTTTTGGGTAACTTTCTCAAGAAATAAATATCACAATCACCAGTAATTCATGTACTGTAAGCACAAAAACAAAACAAACCAAAATTTTCTTTTATTTACATATATATGTATACATATATATACTTTTTGTTTACTTTTATATATGCTATATAAAAGTACATAGATCCTTCCGTCCACTAAATGAACAGAAAGCAAATTGGAAGCATTGTTCTATGGCTAAGAATATTTTAACTTAATATTCAGGTTACTGAAAAGAAATGGTGTTTTAAAATTTGCCTATACAATTTGATGAATATGTTATTACTAATAATTTTAATTTTTCATGTAAAACTGACACATTGTGGTAAGTAGCTGAAAGTTATATAAATCAGTCACTGTAAAATTATTTAGAGTCGAGTTTATTTTTACTTTTATTTTGGCCAGTGCTGAAACATTATTTTCTTTGACTCAGTAGTATTAAAAATTTAATGGAAATGTCTGGTGTTGTGTATGTTATTTTCCATTGTTTTTTTTTTTTAGAAGGAGTTTTCCTACAAGAAAGCAATATAGAACATAAATCTTATTTTTACCGGCACTGTGTCTCATTTTTGTAAATTGCAATTGAAGTGATTTATTATGCATAGATAAAAGTGAATAATTGGTGATGGGCCAAGGGCAGAAATAGAACACAAGAATATATCATGCATAGTACTTTCTTTCTGAGACTTTGCGGAAATTCTCCTTGTGGACTTATGAGATAGACTGCTATTATGGAATATCAACTCTTTCCTATGCACAATGCAAATATAGCATAGAATGGTTAAACTATCTATTTAAGATTAGAGCACAAGGTTCTGGATGAGACAAATACGGGTCCAAATCCAAGTTCTTGGGTTTAGCTCTATAATCTTGGCTGAGTTACTTAACTGCTCTAAATTTACAGTATGAGGATAACTGAGCACTCACCTTATATAGTGTGATTTTGAGTATTAACTGAAATAATTAACATCAAATTTTCTGGCATGTAGAAAGTGACATGTTTATTAGACATTATTATTACTATTATATTGTCATCATCATCAAATATCAAGGGATTTTTCTGACAGTGAGTAAATAATTAACTGCCTATAACTTGATGTTGTATATATTTTCAAATGTTCATTTTCACCTTTTACCAAATTCCTTGATGTTAAGATAAAAAGAAATTTTAACACATTACATGGTAGGCCAGATGTTTTTATTAGGTGTATATGCCTTTGTTGGTAATGAGAAAAATCCGAGAAAGATCTAGACTTTGGCTGTAACATATGTGTGTGCTTCAAATGTGGGGTCATATAATGCATATCATGGGATCTGACCTTGATTACACTCCTGACTTTGTTAGCATGGTATCTGAGCTCTCCTCTATGTCTGATTTTTTATTTTTACTCCAATGTCAGACTAGTCTTATATTACTGAAATGGAACCTGATTCCTTTTAAAGTCTTTTAAGTAGTTCTTCACCTGGCTAAAACAATACCCACTTAAAAAGCACATATAATAATTTATTTAAAATTCTAGTGGCTTGAAGAAGTTAACTAACTTTTCAAAGTACCACTGGAGAAGTTTTCATGAGTTTATCATGGCTGTCATTGATATGAGTTTATTGGAGGGATGCTTGCTAGAATGTAAACTTTTGGAGGACACAGATAACGTCTTATTCTTATTTTATAACTTCTGTCTTAAATACCATGGGCCATATGCACACTTCTTGCTTTTTCCCACAATTTCCCAACATCTTCATCACACACACACACACACACAAACACATACTTCCAAGCTGCGAGAAGTCACGGAGTGAATGAAGGAAATAAATTCCCTGATTTCTCTCTCCTTCTGCCCTCTGACCTGCTGGCATCTCCATTGGCTACACTCTATGTGAAGCCAGAGAACAAGGTGATGAAGCGATGTAGTCCATTGAGGACATTTACTCAGCGCAGAGCAAGGTAGAGAAAGGAGGAGAATGGACATAGGCGGTCAAATGGATGATAATCAACACATAGTATGAGTACTCAGCATGGTTCTGATTCTTTTTCTGTCACAGGGAATGGGGTTCTAGCGTCCTGCCTGCGTCGTTTTAATTTTGAAACTTGAAGTGTCATTAACTAGTTTAGAGATGAGAAGTGATGTGCTGAGATGAGAAAGAAGGATCAAAAGTTCTGACTGACATATGAAAGATACTTCCAAGAGGTGGCTCTGTTTATTGTGGTCCTAGGAGCCACCATAAACATTCAGAGTCATTCATATCAAGGCTGTTGTATAACTGGAGCAGCCTCCCATGTGCAATCTCCATTTGTAGGTACAGTCTGTTTGTTCATGTGCCATTTCACTTATACGGCTGCACCAAGTTCTGCTTGTACATTTATAGTCTTCATACAGTGTTTCACCTAAGAGTGAATGAAAAATAGGGCTGATTTTATTTTTCCAGTTCATGCTTGCCAGTATCTTGGTGAGAAGCAATTTATACTTTCTTTAAGTTGAGGTTAGCACTGAAGGGATTTTATGAATAACAGCTGAACTTGGCATGCCACTCACTAACAGTTCTTGGACACTCGATGAACAAGCCAACCACACATTCTTTAAGATAGCTTGTTTTCTGGGTTTTGTGTTTATTCTTTTTTGTTTTTTGTCTTTCCTCTTCTTACTGCTTAATACATACTATTGAATATATGCCATGCAAACTTTTTTAAGCATTTAAATTATTACTTCTTCCTCTCAATTTTCACAGCTTTTGATTTATTCCGTTATATCAGTCTTTGCCCCTGTATTAGATGTATGTGCTTCTGTGTTGCAAGTTCTTTGAGAATATAGGAGTTGTATTTTTCTCCACATTGCTTATGGCACCTACTTGGCAGGTAGCGAGCACTCAGCAAATATGTCTGGAATCAGTGGAAACTCTCGGATGCAAGTTCATCAAAAGATTCCTTCACAAAATCATGACAGTACTCCTGTGTTCTGGCAACAAAGGATGATAGACCATGCTAGAGAAGCCACACTCCAAATCCTATGAGAGCCACATTGCCCATCTCAGCTGAATCTTAGTATTCCATGTCAACACAGATTTTGTTTAAACATTAAGTGTGGGTGCAGCTTTTGACAGAGAAGTTTCTTTTTTCAAACCATACTCTTCCCCTTTAGCCTTTGGTTGTGTTTTTAGGAGACCTTGCCCCTAATTTCAGTATCTGTTGGAAAGGGTCACAGATTCAATCCTCCACCCCTGGGATCCTTATTTACTTCTGGCAACCAGGAACATATTCCATGTCCTCAGGAAGGTGCAGAAATTCTTTACTCTTCTTTCAGATGGCCTTCTCATCAGTGCAGTGATCTTTTCACCTTGAATTTTCTCCTTCCTTTATTTTTTACCTCTCTTCCGTGAAACTTGGTCTGACCTTTTAGTCAATTCCTGTGTATTATGGATTGTCACATTTTGCTGAGTGGAACATCTACTTTTTAAGACCATTTGCCTTTCACAGAAAGAGTCTGATAATTTTATTATGCCAGTGGGTCTCCTCCCACAAGTAATGAGGATGCCATGAGTAAAAAGGAGCAAAGGGGCAAGAGAGGCTATGCTGTCATATGTCGTTTCATTTGAATGTAAATGTCTATGGTACTTGGAATTTTAAAATGCTTTCATTCTTGTTACTTTGTTATCTGTTATACATATAGAATTCGTGGTTTCATTGAACTCTTACCCTCTTGCATTTCTTTCCGCCAATTCATAAAATAATAACTGTCTCTTATCTACAACTGTACTTTTATTAATCTTCTTTGGAAAAGGAAGGCAATAAACGTATTGATTCCCTACTAATTGCCAGGCACTGTAGGTAATTCATCTGAATTATAGAGTTAAGAATACTATTGGCTCGGATATTTTAATTAACTTGTTTAAGACAACATAGGTGGGAAGGATAGATTCAAGACTTGAAGCCAAACCCATTAGACCCATTTCATTCTAATCCACAGCCTCCTAAATGTAATTCCTTGATTGGAATATACTGCTTTTTCTACCTATTCACATACAATGCATCCCTCCAAGACAACTCTTCCCTATCACATGAGATCTTCCTTATCAGAAGTCTTAAGTACTCGTTCCCTTCCCTAAGTCCCTGTCACACTTACCGTATACACCACAAATTCTTGTTGTTTCTTTATTGGTTGATATTCATTATTTTGCCGCCACAGCTGGATTTCATGTATCTTGAGGTTAGTGACCTTATGAAGAATCTGTAGCACAGATAAAAGTCATTAAAGTGCTCTTTACATTTGTGGTTTTCAAGATTAACCCCAGGATACAGAATAAAGATAGGATGTTTGCAGACTTTTGCCAAGGTATGTGAAGAACTGAAGGAGGGAAGGAATACTTTGAAAACAAGTATATGAAGCTCTGAGACATGAAATTTTAGTTTGAAGAAAATATAGCAAGGCTATATCTAGATATAAGGTACACAAGATACACAGAGATATAAGAATGGGGTTAGTATTTGCAGAGAGAGGATGACTACTGAGACCAAAACTGGGATTTAAACAAAGACCACTCCTTCTAAAGCCCTATGGCTAATATTAGTTTTGCAAAATGTCTCTTTATGAGCAACTTTTTTGGGCTTATTCCTGAAGGAAAGAATTTTGTTACACAAGCTATATGACTTATGCATAAATGTACTCTGGTCCTTTTGAAACTCTCTCTTTGTCTCTGTATCTGTACTTTCCTGTCTCTCTCTTTCTTTCACACACATGCATGCACACACACGCACATGCACACACACACACATACACACAGCGGTTTCCTAAACTGAGGTTTCCAGAAGAAATAAATTCAATTGCCATATGTGGAATAAACTCAGAAGTACCTATGTCCAATTTCATTCTAGCTCATATTAAAGAAAGAAGTAACTGGCAGAGTGTATACCTGCTTCTTATTACTCTCTCCTCACACAAATTATTTATCTAAAGTCTGGATGTATTATTTTAGAAGGGACACAGAAATTATAACAATAATCATCGTAAGTAGAAATGAAAATAGGAAAAATGAAAACCTGAGGCCATTTTGTTTGGGTAGCCTACTTATTGCTGGGCATGACTTATTCAATTATAAAATTACTTGTGGTACACACTCATAGGACGCAATGGATGTCATTATACAGTAAGTGCCATTGTACCCATATCTCTGCATAGGGTGAAATCGCTTTCACTGTGTTTCCAACCTGCTGATAACGAAAGGAAAACATGGAGTAGGACAGAAAGAGGCTTCTTTAGACCATGTAAAACTCGGAGTAGAGAAGGAAAGACAGAGTTACAGCTCGGAAGTCATCACAAGAATAGTAAATAAAACAGTCAACTGTCATTTTGTAGAGCATATAGGAGGGAAGAACAATTTTCTTTGTAACACAGCAGGGCACTTGGAACCAAGCACCATTTTTAAGTAAGAGATTGAGTCTTTTCTGCAAATGGTAATATTTCCTTGGCATAAAAAAAGAAATTCTTCCGTGTGTAGCACAGGATTAGAATACTCAGAAAAGATAGGCAGAATTCCAACATTTAAAAAGGAGATGAATGAAGAATGTAGACAATGACTACACTATCATCCTACAGTAATTCAAGATAAGAGTATTCACTATTGCAAACCGACACATAAAGGGATATCTGTGTTAAAATGTACAATATGGAATCCGTTTTTCAGTATTTTTCAAATTGTGAATTGCCACTCATTGGGATATCATGAAATTAATTTAATGAGTCATGGAAAAATTTTAAAAGTGAAATAGATTAGAGTAGAATAAAATACAATAGAAAAATTAGCATGAACTGCATGTGGTAAGGATAAGTATTGCTTCATAAAATTATTTATCTTCCATCTCTCCATTCAGGGTTTATGTGTGGGTCAAAACTGTTTCAAGCATACTTGCCTTTTATAATAGAAAATCATGGAAGGCATTACAGTATTGGTAACATTTTGGCTGATTGTTAATAAGGGAGTAGAATTTTTTAAGACCAAAAAATGGAGAGGCAATAGGCAAAAAGAAATGGCATTTGCAAAGAAAAGATAGTACTTGCCAAAATTATTACTTTAGGGATTTTAGTAAGATTTTCTGTGAAAAGATCTTTTGGTAACACCTTTGCTGACACATAATTCACATATAAGACAATTTACTCATTTAAAGTGTAGAAATCAATGGTTTTTAGTATATTCAACAGGAGTTGTGCAATCATCACCAGAATCAATTTTAGAACATTTTCATCACCGAAGAAAGGAACCTCATACCCAGTAGCAGTTACCTCCTCACAGCTGCTGTTCTCCCATCCAACCTCTTCCCTAGGTAGCCACTAATCTACATTCTGTCACTATAGATTTGCCTGTTTTGGACATTTCATGTAAATGAATTGTATAATTACATTAATTGATTTTCAGATATTAAGCCTACCTTGCATTCCTGGGATAAACCCCACTTCATCATGGTGTATAATCTTTCTATATGTTCCTAGATTTTTTTTTTTTAAGATTTTATTTTTTTTCCTTTTTCTCCCCAAAGCCCCCCGGTACATAGTTGTATATTCTTCGTTGTGGGTCCTTCTAGTTGTGGCATGTGGGATGCTGCCTCAGCGTGGTTTGATGAGCAGTGCCATGTCCGCGCCCAGGATTCGAACCAACGAAACACTGGGCCGCCTGCAGCGGAGCGCGCAAACTTAACCACTCAGCCACGGGGCCAGCCCCTGTATGTTCCTAGATTTTGTTGAGGATTTTGTCATCTATATCCATAAGAGAAAATGGTCTGCAGTCATCTTTTCTTGTTATTTTTTAGTATGGTGAAAACTTTTATTTTAACTGCAGGACTTCTAAGAACTTTTAATATGCTCGTGGTCATTGCAAGTCTCTATGTGGGTTCACTCATTTCTTAAGCTATTTTAAAATGAAATCCTTCTATCTTGAGTATCGAAAGGGACAAGTGTTCCATGTAAAAAGCTTTGGGAAACATTATTATTGAGTAGTAAATGAGCGGGGTGTATTTTGAGGCCTCAAATAGTTTGATATTTATAAGTTTTTAATGAGTTTCTTGATGAGAAAAGAATGGGAAATGAAAATTAATATACAAACCTCACTCCACAATTTCTGAAGTTTGCAGTAGAACTTAAGGTAATTATATAGAAAACTGAGTGTATAACTCTCATTCCACAATTTGAATTCAGAAATTTTCAACTAGTCCTTTGGTTGTTTTCATGGAATCTGGAAGCTATTCTCTCTTCTGTGTGCTGATATCTGGAAAGGGGGGGATCTCCATAATGATTATGTGAACATTCTAAAGCCAGTATGGGGAAAATCAGGTAAAAACTTCAACAATTTCATAATGTTACCTTAAGAGAACTACTTCTGTCTGAATATGAAGCATAATCTTTCAGATGATGTCTTTGATTTCCCAATGACGAGTCATAATAGATTTCTAGTGTGCGCCTGTCCTTTTTAACCCCTTCCACCCCAGATCACACTAGAAATTTCCTGTTTTCTTTCCTTTGCCAGATTTATTTTGCATGTTGCCTTTATCCTTTCCTTGCCTCCATTTTCTCTGTGACTTCATAGCAGGCAGTATATAGCCAAGATATATTGTCGGCCACCCACATGTCCTTAGAGCATTTGTGGTGGTCATTAGGCTAGTGAGCATATGCGCTATGGTGTGGAGTGCTATAAAAATAATTGATGGAATGTCAACCATCTTGTTATGTTTCTAGCCAAGGCATTCACTGCCTAAAGTTAAGTGCATGCACAATTTGTTCCTCCTGAGTTATTACAGAGCCAACAGCGCTTCCTTTGCAAGCACACTGCAGGAAAGTACGCATAAACACAACCATTGGATTAGTGACAGATCCTTTGCCATCACATCAGTTTAGCCTGACTGTTGTCCCTGTTGGAGACTCCTAGAATTTAGAGATTTCATTTAAATTGCATCAATATTAAGAAAAGGTCTGTAATAATTTCACCAATGACTTGACTCTAAGTTTGTGAGCAGAAGGTGGCACTTTTAGTCTTTTCCAATTACATACACTGTTTTCTCATGACTTGGTTAAAGAACATTGTGTTCACTATCTTTCCAATGAAACTTTGCAGAATGCTCAGTAACAAAGCTTTATTTTCTGCATTATTCTTAGTGTCCTGTATGTGTCACCTCCCACTCTCTGTGAATTTTCCAATGATAATTGTTGACCTCATCTAGAGAGACAGGTGCCCAGCTTAGACAAGTCAATGTAATAGTTTCCTTTGAGAGTGTACTGAGTTCCACAACCTATTAGAGATCAAGCACTAAACTTTCTTCAGAAAGAAAGAAAGAGTCACACAAAAAAATGGAAACTTTTTGCCCCATTCCACTTTCTGTCCTTTGGTGACTCACTTGCCTTTATGCTCATTAGAAGAATCCCTTTCCTTTCTCTCTTCCAGGTTTGGTTTCAGGATGAAAAATTGTGAATCGTTTGAGACTGGGCTCTATCAGCTTCAAACCTTCTGGAAACTATGACTATAAGGATCTTCAAGCAGCATGGGAGAGTAAGAGCACCACCTGCAGTACCTAATAAATTGTCCAGCCTATGGGTTTCACCTTGCTCCCTTCCAGACTTTGTAGTTCCTATTGCTAAAGAAGCATCTGCATTTCAGTTCTCTCACCTGCAAAAAAAGAGGTAAATATTAACTTGCTTTCCAGGATTTATGGTTTCATAAATAACAAATCTATGACCTCAGGGTTCCGAATCAATCCAAGTAGACTTTTTTGTATCTCTCTGACATATATTTGAATTAGCATTAAAATTTCAAAAGAAGGAAGATATTGGCCTTGTGGAAACTACCAACAAAAATGCAAATATTCTTTTATTTATCAATATTGAAAGCATATTCACTTTGATCTAATAAGCTATTTTATATGTACTTCTCTTTTCTGTTTACCTCAGTCTCCATGAGTTTGCCCTTGACTCACTGAGAAAATGGGGAAGGATTATTTGGCTTCTGTATGAATTGTTTGCACAATTAGTGGAAAAAGAATAACTATATTCCTTCCTTTTGCTGCATACCTTCTGTGTAAAAAACACAAGGAGGACACACAACACCAGTTTTAAAATGCTTGGTCTTCCGGGGCTGGCCCCGTGGCCGAGTGTTTGGGTTCACGTGCTCCGCTGCAGGCGGCCCAGTGTTTCATTGGTTCGAATCCTGGGCGTGGACATAGCACTGCTCATCAAACCACGCTGAGGCAGCATCCCACATGCCACAACTAGAAGGACCCACAATGAAGAATATACAACTATTTACTCGGGGGCTTTGGGGAGAAAAAGGAAAAAAAAATGATTGGTCTTCTGATAGAAACATAATTATTACTACATTGTTATTATTATCTCATCGTATGAAAACTGCTAGTTAACAGGCCAATCACTGTTAAACAACCAGCTATCAACAAGCAAGAGAAATAGCTTAACTCTCAGATTACAATGCTTCATAAAATCATTTGTATTTCTTCAATTAAGTAAACCTAAGGTTGTATCAACAAGAAAAAAAAATGCTCTTTGTCATGGGAATTCCTAAAAATAAAAAAGTAAAGTGGCAGATTGGCAAATGTAGTTCCCCAATAGCTTAGTACAGGCAGGCAAATCCATCAGCAAACCCGGCTGTCCTGGCTTTTAGACTACAATTTTTGGGGTGGAGATAAAATCTTCCCAATCAGTTACCACCCCTGACATAGTTGAGTTTCAGTTGAAGACCTTTAAATCATCTGATTTGCTTGTAAATCTGGGTCCAATTTCTTTCTTTTGATAGAGTGAAAGAATTTAGGATGTCAAGAATCTCCCATTTAAAAATGTTTATTGATTTGTTGCTGAATTGATTTGTTCAATAGCCTTGCTTCATTTGGTCTTAAGAGAATCATTTCTTATTTTTACTTGCTTTAGAATTTTGAAATAAATTGAGCTCCTATGTTGTTCCCTGAGGAAATAGCTGAAATATTTTGGTTACCACATCTTCCAAAAAGTTCCATTAAAAAGCAAACATTAGCCATTAATTTAGATGAAAACCCCCTCCCTTATACCAAACTAATCAACAAAATTAGGAGTGGGAGCAGATAGATGGCTTCACCAATATGTTTCTTCTTACCCTTGTTTATTGGGTAAGCTTCTAGCTAATCAGTCACAGGCAGAACCTCATTTCTTCATAATTCCTATCTCCATCTCTTTTTATCTGGTATCTTTTAAACCCACACTAGAAGATTAGAAGGAAAGAAAAAATTTATCCCACTATCCATTGGATACAGATGATTTTTCCTCTTGCAGTGTTTTGTTTTCATTGTTGTATTCGCCTATAAGGTAGTTTCATTCTTAGGTATTATTTTAGTGACGGGGTACTTAACTTCTTGCTTTCTTTCTTCCCTTGCCCACCTAGTATTATGACTCCTGTACATCCTTTATAGTCTATTGTTTGTTCAGATCTAACATTTACGAGAACTGCCTTTTTAGGACTTATCTAATAAAAATGCTGCAGTGATTTACTGTGGAAGATTGAGAGATATATGTCCCCGGAAAATAATTTTAATGGCACATAGATGTGGGGATAGAAATGGACAAATCCCTCTTAAGGGCAAAAATCATGACATTTACCACTTTTATTTTCTTACAGCATCTGGTATACTGAAAAGACATAGCAGGAGCCTAACAAATCTTTAGTGAATTGAATTGAACATTCTTAGCAGGGTTCCTAATATATGAACTGACACTGTCTCTCCTAGATATGATAGGCAGCCTCCAAACAGGCTTTGGATGCACACAGCAATTACTGGGCTATTTAAATGGGTTATGACAAACAACAGTACAGCGTATTTCAAATAATGATATATGGTCGGTGCATTTGGCACAACAATATTTACTCTGCAGACATTTACTAAGCATTGCATCAGACACAATGATAACCAAGATGCTATGCCTGCCTCCAAGCTAGCTAATGCCTGTAGCCAGCTACAGGTGTATTTTAGAGATGAGGTGTTGCCAAAAGAGGTAAAGCATTCCAGAGACAATGTTTTTGATACAGTTAGGTATATATTCCTCTCACTTCAAAATTTAAAGGCAAATCTTGAGTACCATTAAATTGGTGCTTTTACTTTATTTCTCTAAGTACTGTTCATGTTGACTTTCTTCTAAAATTTACCTGTCCAGTTATGTGGTCAGCTAATTTCTCCATTTCTTAATCTAGTACATATAAATGGAATCCTCAAGTAACTTGAATACCTAAGTATTCATCTTTATTCCATGTTAAATCTTTCAATCTGAGTATTTACTATAACATTACCTTTTCTTAGCAATCGTTTCTAAACTTACATTGTTGCTGAAATATTCTATCATGCCCTGATATTTGGAAGTAAAGTACAGAAAGTGTTGTTAATTTGGCCTTTAGATTCTGGAGGATGAGGATAGCATTTAGATGATGACAATAGCATTATTTTAGATCTATGGCATCTTTAATAACTGTTGGATTTTTAAAATTTTTTTCTTTCTTTTTTTTTGGTGAGGAGGATTTTCACTGAGCTAACATCTGTGGCAATCTTCCTCTGTGTTTTGTATGTGGGATGCCACCATAGCATGGCTTGATGAGTGGTGTGTAGGTCTGTGCCCGGGATCTGAACAAAGAACCCTGGGCCACCAAAGCAGAACACATGAACTTAACCACTATGCCACTGGGTATTGGTATTTTTAAAATCTATTTTTATTGATCCTAACATTGCATAAGACAGAAAAGGGATGTGCATTAGTACAGCAAATCCATTTTCCATATGAGATGCTGATGCCTTTTAAGTTTAAATGGCTTGCAATTTTACTCCAAAATGATTGACATTTAAAGTACAAATATTATGTACGAGGCACTTGTTGGACACTCCACACTTTATCATTTTTGAAGTTTTGACTGGAAGAGTTAGAACTGGAACTAGAACTCACATATTTTTAATATTGCTTTGCTGTAAGCCACAACTAAAATGGAATAATTGTGGACTCCAAAATTTTTAGAAAAACAGAATTAACAGACATCATCTATAATTTACAATTCCACATTGTATTGTAGATTTTTACTCAGTTATAAGCTTAATAAATGTAAGCTTCATTTAATGTTACAGTATTTTTCAAAGTTCATGGAAGCGTGATTTCTAGGTACCTCTCTATCTGAACTGTTTTGAGAATCTGTGCTTTAGATTCGTCCTTGTATTTGGCAGACATTTATGAGCACCTGCTGTCTGACAAGCACTCTTTTCAGCTCCATCAATACAGTGGTTTATAAAACAAAGCCATTGCTCTCGTGGAGCTTTCATTCTAATGAATGGGATAAATGATAAACTAGTACACAAGGAAATAAAGAAATTTAAGATAGTGTTAGGAGCTATCAAAACACATGCTGGAATCTCACTCATTCTTCATTAACTTTCAGACATATTAAACAATAATATTCAATGCCTACTTAAACTCCTTTTCTATTTTCCCTTTATTTTATAATTACTCATATTTAACTTTGTTAAACACCACATGAGTAGGTATTTTGTTGTTGAAATATATTTGCCATATAACATTGTGTAAATTTAAGAGGCACAGCATATTAACTTGATACATTTACATATTGTAATTGTAGCAATAATTAGCATCTATATCACATTACATAATTATCCATTCATCGTTGTGATTGGAATCATTATGATCTAGTCTCTAAGCAAGTTTGATGATTATAATACAACATTGTTGTCTGTATTCACTATACTGTGCATTAACTCTAGGGCTTATTTACCACAAGAGAAGTTTTAATGAAAATAAATTTACAACATAGCATTGGAGATTGGATTGGTCGTTACCATAGGGGAAGGGAGGAGGGCAAAAGGGGTGATTAGGCTCACATGTGAGGGGATGGACTATGATTAGTTTTTGGGTGGTGAACATGATGTAATCTACACAGAATTCAAAATAGATTATGATGTACATCCGAAAGCTAAAAAATAAAATAAAATTTAATTTAATGTAAAAAAAAGAAAAGAAGCTTACAATTTAAAACAGTGTTCATTCTTTCATTCATTCTCTCATTCAATATTTATTGAGTCACTGCTATGTGCCATGCACTGCTCTAGGCACAAGAAATACAGCAACAACTAAAATAAACAAAAATTCTGGTCCACATGGATTTTAATCGAGTGTAAGCTTTTTGTTCTGGATGATTTGCATAGAATTCTAAAGATACATTAGAAAATATCTTCCTGGAATCCCAGCAAAATAGATGATGCAAATTATATCAGAGAAGCAACATTATATTTGTATACGAAATGTAATTTTCTGAATATGTTGCTTTATTCGTTACTTGAGGAAAACATACACACACAGAGAATTGTTAGTTATGTGCAGAGGATAGAAGGGTCTCCCTAGTACATTATCCCAAGGGTTATTAGGTTCAATATCAGTAGCAATTTGGAGATTTTGTTCTCAGCTATATGTCTTCATTATGTGTAATAATCTTCATTATATGCTTCTGGTTCTTAATTGATGCACCTTTTTATGCTTACTAATAATTTGGGGCCGATTTAGATTTTTATGCCAAAATAATTGTTATGTATTGTGAATCTTTTTGACCTTCTTTTTGGGTAGACTAAGTTGTTTAAGTTCTACACAATATTACTTTTACATTTCTTTTATTTTCTTTTTTAAGTCAGGGCATGGTCTATCATTACTGTTGTTTTATGTTTATTTGGTTCCGTAAAGCAAAAAGAAAAAAAAAAGCCATTCCACATTTCTCTGGCATCTTGTAAATTGAATTTCTTATAGAGTTTTCTCATATTCACTTTTGTATTCACTTTTAACTAATGATCACATTTGAGATCCTATGACATAATACTCAAGGTAAGCTTTTCCTTTGTCTTTCCTTACTGTCAAATTTGGACAAATAAATTAGCTGTGCATTAATCTTCTTGGGCTGCCATAACAAAATACCACAGACTGGGTTGCTTAAGCAGCAGAAATTTATTTCTCATAGTTCTAGAGGCTGAGAAGTCTAAGATCAAGATGTTGACAAAGTAGATTTCCTTCTGAGGTCTCTTCTCACGGCTTGCAGGTAGCTGCCATCTCTCTGTGTGCTCCCCTGACCTATTGTGTGCACTGGAAGAGAGAAAGAGTTCTCTCAAGTCTCTTCCTCCTTTTTTAAGGACATCAATTCCATCAGATTAGGACCTCAGGCTCACGACCTTACCTAACCCTAAGTACCTCCCAAAGGTCCTATCTCCAAATACCACGACTTTAAGGGTTAGGGCTTCAACACAGGAATTTCGGGGGTAGACAAACATTCAATCTATAACAATGTTCAATATGAACAAAAACTTTGAATGTCAAGATAATTTGTTTTGTAGAAATCTAGATTCTTTTATTATCAGTCTCATTTGATTAAACTAATTATGAAATAAGTGATTTGCTTACTGTTTTATATATTTATATATTGTTTATGTTATCAATAAGCTGTGAGCTACAATAAGATCTGAGGAGATTCTAACACGTGGAAAATCAGGGCTGTGTTATTTGCTGTCATTTCCCCTACAGCTGCCATTGCCAAACCACTGGCCTGGTTTAGCTCCTAGTTAACAAGATAAGGATCAAAGAGCTTCACTGGGATTTAGGGGGCACTTTCAATTGTTGTTAGATGACTAGAAACTGTGTTTCAGTTTTAAAATATTTTCTCTCAGCTTTATTCAGATATAAGTGACATATAATATTGTGTAAGTTTAAGGTATGCAATTTGTTGATTTGATACACTTATGTATTGCTAAATGATTACCACCATAGCGTTAGCTAACACCTCCATCACATAACTCCCATTTAGTTCTCATGGTGAGAGCATTTAAGACCTACTATCTTAGCCACTTTCAAGTATATACTAGACTATTACTAACTATAGCCACCATCCTGTACATTAGATCTCCAGAACTTATGTTAAAACAAGATGTTTGTACTCTTTGACCAATTTTATGACAGCTAAACATTGAATTGGTTGTAGTATCATTTTTTAAGCATTTGGATACTATTATTGAGAGAAAATTACAGTCTACTTGGAGGCAACTGTCTTTTATGATGTATAAATTGTGAATATGCAAATATACCCTAAGTACAACACGGAGGAAGGTGAACTATATAAAACTAAAGAGCTTAATATATTGTCATAGATTAAGCAATGATCTTACCTTATCTGAGAAAAGGATCTGTATTTCCTTAATTCATATCTCATTGTAGTATGATGCAGCTTCAATATTTTCTTTAGAAAATTTATCCTGAAATTTGGGTCTGTCTTCCTTTCCCTCCCTTCCTCTTGTCCTGGATAGATGTGCAGTGTGGGCTAGTTAAGTTGCCTGTGATAAAACTACGCTGTTGTTCTTCAGAGTGGGAATACCAAAGTGCAGAGCAGCTGGGGAGGAGTTGGCCATATCTAAACGTACAAGCTGTCAGAAACTTGTAGAGCTATCCAGGTTCACTTTCATATCTAACACACTCCTCGCTGGCCCATCCTCAAGTCTTCACTTACAGTGACTCAATTCTTCTGTAAGAGTCTGAATAACAGAAAGTATCAAATGAAATCATTTGCATTATTTTCTATGTTGATTTATATTCTGAATCCATTCACTTGAGAATAATAAAGGTATGTAAAATGTATTGTGGGTTTCTTAAGCTGAATATTTTATTTTTAATGGTTGCAACTCTTTTCAAAATGTTTTCATGAAGGAAAAGGATATATTTGGACTGTTCATAAATCATTTTTAAAAACTTAGAGCAGTACTTCTTGACTTGAATGTACCTGTGAATCACCCAGGGATCTTATCTTGTTAAAATGCCAATTTGGATTCAATAGGTCTGGGGAGGGGCCTGAGAACCTACATTTCTGTTGAACTCCTAGAGGATGCTGATATTGCTGATCTGTGGACCACGTTTTGAGTAGCAAGGCACAATATTCTTTGTTGTGAAATTAAATTATCAACCAAACATTTTCCAAATCACCAATGGAATAAAGGAATTAAGTAATTTTGTCTCAGAAACTTTTTAGTATCTCCTTAGAAAGATTGCCTTTCTTGCATTTGTTAAATTCTTAAAAGGATTTCTCTTCTGTGAATGCTAGAATGAATGAGTAAGGAGAGTTTGCTATTTTGTATAGCTTAATTCAGCTGATAAATCCAAAGTAATTTCAATTAGTTTGCTAACTCTGCGTTAAAAGATGAAAACAGCATACCGAAGATTTCTAGATAGCAGCTTTTCTTTATAATTTCAAGTGAAATATTCTAAACCCCTTCTTTCTGTTTGTTCTTCTTCCCCCATTTTGTTGAAATATTTGTTAAAGTTATTTTTCAATCTTCCCAGGTGACTTTCTGGGAGAGGGTAATTATTCCAGGATTATTCCAATAATAGGGAGAGGAGTTGCTGAAAGGACAGAACTGGCAGAAGGCATCCAGCCCTTCTTCCTTCTGCCTGCCTTCTTAAGAAACTCTGATGTTCTCTCTTTGTATTGCATTCCCAGGGCATCTGTAAGATTGAGAACTTCATGGAGCATGTATTCTCCATGTGTAAACACAAGAAATGGCGCTTGGACCTGTTTTCTTCAAACTCTTCTGCCTACAATTAATGTGAGTATATTCACTTCTTGGATAAAGGAGAAAGAAGCTCAATTTTGGCTCCAGGTCCAAGCCAAGTTCCCCAACACAACTGAGTTACTACACTTTGGGCAATAAAGCAAGCTCCTTTTGTTTTCTTTGTATATTTTATCAAATAGTTACAACAGTGGGTGGTGGGAAATTGTGATAATTTTTCTTATTCAAACTCTCCTAAACTTCTCCTTTTGGCACATTTTCTTTCTATTTCTTGCTCCTTATTGTATTCTGTTATCTTCTCAGCTCTTCTTCATTTGAAGGGGACCACATTTCTCTTCCATCGAAACTTTTAGAGTCCCTTTTGACCTACACACAGAAGGTACACATGAGAAAAATTTTCTTTGTTCTTGAATGAAGCATAAAAACAATGAGGGAAAGAACCATTCTAATTGAGTTAATCTAGAATATAAGAACACACTGAAGGAAAAAGATTAACTCATACAACTGGAATAATGCATTAGTGTTGGAAAGATGGTACTGCAGGTAACTGTCTTTCAAATGGTAAAACAAGAACACTGGAGGCTTAGTCTTTAATTAAGTCAAATTAAAAAAAATTAGGTTCAGCTAAATACACAGTAATTACCACCTGGCGAAGTGCTCCAAGAAGAGTAGTAGTAACTTCAAAGTTCCACAGAGTTCAACCTAGACATCTCCTTAAGAAAAGTGCAATAGAAATAGTATATTACAAATTGATGAGTTATTTAACAAATGCTATGCTTAGGAATACTTTTCCTAAATGGTTCAAAAATCACATACTATGCATCTTTTAAAAAACTTGTTTTAGAAATTTCTCTGGAAATACTGCTAATCTCACCATTTTAATTTATTTGGCACCTATGGTTTCCCCTGTTCAACCATCTAGATAACTCTTGTCTGGTTTCATTCCTGGGCCTCCCTTATTTTCCATGTTTTTTCCATAATATTTTAATATTTTCAGATATGTCTTATAATGATTTAATGTATGCATCCATTTTCTGATAAATTTGGAACATAATTTGTCCAGATCAGGAGAAAAACTAGATTACGGGCTCCATGAAGACAACTATGCTTCTTTGTGCTCATTAGTCTAAACTGGCCATAGCAGGCACTCAATCTATTTTAGAATCTTTCCTCAGATATGTCATTCTAAAATATTTCACATATACCTTTTTCTTTTGAGATTTGTGTAGAAATAAGAAACTATTTCCATTTTAGACAATCAGCATAGGATATGAAACTAAAATTAAAAGCGCTTTATCATGGGGCTATATTTAAATTAGCTGTAGAATTAATATATTGACCATCATATACAAATTTAATTACTGAAAATACAGGGAGATTTTATTTTGTCTATGTTCCTAGCCATTGGTGAAATTTTAGAGAAAGCAGAGTGTGGCCTTATTTATTCCTGGAGACCAAAGACAAAGCACAATAATTAGAGATAATGAGGATGTTGCTGTGGTTTATAATTCTTCCCAGCTTCCCAGAAGGAAAAATCTTTTATTTGACATTGTCTTAAAAATAATAGAGCTTTCAAATGTATATGCAAACGTCAGGACATAAATCATTGTTCTATTTGTTCAGCTATAGTTTAGAAATTGTAAATTTTCATTGAACACCGTCAACAAATTTTGAATTGAAATTCAATGTTTACAATATCAACAAAACATCAAAAAAAATTTATGGCATTTGGCACGTGCAGTTGATCATGTTATTTTAATAGTGCCACTTCTAACAGACAGATATTCCACCAAATGTCAATACATATCGTTCTGTACATGTCATACATATATTTCTTACTATTCTTTAATAGTTGAAATTTTAAGCTGTTTTACTGCGATTTATTTCTTAGTATTGTAATAATTTAAAAATAACATTAAAACAAGTATTAAGATTATTCGCAAATAGTTAGGACTTTACCAATTCAGTCTACTGATGGTATTAATTGAGGTTCAATGTTGCACAACTGAATTTATCACCAGATGCCAAAAAAGACATACAGGATGATACATACAAGGATAGCTTTGACCCAGGACTCTCTTTCCACATTACGAAATTTCAAAGTAGTGATAAACTATGTTGCCATGTATGGAAAAATGCTTCACCTGTGTATAAGGGTAACAACATTCTTCTTGCAGCCAAGATTTTCTTAACATTTTGTTGTCTTCTCATAGTGGCTACTTAAAAGGGATTCTTCCTTGGTATCAATATGCATTTAAGAAATATAGCCCAGGGGATGGTAGCACCAGAGTTAGAAGTAGTTACCTTCAGTAGCATGGTGAAAAGAAATGGTGTAGCTGTTGTTTCCTTCATGACTTGCATCAAAGTATTAGAAAAAAGTTTTTGAGACTCAGGCATTATTTGATGAGGCACTTCTTCAAACTTTTCTTTCCCAAGCAAACCTTTCAAGAATAAGTAGTTTCTCCAAGTTACCTCCAGTCATTCATATACATCTTCTTTGGTTAATAGGGTTATGAAAACTTTGGTGCTTAAAGACAGGACTTTTGTATGGAGAAAAGTCTAAGTTTTAATAAGCTCTTAGCCTTTTCAATTCAAACATTCTTCTCATGAGAACAATTCATACTTTCCGTTGTATTTTTAGGACTGACAGATGTAAAGAGTTCCTTCAGATTTGTTTTGTTCTCTCTTCCTTGGAAGGGCTCCGCAGCACAAAAAGCACCGTGCCTTTCATTTCTTTTCATTTCCGGTGATGAAAGTAAAACTTAAGAATGCATGTGCTCTATGGTACTCAGTCTGTGAGATTTTCCCATTTGAACTAGGCTTCATAGAAACAAAGATAGAGGCCCATAATCATAATGTGAATGTATTATTTTCTATTCTCTCATTTATTAATATTAATTAAGCCAATATTTTGAAGTACTTACTATGTATTAAGAACTGTGCTAATCTCCAGACTACCTCTGCAGACAGACAGACATGGTCCGTGTCTCTGGTGTAGAAATAAACAGGAGTGAATAAGCCACATCATTATAGTTCTGCACATGCTGCGATATGGCCACACTTGAACTAGCCTGGCACCAGCCCAGTCTTTGAGGAGCCAGGAGAAACTTCTTGAAGAAGTGACATTTAATTAGGGCAGCACACTGACATGGGCAAGAAAAGTGGGGTTGTGGAGAGGAGAGTAATTACACATCATGCAGGCTTTGCGAGCCATGTGGTGGTGTTTGAGTTTTAACTGTAAACAATGGTAAGCTATTTAATGTTGAAAACACAGGTATCGTAAGTTGGACTTGCATTTGAAGATGTATATCATAGCAGTTCAGAGCACAGATTCTGAAGATGGAGAACCTGGATTCGAATTCCGGCTCCACCACTTATTAACTTCAGGGTTAACTAGTAGAGGAGCTGGAGTTAGGAGAAAGGAGGAGAGGAGAGGTAAGGAAACTACAGCTCTGTATCGGAGAGCTAGATTTCCTACTGTGTTCCTGGATTTCAGGCAGACTACAGCTGGTCATAAACTTCATGGAGAGGTATAGATTATTTTCTCAATTGGGAAGAAAGAGAAAATAGTTCCTGCTATCCACAGTTCTTACAGGAGAACATGAGTGATTAGATCAGTCTGAATTTCATTTGTGCTGGTGATCTGGGTCCTGTTGTTAGTTTTCTTTTAATTGTGTTTTGAGTTATCCATTTTTATTTATCCATTATCCTCTGTCAATCAAGAGTTAATTTTATGTAAGATCCTCTGCAAACTCCTAAAAATGCTCCAGGTGCTATGTTAAGACATTAGATAAGGAAATTCCAAACATTTAGCTTGCTCTGAGTCAGGTCCGTACTGTAGACTCTATTCTATCCCATGGAGACAAACCATTCAATAATTGGGCATAGGACAATAAGCTAGATATTATTATGAAATCATTTAAAACTAAGCTTCATTCTTCCTCAGTAATGTGTGCTGCACATTTGTAATAAACTGAATAATTTCAAATACTTGTTCCTTTTTCTTAGCACTTTGATTCACTGACTGGTCTTTTGATTCTTGTGCCAATGTAGTACCATTTTGATTCTTGAGACTAATACTAGTTATCTTAATTACATAAATTGCTTACGTTTATGATCACTTAATATATACCAGAGGTTATATAAAAAGCATTATATATTTTATCTGATTCAATGTATGCAAGACACTTTTGAGGTGTTTATTATTCCTTTCATTTGAAAGATCAGGCAAGAGAAAGTGACATTAAGCAAGTTGGTCAATGATGAACTAGTTGGTGGTGGAACTTAGATTCAAATGTAGGTTAACTTCCTTTGCTGGGATATACGTATCTTCATGAAAGAATACGTCTCTCTTATTTCTCTTCCTTATAAATATGACTATTTATAGTATTTTCCCATTTTAATCCTTCATATTAGTCTTACTGTCACTTTGTCATGCCCCTTTTCCAAGAAAACTGTTCCTTCAAATCCCACTGTTTTTTTGTTAGTATTTCATTTTTGTATAAATATTCAAAAAGGGTATCATTTTGCAGGTTTGATTTTGTGCTCTCTTTGTCAGGATTTATTGTCTCAGTCATACAACCTTTGTAAAATAAATTGTGAAGTGTCTTATCTTTTTATATGCTCTGAATTTATATGCTATGAGAATTACAAATTTCTTCAAAGTTTGAAAGATCTAATACATAAGTCATTTCGCATCTGAGTTTCTTTTACAGAAAATCATTTAACGGAGAATTTTTTGGTTTGTCTCTACATTATTATTAAATTGTTCAGGTTTTCTACTCCCTACTGGATCAATCACAGAAACTTATCCATTTGGACTTTTCAAGTTCATTAGCATAACATTATAAATAATATTTGATCATAATTAAAATATAAAATTAGTTAAACTCTTATTTTCATTTGTAATTTTGTCAATTAAATTTGTTTTTTTCTTTATTAGACTGGTGTTTCTTTTACTTTTCCCAAGAACTAGCTCTGATAAATCATTTCTACTCTTTTTAAAAAATGTTTTCTAATTCACTGATTAGAATTGTATAATTTTCTTAGGCTTGTAAAACTTATTTACATTGATTTTTATCTTTCAAATAATATATGATATTACAATAATGAATATGGCTCTGAGTACAGTTTGCCATATATCACAGTTAGTTTCTTCTAAATAGCGTAAAATTGAGGTTTTGACCATATAGTTCATCCAATAATTATTTTGTGAGCTTAGAATAACAATTGGTTGTAGCTTTACTGATTGAACTTTTGTTCATTTTTATTTTCTGATTTTTATTGCAGATTCTTCATAGAAACTTTCTATTTTGGGGAGTCTAACAAAGTTATTTTTAGAGACTGCATGATCAAAATTTTAAACCATTCCATGGACTTTTGAATAAAATGTACTTTCCCTACTTCTATATAGATAGTTTTTTGTAATTGTCAACTTGATTATGTAATTGTAACATAATATTATGAAATAACATATATTATAATTTAGTATACTATCAATGTTATTCTATATATTATATTCACACATTTGAGTGCATAATATTCAACTATATATAATATATTATATTATTCAAATCCACACTATGAGTATATTTTCCCTAATAGACGAGTAGGAGTAAATAGATCATTTAAATTTTTCCTTTCTTGAGTCCAGCTATTCCCCTCAAAGTTGCTCTGCTCTTCGCATAATGAAAATTCCTCCTGGCATCAGGCAGATCGTTCATTACTGTTTTTTGCTCCCACTACTATTGGAGTTTTACATCGCAATGCTGTTTCTTAGATATTTCATTGAGCATGTGTCAAAGATCTAATCAAGTACTGTGAGCCACTTTTCTTTGGCTGGTTGTTTTTCTTACACTGTCCTCAATGTCAAGCACACTAAGCCACTTCCCCAAAACATTTGCAGAATGAATTACTGAGGGATCCTCCAAGTTTCTCTTCTAATTTTAATGTAATATCAATATTTAGTGCCTTCCGTTTCTGCCAGTTTCTCTCTTTCTTCTACCTATGGATTAACTAAAAATACGAAATTAATTTGTGGTAATCATTTCCTAGTTTGACCTAATAGCTTTAACTACACATATGAGTTGTTATAACTACAACATGGTGTTTAGGTTTACCTGTTTTTTGAAGTTTATGTAACAGAAATATAATACACAATATTCAGATGCTTATTTCTTTCATTCAACATTATTTTTGAAATTCATCCCTATTCGTACTTTTAGCTGTAATTCATTATTTTTTATTGTTGCCTTGTGCCTCGTTTTATATTAAAATTTGTTTGTTCTATTGCTAATGGACATTTTGGTTATTTGCATTTTTAAGCATTTTGGAAAAGGTTGCTATGAACATTTTCATTACATCTTCTGGTTGTACATATGCAAAATGGTTTTTCTAGAGCATCTAGGTAGGAGTAGAATTTAGTGTTATATAGTTATATATATAACTAAATATCCTATATATATATAACTATATATAACTATATATACTTATATGTAACTATGTGATTATATAGTTATATTATGTATTGTAAACTGTTTCCCAAAATATTATCTGTAGCAATTTATAATTTATATCCTCATCAGCAGTGTAATCTTGTTCACATTGCTTCACATTCTTACCAACATTTGCTGTTTTTAGATTTTAAATATTCACTAATCTGATGGATGTGAATTAATAACAGCTTTCCAAATATTTAAGGGACATTCATGTTTCCATTATTTTGAAATGCTCATTCATGTCCTTTGCCCATTTTTTTTTCTTTACTCCTGAGGAAGATTTGTCCTGAGCTAATATCCATCACAAATCTTCCGCTTTTTCTCCTTGAGGAAGATTAGCCCTGAGCTAACATCTGTATCAATCTTCCTCTACGTTTTTGGATGTGGGACACCACCATGGAGTGGCTGGTGAGTGGTGTAGGTCTGTTCCCAGCATCCAAACTTGGGAGCCCGGGCTTCTGAAGTGGAGTGTGCAGAACTTTAACCACTCAGCCACGGAGCTGGGTCCTGCCTATCTTTTTTATTGTGTCATTAGCATTTGCCTTATTGGTTCAGAGGAGGTCTTTATATATTCTGGGTACTTTTTTATGTTATGTGTCCTGGGATCTGATTCTCATGTTTATGACTCCAACTGCGATTTTGATTAGAACTATATTAAATAAGCAGAAAATTTTGAAAGTGATTGATATCTATATGACTTTGAATCTTTCTGTCCATAGGCATAATGTGTCTCTGTATTCCTTAAGTATCCTTTAATGATTTTCAATCAAGCTTTGTCTTTACTTCCAAAAAGTCTTGTGCACAATTTGAAGATTATTCTTCTAGGTGACACAGTTTTTTGCTTATTGTAAATGGTGTCTTTTAACAAAATAAGTATTTCTCTTCCTGCTATGTAGAAATGTGATTAATTTTGGATATAGATTTTGTATCAAACAAAAATACTAAACTCTCTTTAAATCTATCAATATATCTGAAGGTTATTTTGGGATCTCTACATAGACAATGATGCCATTTATTTAAAAAAATGGAGTTTTGTTTCTTCCTTTCTAATCCTTATACTTTTTATTCCCTTTTCTTCTCTTATTACTGTGATCAGCACTTCCAGAAGAATATTAAATAGGAATGTTGGTATCCTTGACTTGTTAGAGATTTTAAAGGAACTTTAAAAAATATCTTCCATTTTATAGATGAGAAAGCCACTTTATAGATATCGCATATTCTGTTTACTCTTCACTTAATGTCAGTGGAGCTATGGCTTGTTTCTAGTATTTAACTTTTACAAATAAGGCTGCTATTAAAATTCATGTGCAGATCTTTGTGTGGACATTGTTTTCAGTTCCCTTGGATAAATACCTAGGAATGGAAGGTCTTAATTGTAGAATTTTACATTCCCACCAGCAGCATGGGAGTGTTCCAATTGCTCCACAACACTTGATGTTCTCAGTTATTTTAGTTTTAGCCATTATAGTGATTATATAGTGGTATCTTATTGAGGTATTAAGTGGTGTTTCCCTGATATCTAATGGTGTTGAGCCCTCCACTTCAGTAATTTTCTCTTCGTCTGTGTTTAATCTATTAAGGTGACCTTTTTTTTTTTTATTGAGTTATTGATAGGTTACAATCTTGTGAAATTTCAGTTGTACATTAATGTTTGTCATTCGTGTTGTAGGTGCACCACTTCACCCTTTGTGCCCACTCCCCACCCCACCTTTCCCCTGGTATCCACTAAACTGTTCTTAGTCCATAATTTTAAATTCCTCATATGAGTGGAGTCATACACAGATTATCCTTCTCTAGAAGGCTTATTTCACTTAACATAATTCTCTCAAGGTCCATCCATGTTATTGCAAATGGAATGATTTTGTTCTGTTTTGCAGCTGAGTAGTATTCCATTGTATATATGTACCACATCTTCTTTATCCACTCGTCTGTTGATGGACACTTAGGTTGCTTCCACGTCTTGGCTATTGTAAACAGTGCTGCAATAAACATTGGGGTGCATAGGACTTTTGGGATTGTTGACTTCAAGCTCTTTGGATAAATACCCAGTAGTGGGATGGCTGGATCATATGGTAGTTCTATTTTTAATTTTTTGAGGAATCTGCATACTGTTTTCCATAGTGGCTGCACCAGTTTGCATTCCCACCAGCAGTGTATGAGGGTTCCTTTTTCTCCACAACCTCTCCAACATTTGTTGCTATTAGTTTTAGATATTTTTGTCATTCTAACGGGTGTAAGGTGATATCTTAGTGTAGTTTTGATTTGCATTTCCCTGATGATCAGCGATGATGAGCATCTTTTCATGTGCCTATTGGCCATCAGTATATCTTCTTTGGAGAAATGTCTGTTCATGTCTCCAGCCCATTTTTTGATTGGGTTGTTTGATGTTTTGTTGTTGAGTTGTGAGAGTTCTTTATATATTATGGATATTAAGCCTTTGTCAGATATATGACTTGCAAATATTTTTTCCCAGTTAGTGGGTTGTTTTTTTGTTTCAATCCTGTTTTCATTTGCCTTGAAGAAGCTCTTTAATCTGATGAAGTCCCATTTGTTTATTCTTTCTACTGTTTCCCTTCTCTGAGAAGGCATGGTGTCTGAAAAGATCCTTTTAATACTGATGTCAAAGAGTGTACTGCCTACGTTTTCTTCCAGAAACCTTATGGTTTCAGGTCTCACCTTAAGGTCTTTAATCCATTTTGAGTTTATTTTGGTGAATGGTGAAAAAGAATGGTCAATTTTCATTCTTTTACATGTGGCTTTCCAGTTTTCCCAGCACCATTTGTTGAAAAGACTTTCTTTTCTCCATTGTATGCCCTCAGCTCCTTTGTCAAAGATAAGCTGTCCATAGATGTGTGGTTTTATTTCTGGGCTTTCAATTCGGTTCCATTGATCTGTGCACCTGTTTTTGTACCAGTACCATGCTGTTTTGATTACTGTAGCTTTGTAGTATGTTTTGAAGTCAGAGATTGTGATGCCTCCCACTTTGTTCTTTTTTCTCAGGATTGCTTTAGAAATTCGGGGTCTTTTCTTGCCCCATATGAATTTTAGGATTCTTTGTTCTAATTCTATAAAGAATGTCATTGGGATTCTGATTGGGATGGCGTTGAATCTGTAGATTGCTTTAGGTAGAACGGACATTTTAACTATGTTTATTCTTCTAATCCATGTACGTGGAATGTCTTTCCATCTCCTTATGTCGTCATCCAATTCTCTCAGAAAGGCCTTGTAATTTTCATTATATAGGTCCTTCACTTCCTTAGTTAAATTTACCCCAAGGTATTTTATTCTTTTTGTTGCGATTGTGAATGGTATTGTATTCTTGAGTTCTTTTTCTGTTGGTTCATTACTGGAGTATAGAAATGCTACTGATTTCTGCAAATTGATTTTATACCCTGCAACTTTGCTGTAGTTGTTGATTACTTCTAACAGTTTTCCAATGGATTCTTTGGGGTTTTCTATATATAAGATCATGTCGTCTGCAAACAGCGAGAGTTTCACTTCTTCCCTCCCTATTTGGATTCCTTTTATTCCTTTTTCTTGCCTGATTGCTCTGGCCAGGACCTCCAGTACTATGTTAAATAAGAGTGGTGATAGAGGGCATCCTTGTCTCATTCCTGTTTTCAGGGGGATGGGGTTCAGTTTTTGCCCATCGAGTATGATGTTGGCTATGGGTTTGTCGTATATGGCCTTTATTATGTTGAGGTAGTTTCCTTCTATGCCCATTTTGTTCAGAGTTTTTATCATAAATGGCTGTTGGATCTTGTCAAATGCCTTCTCTGCATCTATTGAGATGATCATGTGGTTTTTATTCCTCAGTTTGTTGATGTGGTGTATCACGTTGATTGATTTGCGGATGTTGAACCATCCCTGTGTCCCTGGTATGAATCCCACCTGATCCTGATGTAGGATTCTTTTGAGGAATTGCTGAATTCTGGTTGCCAAAATTTTGTTTAGAATTTTTGCATCTATGTTCATCAGTGGTATTGGCCTGTAGTTCTCTTTTTTCGTGGTGTCCTTGTCAGGCTTTGGTATCAGCGTGATGTTGGCCTCGTAGAATGTGTTAGGAAGTGTTCCATCTTCCCTAATTTTTTGGAATAGCTTGAAAAGGATAGGTATTAAATCCTCTCTGAAAGTTTGGTAGAATTCCCCAGGAAAGCCATCTGGTCCTGGGGTTTTATTCTTTGGGATGATTTTGATTGCTGTTTCAATCTCTTTCCTTGTGATTGGTCTGTTCAAATTGTCTGCCTCTTCTTGAGTGAGCTTTGGGAGATTGTAGGAGTCCAGGAATTTATCCATTTCCTCTAGGTTATCCATTCTGTTGGCATATAGTTTTTTGTAGTATTCTCTTATAATCTGTTGTATTTCTGCAGAGTCTGTTGTTATTTCTCCTTGCTCATTTCTGATTTTGTTTATTTGAGCTTTCTCCCTTTTTTTCTTTGTAAGTCTGGCTAGTGGTTTGTCAATTTTATTTATCTTCTCAAAAAACCAGCTCTTTGTCTCATTGATCCTTTCTACTGCCTTTTTCGTTTCAATAGTATTTATTTCTGCTCTGATTTTTATTATTTCTCTCCTTCTGCTGACTTTGGGCTTCATTTGTTCTTTTTTCTCTAGTTCAGTTAGGTGTGCTTTAAGGTTGCTTATTTGGGATTTTTCTTGTTTGTTAAGATGTGCCTGTATTGCGATGAATTTTCCTCTTAATACAGCTTTTGCTGTATCCCATATGAGTTGGTATGGCATGCTATCATTTTCATTTGTTTCCAGGGTTTTTTTATTTCTTCTTTAACTTCTTCAATGATCCATTGCTTGCTCAGTAGTGTGTTGTTTAGTCTCCACATCTTTGTGCCTTTCTCAGCTTTTTTCTTGTAATTAATTTCTAGCCTTATAGCACTATGATCTGAGAAGATGCTTGTTATTATTTCAATTTTTTTAAATTTGTAGAGGCTTGCCTTGTTTCCCAACATATGGTCTATCCTAGAGAATGTTCCATGTGCACTTGAGAAGAATGTGTATTCAGCTCTTTCAGGGTGAAGTGATCTATATATGTCTATTAAGTCCAATTGTTTTAGTTTTTCATTTAGCTCCACTATTGCCTTGTTGATTTTCTGTCTGGATGATCTGTCCATTGATGTGAGTGGGGTGTTGAGGTCCCCTACTATTATTGTGTTGTTTTTAACATCTTCCTTTAGGTCTGTTAATAGTTGCTTTATGAATCTTGGTGCTCCTGTGTTGGGTGCATAGATATTTATAAGCGTTATTTCTTCTTGATGAAGTGTCCCTTTGATCATTATATATTGTCCCTCTGTATCTCTCTTTACCTGTCTTATTTTGAAACCCACTTGGTCTGATATGAGAATTGCAACACCTGCCTTCTTTTCCTTGCTATTTGCTTGAAGTATTGTCCTCCGCCCCTTCACCCTGAGTCTGTGTTTGTCCTTGGGGCTGAGGTGTGTTTCCTGGAGGCAACAAATTGTTGGATCGTGTTCTTTAATCCATTTTGATTTTGCCACTCTGGGTCTTTTTACTGGAGAGTTCAATCCGTTCACATTGAGAGTGATTATTGATGCATGTGGACTTAATGCTGTTAATCTGTTGCTCATTATCTTGTTTTCCTGCGTTTCTTTTCCTGTTTGCTTTAGACTACCCATTTAATACTGCAATTTCTTATGCTGGGTTTCTTAGATTTTTCCTTATTTATGATTTGTGACTCTGTTCTGTACTTTATTTTAGTGTCTACCTATAAAGGTGACCTTTTGAGTCAATTCAATTATATTATGATTTTCTTCTTTCTAACAGATCCATTGAGCTATTTTTCAAATCTAACTTGTGAAATTTTATAGGTTTTTTGTTCTTTCAATCAGATTAATTCTCTGCTTCTATGCCTTTTAATATAGTGAATAATAAACCTTTTAAATATATTTAAAAAGTTATTTTATTATGTGTTTCTATTAACTTCAAGGTCTACAGGTGTTATGAGTCTCATTTTTCCACTTGCTCTTCATACTTATACTTGCTCATGTTGGCCTGTTTCCTCATGTATTTAGCAATTTTGTCCCAAAGTTTGAACTCCTATGTCTTGGAACTTTTTCTCTTGGAGTTCTAGACATTGCACTTGCTTTTGTTAGGCTCCTAGAAATACGACAACCTGGAGAAACTTTAAGAAAATTATTTGCTATAGGTGGAAATAGTTTGGGATACACAAAGTTTTAGGGTTACGTGAATGAGGGCTTGTGGTTGGGAAATCCGAGTAGATTTTTTTCTAATTAATTCTGTGCAAAGCAAAGCCAATCACACCCTTTCTCAGCAGCGTGTGATTTTTCTAATTCACTTCCCAAGGTTGTCCTGACTTCTTTATGTGGATATTTCCCATCTGTATCAGTCAGGGTTCTCCAGAGAAAGAACCAATAGGAGACGTATAGATGTATAAATAGATATATATACACTCTAGGAATTGGCTTACACAGCTATGGAGGCCAAGAAGTACCATGATCTGCCACCTGCAAGATGGAGAACCAGGAAAGCCAATGGTGTAATTCAGTCTCAATCTAAACACCTGAGATCCGGGGGCTGGTGGCGTAAGTCCTGATGTGAATCTGAAAACCCAAGAACTGAGAGTTTGGATGTCTGGGGGTAAGAGAAATTTGCTGTCTCAGCTCAAGTAGAAAGAGAGAATTCACCTTCTTCTACTTTTTGTTCTATTTGGGCCTTCAACAGACTGGATGATGCCCATCCACATTGGGGAGGGCCATCTGCTTTATAATCATGTGCTGCATAACATTTTGGTCAATGATGGACCACATATAGGATGGTGATCTATACGATTAGTACTATATAGACTAGGTATGTAGTAAGCTACACCATCTACGTTTGTGTAAGTACACTCTATGATGTTTGCACAATGCTGAAATCATCCAACACATTTCTCAGAACAGTATCCCCCTCCTTTAGCAACATATGACTCTATTCAGTTCACCAATTCAAATGTTAATCTTTTCCAGCAACACCCTCACAGACACACCCAGAAATAATTTTTCTGGCTAACTGTGCATCCTTTAGCCCAGTCAAGTTAACCACCACACCATCTGACCTATCCGCCTAATCTGCTTGAACCCAGGCTTGTTATTTTGCAAAAATCCAAAGCTCCACATCAACAGGGATTGGCAGATGTCTTCACGGAAAATGATATAATTTACTCTGGAGCTCAGTTATCCCCTTTGAAAGTTCTTTCATTTTGATTGCAGCCTTTTATAGTTTTCCTAAACAGCCAGATAGGTTTTAAAATAATATTTTAAATGTTTTTTCCCTGTATATTCTCTATCAACAGGTGGTTCTCCGGCCTTTTTTTCCCCACCATATTGCTGGAAAATGAAATTCCTAATAATTTCTTTAGCGATTTATTATTTGTGAAGATGAAAATGTGCACATATGAGGAAGACTTTATACATATTAAAATGTTATGAAAATATTTAGTATCATTATTTTATATCTTTGCAGAGCTTGATAGAAGAGATTGGCATGGTAGACACATAATATGTGGTTACTGAGTCAGTGGAGATCTGTTTTTTGGCTATAGCTACACATTCCTCCATTCAATTAACATACATTTATTTTATCTCTGCTATATGTCATATACAGTAGGATTTTGAGTTGTACCTTTATTACAACATATTGAGTATACATCCATTTTTGGAAGACCTGAAGGACAGATTTATATTGAGTTAGTTGTTTCTGGTTACTTCTCAGACCATCTAACTGATTTTTCAGTGACCAAAGAAATCACTTTTTAAATATTGCATATCCTCACCTTTAGTTTATAATTCTTTAATATTAAAACCCCATGTCTTTTTTCTATTCCTATTTATCAGAAGTTATTTTAAAGAGAGTCTAATTGAAGGCTAAACATGATCAGAAGTTGGTTATCTATACCTAAGTTGTAGCACAATAATTCTTTAAAGCAAACATTAATGACCTAGTTTTCTATAGAGTTTGTCGCTACTTTGTTAACCTCAATTTGTTTCATTTTTTTACATATTTTACAAAGGCAGTATAAATAAGTTTTGTCAAATAAATTGTGGCTCTATTTTTCCTTATATAGTATGTACCAAATTTTATGTAAATTTGAAACTTGAACCATAGTGGGTCTTTTTTGTGACGAAAAAGCTGACAAATAAGTCATATTGTGGTATTAAACTATATTAAGCTATCTTTGGTAATGTAGTTATTGTGACAAAAAGACTTACAGAATCTGAATTAGTGAGTCCAATTAGTTCTTTCTTGAATGATTGTTAGAATGGTAGGAATTTACTACTGACCTCCACATTCAAGTCATTCAACCACCAGCAATAACTTTATCTAAGTGCATTAAAAGTGAATAAAAGCTACATCACAAAGGATAATTCTTTGAATTAAAAATAGATGTGACAGCTACTATACTACAAATAACAAGTAAATGTTTCTTTGACAAGATAGGAGTCTGTGGAGCCTAAGAGATGGAGGATATCAGACTTCAGGTTACACTGATGCACACAGCTCTGGGAGGAGGGAATAAGCTAACTTCACAGCTCCACTTAATGTAACAATCGGACTGCAAAGACCACCGTAAGTGGACTACAAGACTGTCTTCTCTCCAGTTTTCCTGGGCTTTAGGCCTGGTTGTTATTTGCCCTGTCCATATTTCTATTAAGCTACTCTGCAAAAATTGCTGTCAACAATAATCTGTACCATTGTATTTCAACATCCTTCTATTGTATTTCAATATCCTTCTAATTTGGGGATTTTCTGCCACCAGTTCCACCCACTTCAAGGAATTCTTCCCCATATCCAAGACATGATAATCTGACACTCTAATCACATCATTCAAAAGCCCTTGCTGGTTCCTAGATGATATATTCCAGGCTTCTCAGCTGGATATTCAAGGTCTTCCATTGTCTTGTTCCTCCAGACTCTTCTTACCTCCAACACACCTCTCCAGGTACTCAGCGTTCCAGCTGAATACATTGCATTGTTCACTCGCCCTGGCATATGCTTTGCACACTTCTGAGAAAGAAGGCTGTTATCTGCAGTGTAAGGAACTCCTATTCACTTAAAAATATCTGCCTGTATCAAACTATTTAATAAAAACCAAACTCTTTTAAATGATAACACAATGTAGAGAAATTATCCTTCTTTGTCTGTACAACTAGCCATGGAGGTTGCTTTCTTTGCTTTATTATAATATGTTCTTATTTTTTGAATGATAAAGACTTTGAATAAGTTCACCATCATGTATTGTTGTGAGTCATGTTAATACAAGTGTCAGGCTAAAGAAAATGGACTCAATAAATAAATGAATGGAAATAAAGAAATACAAATTCTGCATATTCTTGATAATTTTACCTACATATGCTTTTATTGGTCTTTATGAAGGAGAAGGAAATAAAGGCTTTTCTGGAGGAGAATTGCTTTCTAAAGGCACAGTGGTGCTCTTCACAATATTTTATAATCTTTGATCTCTACTTTATTCCTGACCATATTTCTAGAACCAACTAAAATTAAAACATTTTGATCAAAAGAATAAAAGGACAGGCAAAGGAGAACCTTGGATAGTTTGAAAAGATTTGAGATTTTATTGTATAGTCTGTGGGGGCTATTAATTGTTTAAAGCAGGACTTAAAATAGTTGTTTCTGTAATTTAGATGAAGAACTGATTCCATGGTGAAGGGGGTGGATTGGAGATAAGTAAGACTTGAAGTGCAGATGCTAGTTAGTCCATAAGTAAATGATTTGATGTGAACAAAGGAAGCGGCAGAGCAAACGTAGAATGGGGCAGATGCTTTAGTGCTAATTAGGAAGTAAAACTGATGGGATGGGTTTGTTAATTAAATGTGAAGGGATATGGGAAATTCAGTTAACCGAAGTTTCTAGGTTAGGTGACTGGGTGGTTGGAGATGCTACCAAACTAAACAGACGTGTTGATCACATACTGTGTGTGGGATACTACATAACACAGGAGGGGTGGTTAAAATAAACAAGGCATGCTTTTTGTCCTGAAGTAGCTTACAGTCTAGTAGGAGGGATGCCCTGTTGTAGCATAAGACAGCATGTGAGAAGCCTGAGGCCAGGGTCTGAGTCTCGTTCACTGTTATGATTTGACATGTAATAGGTGCTCAATAAATATTGTTGGCTGAGCTAAGTCTGGGAGGGAGAAAGGAAGGGGTGAAAGATCAAGCCCTCTGCATTTGTCATGCCCAATAACTGGTTTTCTCTGTTAGTCTTCTTGACATGAGACACACTTTTGAGGCAATGCCTCACTTTTCACAGAGAACTTGTCAGATGGTGGGCTGTATATATAATTTCTAGCAGTTCTTTTCAATTGCTTTATTGCCTGTTTCTTGATTGACTAAAGGCTTCTTTACACTTTTTCTTTAGACAAGTGAGCTCTGTAACACGAAAGCTGCCCTCAAGCCTAAAGCAAACTCTTGATTTAACAATAAACCTTGAATTACCACAGTTTTTCCAGCCACTGAATGCCAGTGTATCTTTTGAAGTTTCTTGCCCCTATTCTTGTAAGAATCACAAAAAGATCAAAGCTGCTTCTACTGATGTATGCACACATACACACATATATGCACATGCACCTGTGAGGGTTCAGAAAATGATGCTCAACTGATGATGTCAAAATATTTTAAAAAAAGACCTATGTTATTTATTTCTTTGAATAAACTTCCAGTTAAAGAAAATAAAACCCACAGGATAAAAGAATTAGGAAATGTGTCTAAAAGTTGTAAAATTTACTCCTGTAAAATATCCTTTTAAAAATAAGTTTTAGGGTCCAGCCCAGTGGCATAGTAGTTAAGTCTGTGCTCTGCTACAGTGGCCCAGATTTGCGGGTTTGGATCCTAGGCACGGACCTACACACTGCTCATCAGCCATGCTGTGGTGGCGTCCCACATACAAAATAGAAAAAGATTCGCACAGATGTTAGCTCAGGGACAATCTTCATCACCAAAAAAAATAAATGTTTTATAAAGGCTGAATTTAATGGAGCACATTAGCTTTCTTCTATAAATTCGTTTACCACATTTTTCTTATGCTTTAATGCATATGTTTAATTATGTTTTAATGCATATATAATGCATAAATATATAAAGTCACATATATTTATATATAGAAATATATATATATAAAGTAATATATATTTATATATATATATAGTGTTTACAAGAGCAAAGTCATTGTTATAACGTCCCAGAATGGGAGTGACTTCATAAAAAGCCGGACAATCATTAATAGATATTGCCTGAATTTCTTCTGCAAAAAGCACTTACAGAGGTCACATATAGGTAGCTGTTTCCCTCAAAGGATTTGAATTTATGCTCTAAAAGATGTTGTAGCTTACAAAGCACAAAAGAAACTTGATATCCCAGCTTACTCTAATATGCACACTGATATTACGGGAAATTGAAGATAGGACTCAAGGGTGGGAATGAGGAGGGACCATGTCTGTTACTCCCATAAGTCACAGAGTTGCCTCTGTGCCCTTTGTCTCAGGCTCCATAAAGCCCCAGGTAACAAGTAACTGCCACTGGGATTTAGGCTTAAGGAACCCAATTGCAGAAAATATCAGTTCACTGTAACACAGAAAAACTCAGGTGCAAAGGGTTGTATTTGTAAATTCTTTCAGTAGACATTTTATAAACGTTTGAACTGAGTTATGCAATGAACACATGTTTAACGTAGAGTGTTAATTCACTGTTTCATCCAGCACAGTTTGAAAATTATGGGTGTTCTGTTTCCAAGGCTGGGTCTAGTCTATGGGGGAAAAAAGGTTGGGTTAAGATTTTCTTGGTTACTTCAAAAAGTCACTGCTGAATTCATTATACATTTAGCACCCTTTGAATTTTTGATTTAGAACTGTTTCAACATGATTTATTAAATTTTTTTCTATATTGGATTGTAAATCAGGAACAAAAGCTTCAAATGAAAACTTCCTTCATTTATGTCATTCATGTTAAATAGTTACTTTAGCTTCAGGCTTAACATAAAAATGAAGAGGAGCAAAGGTATATGTATGAGTCAGTGTTCTCCAGAGAAACAGAACCAATAGTATAAATGGGATATTTATTCTACAACAGAAAATTATATATGATATATGTAAAAAATATATATGATTAAATCTACAACCCTCTCTGTCTCTCTCTTCAGATATGAAAAGATATATAAAGAGAGTTATATAGATAGATGTATCTTAGATAAATAGAGAGATAGAGGGATATTGACTGATGGACTTGGCTCACATGAGGATTGTGGGGGCTGGTACGTCCAAAATCTGTATGGCAGGCTGACAGGCTGGAAATTCAGGTAAAAACTGATGTTGCAACCTTGAGCTGATATTTGCAAGGTGGGACAGTAGGCTGCAAACTTAGGCAGAATTTCTATGTTAAAGTATTGAGGCAGAATTCCTTTTCCTTGAGGCATCTCAGTCTTTTCTCTTAAGGCTTTCAACTGATTTGATAAGGTTTACCCATATTATGGAGAGTAATATGTTCTACTTAAAGTCAACTGATTACAAATTTTAATCACATCTAAAAAATATCTTCACAGCAATATCTAGGCTAGAGTTTGACCAAACAACTGGGCATTATAGCCTAGCCAAGTTAGTATATAAAAATCAGTCACCACAGGTGACTGGTTGTCAACTTAGCATCTATACACATCTCCACAAACCATACTTAATCTCCAAAAAAAGACAATAACAAAGTAATGCTTCTGCTAAACATGATACAACTCTTGCATACAACTGAAATTGCACTTACTCTTTTCCCAAAAGAGGATGCAAAGTCCCTGAGTGCTGTTTACTTTTCTCCTTGGTGTTCTGTAACTTAATTACAATGGCATAAAGTTAACAACACTTAAATACTGTGATGTAGAGTCAATACATAGAGTCAATATGATAAAGGAATGGGACAGAAGAAAAAAAATATATTTGCCCTATGTGTGTGTATGTTTGTGGGTTGTGTGAATATATACAAACATATTAATAACAAAATAAGGAAAAAATACTCATAATAATTATAGTCTTTATTTCTGCAAATGGTCATGTGGTTATAGCTGGTATTTACAACTATCTTCTTCTACTATTCATTCCACAGTCCCTTTGCTCTCAGTAAGCACCTCTGCTGATCATGGTTCTTTTCCTGGTGGAGTGACCCCCGCTTCATTCCTGAAGGATATGAGCCATTAGTAGCCCTGCTGGAACTGGTTTATTGTAGTTTGCCCTTGGCTTTCACCACAGGGCATACCAGTTGTCTTAGTCCATTTGGGCTGCTATAACAAAATATCATTGCCTGGGTGGCTTATAAACAACAAATATTTATTTCTTATGGTTATGGAGGCTGGGAAATCCAAGATTTTTGTGTAGATTCAGTGTATGATAAAAACCCACTTCCTCATCGCTGGCACCTTCTATCTGTAACCTCTCATGGGGGAAGGGCGGGCTAAGGAGCTCTTCAAGGTCTCCTTTATAAGGGCATGAATCCCATACATGAGGGCTTCACTTTCATGACCCAATCACCTCGCGAAGCCTTCATCTCCTAATCCCATCATATTGGGCATTAGGTTTCATCATATGAATTTGGGAGGGCACACACTCAGAAGATAGCACCCCTACTAGGAGATTGTGTGGCTGTCATGCCTGTGAACCTCCTTAAAGATGTGGCAGCTGCAATAAGTGCTCAGGCAGTGGCAGTGAAGATAGGAGCTGGCTCTCAAACTTCAAAATATTGTAGGAAACTTTTGATTTCAATAACAGCTAGATGACACCTAGAGGGCAAATCATATTTGTTCCCTAATTTATGTTTTAATTGTGATAGAGTAAAACAATTCAGACATATTATAAACAATATATGTTACTTCTTTTCAAAATGTATTTATGATCAAGATGCAAAAATACAAAAGGATATATTGCATTTTCTGGTTAAAACATTTAATTGTTACACAAATTCAAAATGAGGATTGAAACTCTGTTATAGAATACCATGAACTATAACGCTACTGTTGCTGAGGTGGTGTTTTGCACATAGTAGAACCTACTCTAACAATAATCCAGAGAATTTTTAAGCAAGCTCTAGTTTATTTTAATATGTCCTTGTAAGGAAATGACATTCTGATGAAGGGCAGAATTTGGGGGACTTGGGCTTCCTAAATCCAGATTACCTTAGGGATGTAAATTATTTCCTTGAAACACAGAAGAAATCCGTGTCTTGTTTTGACTCCGGATATTGGGATGAAGAATGCTCATAGAAGCACAGCCCTCTCCTTGAGGTAGATCAGAAAGTGCACTGAGAGTTACTAAGTGCTGTGCTCAGGAACAAAAGTGAAGGGAAGAAATCCGTCAGAATGCCCATCGATAAGCCCACAAGAAAATGAAGACTATAGACCGTTTTTAAGATTAGGAATTACTGTTAAAAATATGTAAGACTTGGCAATCTATTTAGTGTTCCTGTATGTATTATTTTTGTATGCCATATCTTTTATTTTCTAAGAGTTAGCACCAAAATCCTTAAAGTCAGTAGGTCTATATATTTTATATAGTTTTATTTTTTAATTTAATTTAGTTTTTTGAAAGAGCAAGAGATAGGTAAACTGAAAAATCTCTATCTCTGTAACTAGGCTTGTGAAGAACATAGAATCTTAAAGAAGAGTGTTGGTAGTAACAGCTTTCAAGAAGATAAACAGTCTGCCCCTTAACACTTTTCACCCACCCCCCAACCCCTACCCCTCTGGTAAACACTAATCTGTTCTCTTCCATGTGTTTATCTTCCACATATGAGTGAAATCATATGGTGTTTGTCTTTCTCTGTCTGGGTTGTTTTGCTTAACATCATACCCTCAGGGTCCATCTATGTTGCCACAAATGTAACAATTTTGTCTTTTTAACGGCTGAATAGTATTGCCTTGTATATATACCATATATTCTTTCTCTATTCATCCATTGATGGGCACTTGGTTTGCTTCCACATCTTGGCTATTGTGAATAATGCTGTAATGAACATAAAGGTGCATAAGTCTCTTTGAATTGTTGATTTCATGATCTTTGGATAAATATCCAGTAGTGGGATCCTGAATCATATGGTATTTCTAGTTTTAATTTTTTGAGAAATCTCCATACTGTTTTCCATAGTGGCTGCAGCAGTTTGCATTCCCTGCAGCAGTGTATGAGGATTCTCTTTTCTCTACATCCTCTCCAACATTTGTTATTTTTTTGTCTTGTTAATTTTAGCAATGTACACCTGAAATCTACATAATGTTATAAGCCAATATGACCTCAATAAAAAAATTTAAGAAAAAAAAGAAACAGTCTGTATGTCATGGGGACTGCTGTAAAGGATAAAATGAGTCTGGGGAACAGGAACCAAGGTCTCTAAGTTATTTTCAAAGTACAGAGATAACACAGCTGAACCTTTTTCTAAGATCCAGAGTGGATATTTTTGTCAACTAAATACATACACTAACTCCATTAGCAATTTGGGGTCTTATAGTACTGATATTCCAACCACAAATCAATGTCATTAGCTCATCTGTGGTTAGCAACTGAAAAGAAAATTCCACACAGTTTATTAGGGAGACCTTTGAATTAGACAACAAGGCTTCAGACTACAGCTTTCCTTATGCATGCAGTATGCTTACATTTATGCCAAGTGTAACTACATGGTTACAAGTCGTTTATTGCTGATTATTTTCAATTTTATCTTTGTTGGTCATGCTATGTATGTGTGAGTGACCATCTCACATACACATGATGAAAAATACCTAAAATATATTCAAAGTACTTAACGTACCATTAAGGATTAATTTGATTGTGACCATTACCTGGTTGAAACATTATAGCAAAATCTAAATCGATTTCTGACAGTTAATGGGGTATTTAAAATAATTGTCTACAGCAAAAAGTATATAAATTAGTTAATAAAAGTAGCATTATCTCTTTAAGGGACATCAAATGTCCAATATCAATGCAAAATTAAATTTAAATTTAATCTGGACCGTGGGAAACCTACAAATGACCCTGTTAATTATCAAGTAAGCCTAACCTAATTCGTACCTAATCAATAAAGGACTCTCTAAGGGAAGCCTTAGTAAATGTGAGTGGAGACAGCCAATTTTATACAGCAAATGTTATTTTTGAAAATGTTTTCAGGAGCCATAAAAAATGCCCAATAACCATTTTATTTGTAGTGCAGCTGTCTTGCCCACTAGGCAACTACGTTTGTTTGGGGTCAAAGTCACATATTCATAAAGATGAAAAGAAAGTGCTGCCTGTCTAGTTTTCAGCACATATATTTGAAGAGGGACAGAACAGGGGATTTTAAATTCTAGATTCACTCTGCATTCATTCACCTACTCATTCATTCTCTTGTACCTTATGTCTCTTTATCTGCCCCTTTTAACACTGCTTACCCTGTGCTTGACAGGTCAAGAGATTCCTGCAAAATATTATCTGTGAACTGTCATTGTCAATTGGCACGGAAATGAACAAATGGTCTTAAAATGTTACAATGTTAAAAACAAATGAAAACTCACAGGCTATACCGTGAAAACGAAATGCATTGTTGCTTCTGAGTTCTTTTAAAACGTTTCTTCTGATTTCACTTCTTTTGTATTTTCTGGTTCTTCGTCAGATTATGCTATGTAGCTACTTCCATGGCCAATTTTAACACAGCACACCTAATTACATACTAGTTATTATGACTTTTGAAGAACACAGAAAAATAAATGGAAATGTTTGTGTTGTATATTGGAGTATATACTAGCCATTTATGCTAAATTGGATATTACCCCTTTTATTTTTTTCTGGATACTTTTAATATACACTATTCTTAAAAATGAAGAACTGAGCCAATCTTCTGGAATCCTTAAAAATCTTGGCTTTACCTCTCACCCTGTTTAAACTTCTTGTATCTTCAAGCAAAGATTGTAGTCCAACTAGGCTCTTTTTATTCTTCAATATTTCCCACCTGTACTCTTACTCTTTCCTGATTAACATGACATCATCACAACTAAATACACACAAAGCTTTCTTACATTCTCTGAATTTCTATATATGTTTGTCTCTGTTTAGAAAACTTGTTATTAAAAACTGCCTAGTAGGAAGGGAGAAGTTCTCGCAGACAGCACTATGGGGAAGAGCTCAGATGTGGGAATCAAGCAGCCTGGGTTTAACCACGTTGCTTCTTAATGCTGGGACTTCAGTACGTTCCTTAACCTCTCTACAACTTCTCTTTACGCACCTTTAAAGTTAGAAAAATCAAACTAAATGAAATGTGTTTGTGTATCTAATATCATTCCTTTTAACTCTCAAAATGTTCTGGTTTCGGCGATAATTTATATAGCCACACAAGTGATAAAGATTGCAAGTTGTACAAATAATGCATGCTAGTGGTACTTGTTAGTATCCTTTGCCAGAGCACTTGTAAAATATAAAGTGGCCTAGTTTGAGTTCCGTACCTTCGATGAAGTGGTAACGACCAGGAGGGTAAAGATGAGCAAGGAAGAGATAAAACATGCAAATTAGACTAATCTTCTGAATACTTCAGAATTGATTGTGTTATTTTGCTGTCATGCAAACAGGCATGTCAGAAATTTGATTATTTATTCCATAATTCCTGTGCCTGGTTATTATTATAATAAGTTTTTTTTTCCTCTTTCCTGTCATTGTGTTCATATTTACAGTCACTTGCTTCCTTTTAATTTGATTGGTGTATTACATTATTTTTGTAGAGACAGTAATGACAAAGATTCCACTTGCGCCTCTACATTTTTCCAGCCCCTTTACAATTAGGTGGGGTCATGGAGACCGGTTCTGGCCAAAATTGTGGGAGGAATGCTCTGTGTCACTTCCAGGCTGAGGCTTTGTGAAGGGTTGCTGCCTTTCCAATTAGTGCAAATCCCAGAGAGCGGGTCCTCTGTGGGGCTCTCTAGTGCAGAGTTCCTGCCCGTCTGCAGCGGACAGGCCCTGTGACTGGGAAACACTCTTTTGTTTGTGAAACTACAGAGATTTGAAGGTTATTGGTTACCCCAGCATCACCTAGCCTGTCCTGATTAATACAGACACTGGTACCAGGAGAGATATGCGGTAGTAACAAACAAGCCGAAGTCCAAGTACATGGCCTTTGATTTGGTGTCCATTCAGGAAACGACTGTCGAGCTAGGAAGGTAGCAATCAATTTTTGGAATGTTTTTTTTTTCTTTTAATTCTAGAGCTGTTTAAGACTCACAGGAGCAATCTGGTTTGGCAGGGGTGAAATATTTTGTAAAACTGGAACCTGTGACCATTTGGGAAGCAAATCTTGCAGCATCCTTGATGTGGCTCTCCAGGAAGAGGTTGGAAAATATAGCATTAATAGTGTGTGTTGGTTGCTTTTTGGTTGTATTTCACAAAGTATTACAAGAAAGAGATGATTTCAGCAAAGGAATTGTCAATATGCAGCTTAATGAAAGGGAATAAGGACACTAAGGCCTTTCACTGTTAAAAGAGTCAGTTGCTTTGACACCTAAAAGTGATAAGCTTGAGAAAGCCTTTTTGAGAAACCTACTCGGTACAAATGTTCGACTAATTAAAATGCTTAAGGGCAAAATTAAACTAAGGATCAGACCCCAGAAAAAAACTTTTATTTTTTCTCTGAAGCCCAAGGGACTCAAGACAACACCATTAAGCTTAGAGAAAGTGAGAGTTTATATGGGTGAGAAAGCAAATAAATATTTCATGCATGAGAACTATGTCTCAAAAAGAACATAGATGCATGTAGTGGCACGTTGGGCTAGCTGGAGTGGATTAGATAAGAAACTCTATTAAGTTTTTGAAACAATTACATTGCCAAAGAATCCAGTGAACTAAAAGATATGGGGCCTTAAAATGACCCTAGGGCTTGTATCAATTTTAGGATAGGTTAAGCTAGGCTATAGCAACAAACAATTGCAAAATGCTAATGGTTTACAAAGCTGATCTTTTCTTTGTACCACATGACCATCACAGTTGGCTGTGGCGGTGCTCCATGCTGTCTTTACTCTGGGTCCCATCTGAAACAGCCGTTGTTTGGTACATTGCAAATCAAAGTGGCAGAGGGCAAAGAGAGCATGGAAGCAGGTCCTACCCTAGATGTCACACACGCTACTTCTCACGTGATTTTGGCTAAAACAATGATAAACCCAGAGATTAACAGAGTGGGGCATATGATCCCCTTGCATGGAGAGGCAGAGAATATTGGTGAAAAGTAATGAAGATGATTATAGGCTACTAATGTTCTATGGGCAGGAATGTGGCTCAGAAAGCTGCACAGCCATGATGAAAAGTATACTCCCCAATGCCCAATTCAGATGTGACAAGGAGAGTCAAGATAAAATAATCAAGGATCCTTTCTTACTCCAGTTGAGGGTACCCTCAATAATTGTGGCCAGTGGGATTTTGGAATTGGTACAAAGAAGTCACTACTGTGCATTTCCCATTTTTCTTTCCAGATGGAAATTTTCTACAATTGCTCTTCATTAGAGAGGGCAGTAGCAAGTCTTTTTAGTCCATAAGCTTCTGGACCTAGTAGAGCCACATATGGGCTAACACAGAGATGACTGCACATCACCCAAAGACCTAGGACTTTAAGCTAAGTCTGTGACTGGCTGGAATTTTTATGTAATCTCCCGCGGGAAGCTATTAAAAGTGACCCATCTGTTGGAAGAAGAGAGCAAAGGCCCATTTGGTGACTAGAAGGGTAAACTGGGGCATAGACAGTAATGCTCACCAAATATTCTACTTTCTGCTTCATTTCCACCCATGTGACTGGTGATGGCCAATGAACTCTGAGTGGAAGCAAAGCATCACTTCAGGGCTGAGGTAATGAGAAGCCCACACATGAGCTACAGCCTCTCTTTCCTTGATGTGGAGACTGAGCATGCCTCTTGTTCCAGAAAGTACAGTTACAAGAGGAAAACTCTTTGTCAGATCTATCTCTGAGAGGCAGTGTGGAACAGAGGCTCCTGCCAAGCTTCATGAGGCATGAGGCCTGAATGAAAAATAACCCTAAGCTTTGGGAGTGGTTTGTTCCTAAAGCATAATCTAGCCTATCAAGCTATGTTGGGTAAAGCTGAAAATTCTGTATAAAGTAGATCTTTTTTAAAAAAGTCATTTTATTTTCCCTTCATATTTACGAGGATATTTTAGGTAGCTTATCTTATCCTTCCTATTCACCTCTCTCTCTGCCCCAGGGGGCAATGCGTTATAAGAATAACAGTGAGCAAGCAGACAGAGAGCTCTTCCGAACTCTAAATACTGTGTTTCAAATGCTGCAAAACGTGGGTAGAAGAGTTTGTTTTTCCCTTCCACATAATGGTACATCAGAGGTTAGACACACTCAGGAAAGGCTATTGAGAATATCCTTTGGGAATTCTGTAATGGGTGCTTGGTCTTTGTGCATTCCTTCCAATCAATGCAAAATAGCAGGTTGTGGGTTCCATAAGCAAAAGCACAGACATTTAATCACATGAATGCACACAGATCCAAAAGAAGAATTAATTATTAATGATGCTGTGGTTAGACTCAACTTCAATTAATAAATAATTTAGAACGCTGTATACAAGGGAACCACAGTATAATAAAAAATAAGGTAAAGTCTTAGCAGAAACCTCCATATCAAAATTTGAGGTCATTTCTCAACATTGATAATTCCTAATAGTGTGACATTCCAATCAATCCATTTCTGTTTATTCAGAGCAGCACCCATAGACCAGCATGAGGTAAAGGCATTAATAATATTTACAAATTACTTTTCATAGCTATATGATAGTTTATTGTAAAAAAGGACATAATTCAAGTTGTAATCTGGCCCGACAAAATGAAAATTTGTGTCACTCAAAGAAGCTTTCACTAATACACAGAAAGGCAACAAACAAACTTATTTCTGCTTGCAGTGATGCCTAACCAGTGTAGTCTTTCAAATCCCAAAACTACTTTAACACAAATTAACAACTATCTTGAAAAGTAATGCTACAGCAGGTATCATTCTCACCTAATGGTTCATCTGCTGCTCATGGCTAATGTATGTGACAAGTTGCTTATTCCAGAATCCACCAGCATTTAGACTTTGAGAGAAAAAAAAAAAATCACCATGGGATATTGTTTTCTTTTGATGTGGACTTAGTAAAAAGTCATTCCTTGTGGTCATCTAGCTTCAGAGTTAAAACTGCTTCAACAGGATGCACACAATAAGAAGAAATTAATTTGGGAAGTAAAGTTTGAGAATTATTTTCAAGAACCTCCTGTCATGCCCTCCCACTGCTCCTCACCCATTCCCTTCCACGACAGTAATAGAAAAAACAAAAATAAATTCCAAGTTAGTTTTCAAGCTTCTTTTGGCAATAATTGCGTTTCTAAAAGGCAAGATACTTTTGGATGGCTTCACATCTGGTAAACTGTGTGTGGTGGTTCCTGTTCCTTCCTGGGCAGCTAATTTCTGGAGTTTGTGATGTTGTGGATGAAACCATCTCTAGGCATAATTTAATTTTCATAATTTATTGTTTTTCAAAACCTAGAATTTATTCTAGGCCAGACAAAATATTCATCATGTGGACTGTCTGTACCTTTTGTCTGAAAATATAGAATTAGAAAATAAAGATGTTGATATAATGCTCAATACTGTGCTACAGGTTTGTTTTCATTCTTATTTCATGGTAAAAGGGATAGCCTTTAAAAAATTGCTCATACAAAGTAGGAAATGTAATAAAAAAATATAAGAGCCCTGTGAAAGCCCCTGGTTCTACATTTTATCACCTACTGTTTAGCTTTCTTTAGTCCATTAAATAGATATAGTCGTACCAATGCTTCAGAAAGAAGAGAATATTTTGTAATATACATGGAGTTCTTATGAAATAGGTATTCAATAATATAAAGCGGGCTAAGTTTTAAGAGATGTACATCACTTGTGTACTGAGAACTGAAAGACAGGCAGTTGAAATTAGTTAACCTGCACTGGTATATTCGCTAAAAAGAAAAAGAATTAATAAAAAATTTCCTATTTAAGGAAAAAGAGATGAGTCTTCACGCTGACACTTAAGCAATGGCTGTCTGGTGTTTTATCGCGTGTCAGCGGCTAATCTTTCAAATGACAGATTCCAAAGCGTCCTCTCCCTAGTGATTGGCAATAGAGGACTTTGGTTTTAGGAACCGGCATTTCTAAACAGCAGCTTAGGTGATTCCAATAGGCACGGTGCTAATCCAGACCTTTATTTCATAGATAAAGGTAAAAGCTGACAGAAGACAGAGATAAGCTGGATGGGAAGAGAAGAGACTCAGTGAAGGGCCAGGTAGAGTAAATAAAAGAAAAAATTCCCTTGGTAAAGAAAACCAAGGGAAAGGATATATAAATAGATGGACTATCCAAGAAGTAGTTAACAATCAGAAAAAAACCAGTCTATCAAACCTGCATAGACAGGAAGCAAAATGAACAAGTATAAGATAATGTTGAGAAAGGAAGCAGTAAAACAAACTTAATTTTATTGTATTTTAGCTTTTCTTTTAAATTTTATCAGTAGTTATTTTTTCTTATCATTGTGTTTTTAATGTTTTTCTGGCCCCTCCGATCCCCACTCTCTCCTGCTTGTAGAAAGAACTCTTTTCCTCAACTGTGGTTCTTTGATGCTGGTGGGTTCCTCTGTTAGGAAAGTTAAAGAAGTCAGAAATAATAAAAACACAAGTGGGTGGAAATTACCCTCCTTGATTCATGCCCCTAGTCTTGGGGGCACGTATAGATTTGGAAACAATTTTAAGAAATTCACAAACCCTTTAAAGCAATCCACTGGATTTATTATTATTATTATTTTTTCTAGAGTTTTAACACAGCAGTTTAAGCACCCTAGGAGAAGAACTTGACCATTTTTTTTCAGGTCTAAAGTGTTTTTTGAAAAAAATAAAAGTTTTTTATAACACAGATACAGAAATGTACATTTAACAAATTTATAATTTAACAAATTTTTATAAAACAAATCCCTGGAACTACCCAGGTCAAGAACCCCACTCACAAACCCTGGAGTCTGATTCCTGGGTCAATTAATCCTTTGGGAATTGGAAATGATGACATTTTAATTCCATCACTTTGGCTTCATTTATTAGTTGAAATACATTTATAAAGAGATGTTTCCTTTCATCTACTATTTGTTATAAAGTGGTGTAGTCATTATAAAAGTGCTAAGATATATGTTTCATTCTTTCAAGATAATTGGGTCCCTATTGTTTTCCAAAGTTAATGAGCTTTTCTTTAAACTTGATTACAAACTCATAGACAAATATATTTTCTGTTTCACTCTGATCCAGTTAATATCCTTATTGGAGCTTAGACTATCTCAGTTATTTTGTCAGTACTTCTTTAAGTTGTCTCCTAGGTCATTTTGACACAACCTTAGTAAACTCTGGTAGCTTGCTATCTGGTATGAAAGATGGTCTTAGCTCATTTTCTATATCACTATTCTGTTTTTTATTTCACTGATTTTTGTGCTGACTTTTATTTTTCCCTTCATTTAGATTAAATTGACTTATCTTTTCTAATTTCTTTAGGTGGGAGCATAGATCATTGATTAGAGAAAATTCTTTTTTTAAAAAAATATGTGTTAATGCTATAAATTTCCCTGTAAGCAATGCTTTAGCTAAAACTAACAAATTTTGATATATTGTGTAATTATTTTCACTCAATTTACATGCAGTAAAATTTATTCTTTTTTGGCAAAGAGCTCTGTGACATTTGACAAATATAGAGTTGTGCAATAACCACAAAAATAGAGATTTAAAATACAGTACTTCCTCTATTCAGAAAAACTCCCCATGCTCTTTATTAAACAAATTCTCCTGACATCTTCACTCCCTCTCAAGAACTGATCCTAGGGGGCCGATCCAGTGGCACAGTGGTTAAGTTCACAGGTTCTGCTTTGGCAGCCCATGGTTCGCGGTTCAGATCCCGGGTGCACATCCAGGGTGTGGACCTACGCTCTGCTTGTCAAGCCATGCTGTGACAGACGTCCCATATATAAAGTAGAGGAAGATGGGCATGGATATTAGCTCAGGGCCAGTCTTCTTCAGCAAAAAGAGGAGGATTGGTGGCAGATGTTAGCTCAGGGCTAATCTTCCTCAAAAAAAATAAAAAGAAAAGAAAAGAACTGATCCTAGAGTTGTACCCTTGCAAGAATCTCAAATAAATGGAATCATAAGATATATGCCCTTTGCAATCTGGCTTCTTTCACTTACCAGAATGCATTTTAGATTCACCCATCTTGTTATGTTCATTCCTTTTTATTGCTGAGCACTATGACATTATATGGATGTACATAGTTTGTTCATCCATTCTCTAGTTGAGGGACGCTTGAGGTTTTCTTCTGTTTTCAGCTATTCTAAATGTTCATGAATAGAGTTTTATATTTTTATTGTACTTGGGCAAATACCTGGGACTAGAGTTGCTGGGTCATGTGGTAAGTATAGATTTACTTTATAGGAAATTGATAAACTTTTCCAAAGTGATTGTATCATATGAGTCCCAGTTACTTCCCATCCCCAACAATACTTGATATTGTAGTTTTTTTAAAGCCATTATTTAATAGATGTGTTTTGCTATCTAATTATGGTTTTAATTCACATTTTCTCAGTGACCAGTGTTATTGAACATGTGATCATGGGTTTATTTACTGAAACATCAGTTCAAATTTTTTCCATTTTTTAACATTGGTATTTTCTTATGATTAAATTTTAGAGTTTTATGCTTATATATTTGCGATACAAGTCCTTTGTCAGATATGCGATTTCAAATATCGTCTCCCAGGATATGATCTCTTTTTTCATTTTATTAACAGTGTCTCTTGAGGATCAGATATTTTTAATTTTAACAAAGTCTACTTATCAATTTTTCTTTAAAAGATCATGCTTTCGATGTCATCTCTATGAAATAGTTGCCTTAACTAAAGTCATAGTGATTTTCTCCTGTGCTTTCTTCGAGAGATTTTATAGTTTTAGGTTTTGCATTTGTATTGCACATGTTTTCTTAGCAAGAGTAATAGGGAAGGGGGAATTTAAATTAAAGTTATTATAAAGTAATACATGCTTTGCAGAAAGATTGAATTCTGTATATAGTATATATTATAGAGCATAAAATCACATTCAAATCCTCCCATGTAGAAATATCACTGTTTATGATTTAAATAGCCTTTTAATTTTTTAAATATTTGTGAAGACTGTTCAATAAAAAAACCATCAAAACAAAATACTTCCCTAGAGCTTGCTTTAATTTCTGCTTGACAATATATTATCTTGGATAGTTGGTCATTTTAGTACAAATAAATTTGTTTTATTTTTCAATGATTACATAATAATACCAGATTGAGTAACTCTCCATTTTGATAGACTTTGAGGTTCTTCATTTTTTTTTGCTCCTATGACAAATGATTTTATATATCTTTGTCTATTTATGTGACTATATCTCTAGGATAAATTTCTCAAAGTGGAATTGCTGGGTCAAAGACTGTGTGGAGTCCACATGCAAGCTTCCCAATTATTTTGCTGAATTATTTTTAAAAGCTGTTTCTTTTCTATCCAAGATCCAACTAAGCTTCACAACTGAATTTAATTTTTATGTCTCTTTTACCTGTTTTCCAAATGACCTTGAATATTTAAAGAGCCCAGGCCAGTGTGCTCATAGAATGTGGTACCTTCTGGCATGGTCTGATAGTTTCCTCATGATTAAATACTGGATAAACATTTCTTATAATAATGCTACGTAAGTGATGTATGTACTTCCTAATGTCCTATAATAGGAGGTACATAAATGTTAGGTTATTCCACTATTTATGACCTTAAATTTCCGTTCACTTGGGCTAAAATGATGACTGTCAGAACTTTCAATTGCAAACACGTATTTTACCCTTTGGTAATTAATAATCAGTGACATGATACTTTGTCACTACAATAACCTTTTTCCCAACATTCTATTACCCAGCGGTTTAGCATCCATTAATGATTGTTGCTGACACCAGATATTACATTAAAAAGATATTACATAAAAAATGGTAATATTTTACTTCTGCCTTTCTTCTTACATTTGTTAGCTAGCTTCCTTCTTCCTCTTTTCTCTCTTTCTCTCTCTTTTTAAAAAAGTATCACTGAAGACATACAAATTATTTTTATTGTTATATTTGTTATACCCCTTACATTTGTTATTTCGTGGCTGCCGGCAGCTCTTGCGAGCTGTCTCTTGTGTCCTTTTGGCATGACCTCATTAATCATTGAGCAATCCCTTGCTTTTTGGAGCCACAAGCTGTCCCAGGCTCTCTTTCTACATTTTCTGCATCACACCTGGAATCGCCTATTTTTCCAAAGAGCCCTAGACCTTTTAGTGAAGAATAATATTTAGAAAATAATTTCTGGGTGTGATGTGTTCATTGTTACAGAAGTAGCTTTCCTTTTAGGCCCTTTCAATGTATACAGCTTTCAGAAATATATATTTTGCAAAATATCATGAGTTCATGTAGTTATTTCCAAGTCAACTGTAATATTACAGGGTTTCCTTACTACTGTTTTTAAAGTTTTATCTTTGAATCTCCTCTAACTTACAGTGGAAAATCTCTAACCCTAATAACATTATTATATTTGCATATTAGCTTTATCCTACTTTATGTACATACACACTTAGACATAGTTTTCAAATTACACTAATATTTCCACTAATAAAAAATTTACTAAGACAAATTTAAGACCTCTTTTGGATTTATTTCTTTCCTTAGAATTAAGTATGTATTCAAAAGTCCGCTTTTTAATTATTTTCTTTTCATAGTCAATGTTATCAATTTGCTATGGAGTTAGGTTCATTTGTTTCTCGCTATATATAATTTAGGATTTATTTTTTTACACTTTTGATTTATTTTTGAATATGTAAAATATGATAAAAATTGCTATGGTTCAAAATTTAAACTATGTAAAAATATGGAACACTTCTTACCATTTCCATCTTCTCTGCTCTCATCTACGTCTAGGTATCATTTTCACTAGTTTATGACTTTTCTTTCCTTTCCTGCCTGCTTGCCTTCCTTCCTTCTTTTCTGTTTTTTTTGGGATCAAAGTCATATACTGTACACACTTGTTTTCACCTTTTCACTTGGTATATCTTGGTAATAACTTGTATCAGTTTATAGAGACTGTTGTCATTCTTTTTTGTGGCTGCAGAGAATTCCATCACATGAAAATACCTTAGTTTACTCAACCAATTTTCTATAGATATACATTGGGTTTGCATATAAATTTTGTCACTACAAGTAATGTCTTCATGAATACTGAGATGTATATGTTTAATTCTCCAACAAGTTTGAATTAGTTTACACTTCCATCAACAGGGAACGGGGTATTAGGAACACAGATAAGCCTTGGCCTTCAGACATCTAATAAGTTGACAATATGCTACAGAGCAAAATGCAACATCCCACGACTCACAAGAGCAGGACTCTTTACCCTAAATTTATCAGTTGGAGAAGCATTGGGGCCAGTGAGGAGACTGGCCCTCCTTTGCTCCCTCCAGAGGGTGAAACAGGTGTTCCCTTCCCATAAGGCAATGTAAGGAACAAGCTACTTACTCTCCAACCACAAAGTTCTGGCCATTATGTATGTTTATTGGCAAAATTAGGGTCATATGGTTTCAGGGTTGTGGGAAGCAGCACTTCTCTTACTTTTAACAGATTCCTCTCAAAAGTCCAATTTGTTCTGGAGTTATTCCAAAGCAGTATTTGGATTATGTAAGATTCCTGGCGCATGCAATTATGCCATCACAAAGAGATTCAGTTGTTACTGCCTACTCTGCTCATCAGGATAGGGAGAAAGACTTCCTGAGAGTAACAGGACAAATGATGCATGTCACTATCACAGCTCCCTGTTGCCAATGAAAATGGGTGGTTTCTCTTCTTTAAAAAGAAGCAAATATTTACTCTCCTAATTATTGTAAAAATATTTCACTTTATGCTGTCCTAGTACAGTTTTATTTGATTGCAGAGCCTTATATACTCCACCCTGAGGAAGGAAATAATGAACAGATCCTTCTCTTCTTAAATATATATGCCTCTAACTCTGCTAGAAATGACTTACACATATGTCAGTTTGTTTGCTGTAATGAGGAGCAGTATCTACTTTGCCAAGTACTCAGCCCCGAAGTACCACTGGGAGATTGTAAAACTATTCTGAAATGTGGACTGTAAAATAAAAATGAAAAATCTATTTAATATATCTAGACCAACAATCTGGTGTGTGTATTACTTTTGAAGACCCTAAAATATGGGCACCAAAAACTGATATTAAGTTGTCTTAAAATTTTTTTAATGAGTTTACTTTCCCCAGTGGAGATTAGAAATTTGCTATAGTACATATTGTGGAAAGATAGAACATTTCCAATGAGCGTGAGTGCACCCAAGGACATCACATTTGCCAGTTTCTCATATTTCCTTCCCGTTTGTCTTTGAACTCCAATAGTTAATGCTGCATGTTAACATCATTTCCCACCACTTAGAAACAACATATACTCAGAAATCCCTCATTTTAATTAAAAGACTCTTGCCCAACTAAGAAGTCTTGTCAGGACAATCTTTTTTACTCTAAGTAAACTGCTTGTTCTGACTACAGATTAATTACAGATAAAATGATTTGGGGGATTAACAAGGGACTATTTTTCATCTTTATTAACATTGTTTTTTCTTTTCTACTATTTATAAACACAAATACACTGGCTATAAAGGAATAATATGAGATACTATCCATTAGGTTTTATCTGTTATTGAGTATTCCTACTAATTCTTATAACTTGTGAGAGTAAGATGACATTTTGCTGTAAGGTGAGCATTCTTTATGCAAAGGAACATCTATCAAGAGAATGAAAGCAACGGAGAAAGGCTCTTCCTTGTGGATTAATTACCCCAAAACATACACAAATAAAATCTACTCAGACAACCAATTAAAGCATTAAACACACCAGTGGTGTTTTATCCAAATTAGATTAGGAGCCTTTAGGAGAGATGTTCTAACAAAGTGCAAATGGATCTGAGGAAGGCTGGTGAATTTTCAACAAGAAAATTAATATTTACCCATGATCCTTGAAACTCTTGGCAAAGTAAACCTTAAACCAAGGTATGGGTGGCTTCCACTCCTCAGTTTCTAAAATTCCTTCTTCCTGTCATCACGTTTATCGGGACTTTTTGGCACATGGATCAGAATAAACAAGTCTGGAAAGAGACTCAGTGAAAAGGCCAAATAGGAATTGTATACTTTAATGCTTCTTGCTATATTCTTTGTTGTATTAAATCCTGAATTAGGGTCATGCTAAAATGTGTTTTTACACACACGCACACACACATGAACAATATATTCATTGCTAAGGATGTAGATGCTGTCTATATACATGTCTTGGTGTTGAGATCAGAGAGATCAGTTTTATGGAATCAGTTATCACAGCACGGATTTTGCTGTGACAGGAAAAAAGACAGCAATCTGCAGCATCGCTTGGCAGTAGACATCAAGACTGTGAGCACAACTATTTAAAAACCTTGCCTAATTTTTCTGTAGTTTGACAGATGAAATTTTCAGTAAGATGGAACTTTAAATCAATGGGTTATGCCTCCTTAGTGTTTTATAGCCATCCATCTCAGAAAGAAAGAAAACTGTTTTGGTTTCATCTCTTGACCCTTGAGAGATTCCAAGAGCAACCATTGTTCTTAAGGCTGGATGGCCAAGGGCAAATCCTAGGAGATGAAGCAGCCTGGTCCTCACAAGCCTCCAATGTGTTTGCGATTATTGTCACTGTTTTGCAAGTGTTTTTAGTTTGTCTAATTTTGACAAGTGACTTGAGAATTATACCTCTGGAATTTTTGTATCATATTCTATTCTTTTTACGTGTACTTATCTTTCTCACTCAAAGTCAGCTTCACAAAGGCAAGACCTCGCAGAAACCTGTAGAAAGTTCCATGTTAATGGGAAGTAATGTGAAAATGTCTCTGTTTCATACTATATTCAGTAATCAGTATTTATCATGTTTTTCAAGTACTCGTCAGCCATATGGCTCTATATTCTGATTGTGTATGAGTTTATATAATACAGAAATATAAACATGCTGTGAGCCTCACCTCATGTTACGTCTGCTGTCTGATCTTGAATTTTTAAGAGTGATGAAAAACTTGTTCAGGAAATAAGCAGTCTTTTTGTGTTTTTAGGCAAAGATTTTTCTGTCTAAAGTTTAATTTAAAGTTAAAGTCATAGTGTGGTTTTAGGGTTGTATTAGTTGGTTTGAAAGCAACAGAGAATGTCTCCAGCCAACTTTAGCTAAAGGACATTTACTGAAAAGATACCCAGGATCACAGAACTGGTGGGAGACCAGAGGGCAAGGCTGAGGAGGAATCAAGCACCAAACTATGAAAGACAGTGAGCATGTTGAGTAAAATTAGAAACTTCTGCATAAAAATGTTACTTTTAACAGAGTATTAAAAAAACAGTTCAGAGACAGAAACAAATATAGACAATTATCACAGCTGACAATACATTATTTAGATTAGATTAAGAATTTTGAAAAGCACAAAACTCTCAGTACAAAAGTACATGGAAATGAGCAGGCAACGCACAGAGTCAGAAATCCAAATGTCTGATAAAAATAAGCTGCTCAACCCCACTGGAAATAAAGAAAATAAATGTAAAAGGAGATTTTGGTTCATATCTATCAACTTGATGAAGATTACAAAGCCTGAAAATGCTAAGTGATGGTGAGGGTCTGGAATCAGGGCACGGCTTATACACTGCTGGTGGAACTATAAACTGGTTGGACAACTTTGTAGAGTGACTTGGCAATATCTGGTAAAGCTGAAGAAACTTCTCACCTCTAGACATGCACTTTACAGCAACTCTTATACGTGTTCGTATGGAGATATGTGTAAGAGTGCTTATGGCAGCTTTTATGTAAAGGCAATAATATTGAAAAACATAAATGTCCATAAACAGGAGAATTCACAAATTATTTTTCATGTGTTCATATAGTGAAAGATTATCAAAGGGAGAAAATTAAACTAGAGTTACCTATGTTCATATGCCTCAATGTTCAAAATATTATGTTGAGTAAAATAAGTTGCAGAACAATGTGTGGCTTTTGAGCCACAAAGGTCAAATGACAGATTTCTCTTTCTTTCAGGAAACCTCAGCTCTGCCTTTAAAGCTGTCCTGCTGATTAAGCCAGGCCCACCCAGTTATCCAGGATAATCTCTTTTGCTTAGAACCAACTGATTAGGGACTCCAATTACATCGGCAAAACCTGTTTACAGCACATGTAGACAGGGGTTCCACTGAATAACTGGAAACTGTATCATAGCCTAGTTGACATCTCAAAAAATTCATCATAATGAAATTAATAAAACTCTTAAAGCTTCTCTGAGTCAGATTGGGAAGCCAGAGTTTTCAACATTATCACTGGGCAGTTTAGGGACACACACATATGGTGGATTTGGAGTGGATACCTGATACTGGTAGCATTTAGTGAATATTCAGAAAATAGCTATTGAATGAACTAATTAATATATTTGGGTGAAACAGCCCCTTGGGGGACAGCTGTATTGTGTAGAGGGGTTTCGTGAAGTTGTTGCTAGAGAGAATATATTAAAAGAACAGTCAGGTTTAAGCATTGTTTTCCTCAGGCTTCAGTCATGCTGTAACAAGAAAAGGCTTTCACACTGTCTCCAAAATGTTTCCCTTTTTATCTTTTGATAATATTGCACGAAGGAAGAATTTCTCCAGCCATTTTCCGTGTCGGACCAGTATCTCATTAGATAGGTATTCTGTGAAAAACAGATTCTGAGGGAGAACAAATTTGCTAAAAACCAACCAGGATAAGCCAGGTAACAACCAGTAAATCTCAGCAGCTTAAAACAACTAAGGTTTCTTTTTCATTCACAAATGTCCATTGCAAGTCAGCAGCAGCCTCTGGTCTGCGTCACTGTTATTGTCTCCTCTCTGGGAGCCAATTGGACAGAGAAGCCACTGTATGGAACAGTGTATGTTGCTGCAACAGAGTTAGAAGACAGCATGGATGGCACCCGTGGCTCTTAATGCCTCCGGCCAGAAGTGACACATACCACTCCTGCTCACATTTCACTTGTCAGATCAAGTCTATGGCCGAGCCCGACTTGAAGAGGGTAGGGAGGATGAATGCTCTTGCAGAGAGGTAGACGTTATACTGTCCACCACAAAAGTACACCATAGAGCTTCACAGAGCCGAGAAAGTGCCAAGATGCATTCTGAATAACAATGAACACTGCTAATCTGCCAGGGATGCTGGCACACAGTATTAACCAATTCATTAGAATACAGACAGAACCTTTCCTTGTATTAACAAGAGGGCAATACGGTGTCATTAAATGCATGGACTCTGATGTCTTGCCGCTTGAGTTCAAATTTCACCCCAGATTAACTAGTGACCTCGGGCAGAGTTCTTAGCCTTCTAATAAAACTCAGCTAAGGTCTTATGGGACAGTGGGCATCTGAGGAATGCTGATAAACAATGTTCTGGGGTTTTGTGTCATCAGTTCATAATATAGAAGACTTTACTCCATGTGCTTAAACATCAAGAGTTCAGTGTGTGGTGGTAGGTGAGGGTCATGACAGGAACTAATCAAGGCTATTGAAGAAAGCAGAATGAATGAGGCAAGGGGTGGCACTGGGCTCCCAGAAAGACCGACCTGGGGGAACGTTATATTTCCATTATAATTTGGAAAGCCAGTAAAGTCGAGTCTTTTGAAACTTCTCTTAAAACATTTGGTAAAGTCCAAGTAGGACAGACAGATAGAGTTATAATGGAATGATGGTTGATTATTCTTCATCACAAGAATGCTGGAAATTTAAAGGGGCAACATGATAGTTGCCTGATGACTAGCACTCTTACATTGATGGAATGCTCCAGAAGAGCATTTTACAGTTGGCTAAAATGTGACAAGTACCACTAGCTACATCATTATAGGAGTAATTGTTTTTTTCTACTGATTTTGATAATCTTTTCTCACCAGTTATGAAACAATTGCTAAGAGTTTAGATGTAGAGCAGACAGCAAAACTTACTAAATTTTTGAAATACCTTTGGAAATATTGTTAGTTTACCTTATTCAATTGATAGCTTAAAGATTTACATTTTTATCTGAAGATTCAAATGTACGTTTTGCTGATTATGTGTTATCTTAAGAAATGTTGCTATACAGAATCACTGATTCTTATAATTATTTTTGGGTGAGGACATTTTTGGACTGGAATAAATGAATCATTTCTATTTATTTAGAGTTTAAAATTTGCTTACTTTTATTTGAAGTTTGACTAAACTTTCTTAATATTGTTGCATAATTTCCAAATAAACAAAACATATTTCTTTCATTCTTTCAAAATAAGAGACCTAGAGAACTAAAATAATTTCTCAGGAAAAGTAAAATATACTTTTATTCATTGTCCTTCAATAGATTTCTCATGGCATTTAAATTTCTGAACCAAGAGATTAACCTTTATGGAATTGAATAAAATTGAGTAATTTGCATAATAATGATGTTCCCAGTGTTCCTGACTAATAGTTCATAGCTATTGTGCTCTCAGCTTGAAAGTAAAATGTTTCTTTGAGATTTGGGGACTTAAAAAATTCTCAACAAAAAGAATTGGAACAAGAGTCCTATTCTTTATCTATAAGTTGAGCAAAACTTAATTATGCGAAGAAAGGGACACCTCAAGTGATGTAACTCTGTGAAAGTCTGCGGTGTCACTGAAAACAAAATAATTACTTAATTGTGGAAATATGCAGTATTTTGTTGTGGTTTCCACTCTCAAAAAGTTAGTGGATAATATTGTGTCAGATAAACACCTGGAAGCAATTCAGATGCCTGAATATACGTTAAACAAAATAATACTGGTACTGTTCATCTCTCAGGTGAAGTAAGCTTACTGACGATCATCCTTTCGGAGCTTCAGGGTAAACAGTGACTATTAAATGGTCAACTTCCAGTCAAGTATGTTACTGTGTTTTACTTTTTTGGAGAAATTGAAAATATATATATATATGGATTTTTCTAATATTCAACATTTATGGGCTGATAAATGAAGAAGAAATTATTCACTCAGTTATCTCCTGTCCAACGTTCATGATCAGCATTTTGGAAGGAACTCAAAAGACTTTTCAATTCCTAGCATCACAGCAGGTTCTGGTGAAGAAATATAAGATATAGCTATTTACTTTTGAGCTAAGTTTGAAACTCACTTTGAAACTTTCTTCTTTTTTTCTGGAGTTGCTTCTTTTTCCAGGTGGATATTGAACCATCTGAACTTGATCCTTGTCAAATAATTCGTCCTCTTCCTTCCTTCATTTCCTGGATAGGCATAGGGCTAGTAAATGTTTCAACTCTATGAATGGATTAATTGACTAAATCTTTAATGAAAAATTTTAGCATCTATTTGCCATGCGACACATATTACATTCTGAAAGCATATTATCAAATTCACCCGTATTTTAAAAATAATTCTGATCAACACTGAATGATAAAATTGGATACTGAGCACTATGATTATAATTATGTAACTTTTCTCTTTCATGTAAATAACTGGTGGTACATTCCATTAACACATCTCAACACAAGGAGAGTTGTCTCTCAGTGAACTCCCATAGGACCTACTATCCATAGCATATATCACACCCTTTAAGGCTTTGCTTTGTAATTATTGGTATGGGCATCTCATTTATCTTTTAAGATTACAAACCTCTAGAGGGCAAGACTGAGATATACACATCTTTACATTTTTGAACTTTCCTTAGTAATCCACACCATATCTTGATCAACAGAGGAGCTTAGAAAACATTTGTCAATAAATAAAATGAGAGAGAAATGATAATTTATTATTGGATTTATTCTAAATGTTTGTATATAACAAAAAGTCATATTAGGTTTTAAATTCTAAAAAAGAGCAAAATGAAGTTAAGTGCAAATTCCTGTTCAAATGAAAATATTTTACTTCTAATGTAAATAATGTAAACCTCAGATTAATTTAAAATTTAATGTGCTAATAGGAAACAAATATAAAGTAAAATATTCAGATTAATTTACTTTAAAAATTGAAGAATAAATTTATATATTTAAGTTAAATTTTGATTTTGAAAAAGAATGTTTCAGGCTTTCTCATTGCCAAATAATTTTTAAAAGAGAAGTTCTAGGATAGATATGGCTTGAGAGTTTGGTGATGAATTCTGGGCTCGAAACCAAAGCAATGCTCAATATGGGCTGTTGAAAGACACAGGAATTCTCTGCTTGTTCATTCTTTAGGATTGAAACTCAGACAGGAGAAGCTACAATGCAAGCACGTTATCTTGGAGTGGTGATGCATGCTAACAATGAGCAGAATTTTAAAAATATTTGACAACGATATTATCATACTTTTACAAGGCAAATGTGAACAAAGAACATACTTCTGTTTATACACAGAGGATTTTCTGTGAGGATATTACTTATAGTGAAACCTTGAGTCCTAAGGGCAGCAGCTTTTAATCTTTTTTGATCTCAGAATCTTTTGAGAATTTGAGGAAAGCTGTATACCTGTTTCCATAAAAAGTATGAAATATCAGAAGTACATTTTGGACATTAACTTTAGGGAGTTCTTGGATGCTCCAAAAACTCTTCCATTGGTCCAAGCTAGGATCTCTTTTTCTGTGAGGTGCCCCTCATACTGGGAAGCATGACTGGACACACATATGCTTCTGGTCTAAGAGCTAAAAATAAGTTTTAGCTCCCTTCATCTAGGTCAAGCTCCTAATTGTTTCATCTTGTCTCACCAGTACAGTAATGAGATGAGGCAACAAGAATGAGAGCCAAGGAAAAGAGCAGGCTTGTTTCCAAGGTCTAGAGCAGAGCTTGCCAGAAGATTCCTTATAAGTTTTTCTAAGGTGGTTGTGGAGATAAGGAGGGATTGAGGAGGCATATTACTATGTTAGTTGCATAAAAAAATTTACTCCAAACAAGCAGGATGGAAAACAATTTCAAAAGGATTACTTCAGAAAGGAAGCCAGAGATCTCGTCAAGATGACAGCATAGGAAGACTCTGAACTCATCTCCTCCCATGGACACAACCAGATTACAACTATTTTTGGAAAAATTACCCTGGATAGAAAAGTGAAACTGGGTAAAAAGAACCCCCACAACAAGGGACAGTCCTGACTAAGGCGGAAGAGACAGAAAGTCCTTCTAGAGAGAAAAAAAGCCACCTTCAGGAGCAACATTTTCTCCACTGGCCAGACAGGAGCCACCCTAATGTACGCAGCCCTCCCTGGAGGAGTGACGTTCTGAGTAGGGGCCTGATACTGCTATAAGCATGCTTCAGACTCAGCACAACTGAGACAAGGGTCTTACTATCTGGCTACATGGGCTATTAACTGCAGCTGGGGATACCCCCAGAAAAGCTATCAGAAGAAAGTTGAAAAAACCTGGGTTTTAAAGGGCTCATGCACAAACGCACTCATCTCAGAGAGCTACCTAAAATCACCAGAGAGAAGACTGACAGTCCTTTGGTGAAAAGAGTCTCACCTGGTAGGCTCTGGGTGTATCTTGGTAAGAGGAGAGACCTTTCTGGAGACTGAGACATTGGTGGTGGCTATTATTGTCACCTAGTCCAGGCGTGCTGACACAGACCCTGGCAGATACCATTGAAGTTCTTCCCCTGGCTTGTTAGCCCAGGTGTCCGCCACACCAACTAGAGTGCAGATTTAATCTAGTTCAGCCAGGACAGGCAGCCCGCCCTAGGGACCAGCCCCACCCAAGAGCAAGCCCTCAGGCTACTTGTCAGCTTGCATTGACTGGGTGCCTTGATTCTCTAGAGGCAGGCGAGTGTGTCCGCTTCTGTGGGACAGGGTCTGTGTGAGCACCAGGTGAACTGTGGGGGGCATTGGTGGAGAGGTGGGGGCCTCTGCAATGGGGTGTCAGGTATGCTCCAGGGGATTGGGAAGTGTGCACAAACCAGGACTGTGTTGAAGGTGTGTGTGTACCTCTGGGGGTAAGTCTTATCAGCAGCAGAAGACCTGTGCTTCACAAATAGCCATAAAAAGGATCAGCCCCACCTTCCAAAGCCTGAAAGAATTGAGTGCTCCCATGCCTAGGGCCAGCCTCACTCAGTTGCAATCCTAAGAGAACAGACAACAGCCTTGTAGGCCTGAGGACTATAGCAACTGTAAGCCCCTGAGCTTAGCAACCAGCTACACTGGGTACATACTCATTTAACAGGAAAACTGCAACAGGAGTGTGCTGTTAGACCTTGTAGCCAATGGTGCTGAGGCACCCCAAACCAGATTTGCAAACAGCTGGCCAGGGAAGGAAAGACTAGACTCCCTGGGTACCTGCATTAACAGCAACCCTGCCACAGTAGGAGGACACAAGCAGCCCACAAAGGGGTCACCCCTGGACCATTTGGACTGGTGACGAGAGGGAAGCACACTGCTGGGCCTCAAAATGCATCTCTCACATAAGGCCACTTCTCCAAGATCAGGAGATGTAGCCGACTCACCTAATACATAAATATAATCACAGAGAAAGACACATAATGAGGAGGCAAAGGAATACATCCCAAGCAAGGGAATAGGAGAAAACCCCAGAAAAAGGACAAAATATAACAGAAATAAGCAACCTACTTGACAAAGAGTTAAAACAAAAACTCATAATGATGCTCACAGATATTGGGAGAAGACTGAATGAACACAGTGAGCTCAACAACAAAGAACTGGAAAATATAAAAAGGAAGCAATCATAAATGAAGAATACAATACTGGAAGTGAAAAATTCACTAGAGGGACACAATAGCAGAGTAGAGGATACAGAAGAACGGATTGGTGAGCTAGACAAAAGCTTAGAAGAAATCACCAAAGCTGAACAGATAAAAGAAAAAAGAATGAGACAGTATGAGAACAGTCTAAGGGAACTCTGGGACAATATCAAGTGCACTAACATTCATATTATAGGTATCACAGAAGGAGAAGAGAGAGACAAAGGGGCAGAAAATTTCTTTGAAGAAATAATAGGTGGAAATTTTCCTAACCTAAGGAAGGAAACAGACATCCCAGTACAGGAAGAACAGAGAGCTCCAAATAAGATAAGCCCAAAGAGGGCCACACCAAGACACATTATAATTTAAATCTCCAAAATTAAAGATAAAGAGAGAATCCTAAAAACGACAAGAGAAAGGCAACAAGCGACAAACAAAGGAAAGCCCATCAGGCTACCAGCAGACATGTCAGTCGAAACCTTACAGGTGAGAAAAGAATGGCATGATGTATTTAAAGTGCTAAAAGGAAAACACCTACAGCCAAGAATACTCTATCCGTCAAGGCTATCATTCAGAAGGAGAGATAAAGAGTTTCCCAGACAAGCAAAAATGAAAGAAGTTTATCATCAAGAAATCAGTTCTATGAGAAATGCTGAAGGGACTTATTTAAGTGGGAAAACAATGACCACAAATAGGGATAAAATAATTATCAAAACCTCCCCCCAAAAAACAGGTAATAAAGTCACTTGTAAAGGTAAAAGTATAGTAAAGGTAGCAGATCAACCACCTGTGAAGGTAATATGAAGGTTAAAAGAAAAAAGTACTAAAATTACCTATTTCAATGATAAGAAGGTAATGGATATACACACACAAATCAAGAGATTAGATATGATTTCAAAAACATAAAATGTGGGGGGAAAGGAGTGAAAAAGTAGAGCTTTTAGAAAGAGGTCAAGCTAAAGAGTCTATCCACTTGATATAGACTGTTATATACATAGAATATTATATAGGATCCTCATTGTAATCACAAATCTGAAACCAAAAATAAGCAAATAAGACAAAAGAAATCGAGCTTATTACTAAAGAAAGTCATCAAGCCACAAGGGAAGAGAGCAAGAGAAAAAGACAGGAACAGAGAAGAACTACTAAAACATCCAGGGGGGAAAAGTAGCGAAATGGAAATAAATACATATTTATCAATAGCTACTTTAAACGGCAATGGACTAAGTGCTCCAATCAAAAGGCATAGGGTGGCCAATTGGATAAAAAAATAAGACCCATATATATGCTGCATACAAGAGACACACTTCAGACCTAAAGACACTCACAAACTAAAAGTGAAAGGATGGTAAAAGATATTCCATGCAAATGGCAAAGAAAAGAAAGCAGGAGTAGCAATACTTATATCAGACAAAATAGATTTTAAAACAAAAACTGCAACAAGAGACAAAGGTGGGCACTACATAATGATAAAGGGAACAATCCAACAAGAAGATATAACACTTGTAAATATCTACGCATCCAACATAGGAGCACCTAAATATATAAAGCAGTTATTAACAGACATAAAAGGAGAAATAGACAGTAATACAATAATAGTAGGGGACTTGAACACTCCACTTATACCAATGGATAGATCACCCAAACAGAAGATCAATAAGGAAACACTGGCCTTAAAAGACACATTGGACCAGATGGACTTAGTAGATATATATAGAACACTCCATCCCAAAAACACAGAATACACATTCTTTTCAAATGCACGTGGAACATTCTCCAGGATTGATTACGTACTAGACCACAAAACAAGGCTCAATAAATTTAAGAAGATTGAAATAATACCATGCATTTTTTCTGACCACAAAGGTATAAAACTGGAAATCAACTACAGGAAGAAAACCAGAAAAGCCACAAAAATGTGGAGATTAAACAAAATGCTACTGAAGAATGATTGGGTCAATGAAGATATCAAAGGAGAAATAAAAAAATTCCTGGAGACAAATGAAAATGAAAACACAACATGCCAAAATCTATGAGATTCAGCAAAAGCAGTTGGAAGAGGGACGTTTAGAGCAATTCAGGCCTACCTCAACAAAGAAGAAAAATCCAAAATAGACAATCTAACAGTGCATCTAAGGGTACTGGAAAAAGAAGAACCAACAAATCTCAAAATCAGCGGAAGGAAGGAAATAATAAAAATCAGACCAGAAATAAACAAAATAGAGACAAAAAAATAGAAAATATTAATGAAACCAAGAGCTGGTTCTTTGAAAACGTAAATAAAATTGACAAACCCTTAGCTAGACTCACCAAGGAAAAAAAGAGAGAAGGCTCAAATAAATAAAATCAGAAATGAAAGAGGAGAAATTGTAACGGACACCTCAGAAATACAAAAGATAATAAGAGAATACTATGAAAAGCTATACGCCAACAAATTGGATAATCTAGAAGAAATGGATAAATTCTTAGGTACATACAACCTTGCAAAACTGGACCAAGAAGTAGTAGAAAATTTGAATAGACCAATCACCAGTAAGGAGATTGAAACAGCAATCAAAAACCTCCAAAAAAATAAAAGTCCAGAACAAGATGGCTTCCCTGGTGAATTCCACCAAACATTCAAAGAGGGCTTAATATCTACCTTTCTCAAACTCTTCCAAAAAATTGAAAGGAGAGGAGGCTTCCTAACTCCTTCTACGAAGACAACACTACCCTGATACCAAAACCAGACAAGGACAACACCAAAAAAGAAAATTACAGGCCAATATCACCAATGAACATCAATGCAAAAGTCCTCAACAAAATACTAGCAAATCGAATGCAACAATACATTAAAAAGATCATACATCATGATCAATTGGGTTTCATTCCAGAGATGCAGGAATGGCTCAACATCTGCAAATCTATCAACGTGATACACCACATGAATGAAGAATAAAAATCTCATGATCTTCTCAATAGATGCAGAGAAAGCATTTGACAAGATAAAATGATAAAAACTCTAAATAAATTGGGTATAGAAGGAAAATACCTCAACATAATAAAGGACATATATGACAAACCCACAGCAAATATCATTGCCAATGGAGAAAAACTGAAAGCTATCCCTCTAAGAACAGGAACCAGACAAGGATGCCCACAGTCACCACTCTTATTTAACATAGTATTGAAAGTCCTAGCCAGAGCAATCAGGCAAGAAAAAGAAATAAAAGGGATCCCTACCAGAAAAGAAGAAGTGAAACTGTCACTCTTTGCAGATGACATGATTTTATATTTAGAAAACCCTAAAGAGTCCACTAAAAAACTTTTAGAAACAATAAATGAATACAGTCAAGTGGCAGAATACAAAATCAACATACAAAAATTGGTTGCATTTCTATACACTAACAACAAAGTAGCAGAAAGAGAAATTAAGAATACAACCCCATTTACAACTGCAATGAAAAGAATAAAATACCTAGGAATAAACTTAACCAAAGAGGTGAAAGATCTGTACACCGAAAACTATAAAACATTGTTGAAAGATATCGAAGAAGACACAGAGAAATGGAAAGATATTCTGTGCTCTTGGATTGGAAGAATTAACATCGTTAAAATGTCCATACTTCCTAAAGCCATCCATAGGTTCAACGCAATCCCTGTCAAAGTTCCAACAACATTTCTCACCAAACTAGAACAAAGAATCCTAAAATTTATATGGATCAACAAAAGACCCCGAATAGCAAAAAGATTCCTGAGAAAAAAGAATAAAGCTGGAGGTATCACACTCCCTGATTTCAAAATATACTACAAAGCCGTAGTAAACAAAACAGCACGGTACTGGCACAAAAACAGACACAGAGATCAGTGGAACAGAATCGAGAGCCCAGAAATAAACCCACACATTTATGGACAGCTGATATTCGACAAGGGAGCCAAGAGCATACAATGGAGAAATGAGAGTCTCTTCAACAAATGGTGTTGGGAAAACTGGACAGCCACATGCAAAAGAATGAAAGTAGACCATTATCTTATGCTATACACAAAAATTAACTCAAAATGGATTAAAGACTTGAATGTAAGACCTGAAACCATGAAACTTCTAGAAGAAAACATAGGCAGTACGCTCTTTGACATGGGTTTTAGCAGCATATTTTCAAGTACCATGTCTGACTGGGCAAGGGAAACAAAAGAAAAATAAACAAATGGGACTAAATTAAACTAAAAAGCTTCTGCACAGCAAAGGAAACCATGAGCAAAACAAAAAGACAACCTAACAATTTGGAGAAGATATTTGCAAACCATATATCAGATAAGGGGTTAATATCCAAAATACACAAAGAACTCATACATCCCAACAACAAAAAGACCAACAACCCAATTAAAAAATGGGCAAAAGTTCTGAACAGAGATTTCTCCAAAGAAGATATACAGACGGCCAACAGGCACATGAACAGATTTTCAACATCATTAGCTATCAGGGATATGCAAAACAAAACTACAATGAGATATCAGCTCACTACAGTCAGAATGGTTATAATTTTCATGACAGGAAACAAGTGTTAGAGAGGATGTGGAGAGAAGGGAACCCTTGTATGCTGCTGGCAGGAGTGGAAACCGGTAGAGCCACTATGTAAAGCAGTATAGAGTATCCTCAGAAAACTAAGTGTAGATCTATCATATGTTCCAGCTATTCCACTGCTGGGTATTTTCCAAAATCTTGGAAACACAAATACATAAAGATATATGCACCCCTATCATCATCGCAGCATTATTCACAATAGCCAAGACTTAGAAGCAAACTAAGTGCCCATCCAGGGAAGAATGGATAAAGAAGATGTGGTATATATACATGATGGAGTACTACTCAGCCATAAGAAATGATGAAATCTGGCTATTTGTGACAACATGGATGGACCTTGAGAGTATTATGCTAAGTGAAACAATTCAGAGGGAGAATGTCAAATACCATATGATCTCACTCATAAGTAGAAGATAAAAACAATGCCAAACAAACACACAGCAACGGAGATTGGATTGGTGGTTACCACAGGGGAAGGGGGGAGGTGGGAGAGCAAAAGAGGTGATGAGGCTCACATGTGTGGTGATGGACTATAATTAGGTTTTGGATGGTGAACATGATGTAATCTACACAGAATTTGTAATATATTACAATATACATTTGAAAGCTATATAATGTTATAATCCAATGTTACTACAATAAGAAAAATAAAATAAAATACTTAAAATGGTGAGGGAACACAAAGGGAAGCCACACATTTCACTTCTGTCCTGAACTAAAAATTTTTAGACTTTAGCACCTTGGCCGTGACCCATATCAGTGATTTTCATTTTCCAGAGTAAAATACAGAAAGTGGGAGCAAATTTCTCTAGTCGATATTTCCATTATTGGCACTTTAGAGGATGCTTATTTTACAGATTTTTGCAAGAAAGTCTGTGGCTGAAATGGAGGAAAGCAAAAGAGGAAGAGAATGAAGGCTAGCCAAGGTGCTCAAACTCCAGTGTGAAAATGGATCATACTCATATACTCACCCTCAGAAATCCTAATTTAGTATTTCTGGAGTGTAGCCGCCCCTGACACAGGAAGGGTTAATAATCACTGGAAAAAGCTTGCTAATAAACTGTGACCCGGAGGTGAGAAGGCCGGTTAGCCAATGACGGGTAAGACACCCTGGGTGGGGGGGCAACCTAAGCCAGGCGGCGGCCACCCCGGGGCACAGATGGAGAAACAATATCGATATCGGGAGCAAGAGGGACGGTTGCCTAAGAGACCTTGCCTGCTCCGAGATAAAAATATAGGAGCACGGCAATAACATGATAATATCAAAACGGAGGCCCAGGGAGGGCTCCTTAAGAAATCACTAGGAATTCTTGGCGTTTGCTAATTACTTCATCCAGAACACCTGTGTATGTTTAACAGATGTAAGCTATGTATATATTGAAACGCTGGTTATAATAAACTCAGAGTGACCATCAGCCCTCTCCACATCTATCCTGATACGTACATTGGATTGCGACACCGACACTGGAGGGGTGCTAGAGTTTATTCTTTTAATCAACAATCCTTTGTAGTTTTGATTCTGATAAGATTTCAATATGTGTACAATATTTTGAAAAACATTGAGCTATGGCGTAACGCCCAGGAAGAGAAAATTTGTCAGAAGTGATCAAGTATGTGCTTGTGGGGTGTGTGTGTGTGTTTCGGAAGGAACTGGTCGAGATTTTGCTCTAAAAGTGAGACGGCAGTCAGAAGGCAGTATTCATTTACGCATCACATGTTTACATGCTGGGCTGTTGTCTAGGCGTTTGCATCTATTAGGAAAAAATTTCTTACCTTCATGGAGCCTAAATGTTAAAGGTGGGAGGAGTCAGAGGGTGACTAACATACTTAATAAATTATATAGTGTGTTAGAAGAAGAAAAAATACTATGGAAAGAAAAATAAATAGATCAGGATAGGGAGATGAGAACTAGCTGAGAGGTAAGTTCTAATTCTAAATTGGGAGGTCAGGAATAAGCCTCAGTGAGAAGACGACATTAGCAGATTTGAAGAAGATGAGGAAATTGACCATGAAGATGTTTGAAGAAAGAGCATTCCACGAAGGACTATCATGGGCCCTCTGGGAGGAGTTTAATTGGTATGGGATGGGAGTAAAGAAAATGAGAGAGAGCAAAGAACTAACTGCTTCTTTGTAATTACTGTTCAGGTAATGTAAAGCCTTGTAGACCATTGTAAAGACCTCGGTGTTTACTCTGAGGAAAGTCAAGAGCCATTGGAAGATTTTCAGAGAAAAGTCACATGATCTTCCTCATATAATTAAACAGACACGTTGGCTGCTGCGTTGAGAATTGACTATGGCTGGAAGTGCTGGGGGTTATCAGTAGAAATGTGGGAAAAATTCAGAAGAAGAAGAAAATAACCATCAGTGGTGGTGAGAACTAGTAGAAATCTGGACCTATTTTGAAGGTAAATAAAAAGAAAACTCGAGTAAAGGTGAGAGATGAGAGTGTGATAGAGGGGAACAAAGAATGATTCCAAGGTTTTTTGTGTTGGCTACATCAAAGGATAAAATTACCATCGACTGAAATGAGGAAGATTTTAGGAGAGAGGATGATAAAACCCTCCACTTTACTATTCCCAATCACAGAATATGGCATGGTCAGTGCCACACAACATAAGTTTGCCTCCTTCATCTGTTATATACTAGCAATTTACTAGCAATTTGAACAACTCATTGAGCCCCTGTTTTCTCATCCTTAAAATGAAATGACATCTGTCCTGTTGACCTTGTAGCCTTTTTTTGTGAGGAACAGCTGAGATAATAAATGTGAAAAATTTTAATGTGTTATATTAGAAACTTTTAAGATTTTATAATTTTACCTAGACTTCTTTAATAGTTCCAAATTACTGTGAATTTTTAACTTAATTGTAGAAATGCAATAAAATATAATGGTACTATTTGTTTTATAATTTGTTTTATTTGCTCTATAATACGTGCCAGGCATTGCTTAAAGCAATTTGAATATACTGTTTCTAATTCTTATGGCAACCTTACAGAGGCAGAAATGAAGTTCAGGAATTTAAGAAAATTACCAAGTTCACATGAATAACAAATAGTATAATAATAATAATTTAAATTCAGATTCTTTCCTTTACAACATACAACCTCCCAGTAGATAGAAAATCACCAACTAAAACTGATAAATTGTTGCCCTGTTTTTTTTAAAAAAAGTTTTACAAATAGTATTATTTCATTAAGACAACAATAGCAACTAAGCTGAGGATAAATGACCGTGAAGATGCAGAGCCAAAAACTTAATTGTACAGTAAGGCAAATTTGAACATTTTATGTGTCGGAACACTGAGAAAGGGCCAGCTGAGATTAGAAAGACTATTTCATGCGTATATTCTGGAACTACTTTTTCTGTTAATTGAGGGAATTCGATGTGTTCTAGGGCTTTTTTCTAAAGTGTAAAGACCCTATAATCCTATTGAATTCATACAGTGAAATGTTATTATGCACTTCTTCAGGATTTTCTTCTACTGAAATAATAGTACTTGCAAAAGACATATTTTTATGCACTATTGGACTGTCAGACAAAGGTAGGCTATATAATTTTTATGATAGCAAAAGGGGAAGATAAATCACTTTAAGAGCTTTTGTCAGTATAATTTCATTTAATAACTGAGTTTAATCCGTTTTGGTTTTGGTTTTATTTTCTAATTTGTTCCTTTATAATATCATCTACCCCTCTTTCCTTTTCCTCTTGACCAAAGATAAAAAATGCTCTTGTTTTTGAATGGGAGAGCAGACAGGAAATTTTGTGTCTTTTTAATAATCCATGCAATTCATAAATGTCCCTCCGTTGGGCTATTAATTATTTTCAATGCATAAGGTGAAGTTGGAGTTTAAAAATACTACTTTGATTTGATGTTTTGATATTTTTGTTATTAAAGCAAACAAAATTAAGTAAATTAACTATTAACATCTTTTTCTCTTCCTACACTGCACTAAGTGATCTTTTCTTTTTTGTTTTTTAACATTGCTCACCTTAAAGATTTTTATTTCTCCTTTTATCTTGCCACAGACTTACTTCAGTCAAATATCTTTTATTCTTTATCAGAGGGAAACAAAATATTTTAACGTGTTTCTTTCAAATACTACAGGTTATGTGTAAAGGTAACATATCTTACTCCTACTTCTAAATACCCTCGTTCATTGGGCTACACCCCAGGAGGCCAGAAACAGCTGTTCCTAAAATAACCTTAAAGGTAGTGACACAAACATGAATAATCAATACAAGATGAATTAGTCATGGTATTACATGAATTCTCCATCTCTCTAGTTTAATTACCCTTATTTATTAAGTAGTCATATTTATTATTATTATTAACTTGATAAAAACTAATATAAAATTTTCAAGTTTGTTGGCTCTTTTCATCCTTATGACAACTCTTTGGTATTGGCACAGAAGATATAATTATCCCAACTTATTGATGAATAAGTTGAGGCTAAAATAACACATCTTGGAAATTTTGAAGGGCTATTATTTATCCTATAATTTTTTCATCAAAGTACTCTGAATCATCTGTTGCATGCTTTGGCAAATGATCTCCTACAGCACCAAATTTTTCCTAACCCCATATGCCCCATCGGGCATCAACACATTGTCCTCACAGATTATCATCAATACCTAGTGTGTCCCATTGAGCTGGTTCCGCCCTTAATTTTGCAATAAAGTGTGGCTTCCTTGTCTCTGATTTTGGTAGCCTCTTCCTATATATCCTGGTAAGTGCTGCTTTCTGTCTTAGGTCTGTGTGGTTAAGTTAATTTGGTGAAAATTTGATCCTATAGAAAGCTGAAATGAGGGATAAACCATGGAGTTAGAATGTCTGCAAGTTCATTTTCATTATTGACGTATTTAATTTTGACAAATGAACCAGAGCGAATTTGAGGGCATAACTATATTTGTACTATACGCATATTACATTAAATCATATTCATAAGTACATTATGTCCAGAAAAAGAATGAGTAGCTTAGTATGATAAGCTATTTATGTATTTATATTAACATTGATTTGTTACTTACTAACTCATATTTTATCTGCTAGATCTTGTGAGCAGATATTCATTGATAGATAGTCAAGTTTTTAAAATAAGATTTATGACATAAAAGATAATGTGGATGAATTGAAAAACTTGTATTCCTTAAATTTCTTTTTCAACAAATTTAAAAAAGTCTTTAAAAGTCGAGAACTTCTATTTGGCCCATTTGCAGAGCTCTAAATAGTGTAGTTTAAATTTCTTGGCTAATTTAAAATTTCTTGACTAATTTATAAACTAAAAACGACACTTTCTAGTGCACAGAGGGTTTGAGGACAAGGGGTAGGAAAGACTAAAACTCTGATATTGTTTTGGTTTGTAACCCATTAATTTGTTTTGACTAATTTCAAAACTAAAGTTTAAATGAGGGCCCAACAAATTATAGCTCTCACTTCATTATGTTCATTAGCAGAGAATCTTTCTATCCCTCAAGTAAACTCTCCCTTAAAGCAGAGTTCCTCACTGTGCTTACTCTGCCCTGATATCCAAGCTACAGCCTGGTCATTGCCTCTCACCAGCCACAGGGGCATCAGGAACAGGTGGCCTCCCTCCCTCTCCTTCCTTCTTCACTCTGCTCCAGTCACACCGGATCCTTGCTTTCTGTGAATGCGTCAAGACATGTTCCTGCCTCAGTGGCTTTGCATGGGCTGAAGCAACCTGGAAATGCTTCTCCCAGAAAGCCACATAGCCTTCTCCTTCACCTATGTCAGTGTTTTGAGAAAATGTACCTTCTCAGTGAGGTCTTTCTAACCCCACTCACCACTGGTACTTCCTAAACCCCTTTCCTCAATACTATTCTTCATAAAATTAGAACAACACATATATATATATAAGTAGATATATCAGATTATATATAACTCTGGATCTAGTGTAGCTCATCAAACATTATGCTTCCTTTTCATTTTCCCCTTTATGTATGAATGAAAAGAATATATTTGTGGAGTTAAAAAATACCATAGCCAATTCTCACTGTTCTTGAAGGAAATTGAGTATGTATCCAGACACCTTTGAGGACACTTAAATTATCTTAGGTATGTAAGAGAAGAAACATTATTTATGCATGGAGCTTAATAGCTCTTTCATTCTCCATCCTGACAAGGAATGTTCTGGAATTGTCTGGTTAGCTTCTTTCTCTTTACCCCATATCTGATGATACAAAGAATAGAAGGAGCAGTTTTATTCTCATGGAATAACTGATCAGAATTGAAGATGAACTAGATCTGCTACCTGAATTAGATATGTAGAAGGATAGTGAGTGTGGTGTTTTGAGGGTGTTATTAGTTGAGAAGATACGGCCCAGAGGAGAGGGGGGATCAAGAATGCAAGATGATGGGATGGAATATGCTGCCTGAGGAAATCAGTTCAAGAAAGCAGAGTGGGATGCTTCTATAGACAATGTGGTATTAGCTAATCAAAAAGATCAGGCAATTGTTAATATGAGTTGCTGTGGAACACCTATTTGGTGGGATGCAAATAAAGGGTAGAATTCTGTTTTGGAAGCTATGATTCTTTAAATTTGATACTGTCCTCAGACTACATCACATGAGTCAGGGCTTGATACTCATATTTTACTATAGAGTAGCAGTGAAGGAATAGAAATATTCTGCTGCCGTGGAAATGTAGCTTAGCTGCACGGCATTGTGGGAATATCATTCAGCTTTCTTGTGAAGGACATAGACTAGCCATTGTTATAAACGAAGAAAAAGTGAGAGAAAATAGAATATAACCTTTGATTCATGAAAGTTGAGCACTGTGCCTCTTATTCTATAAACCACAAGTAGTTTGAATTACACATAGGAAATAGAAATTATCACATATTTGTTATTCCTAATTGTGTTAGAGCAAGAGAATAGGCAGGTAACTTCCATATATGCCATCAAAGTATTTGTCAAGATGTAGTTCCATGCAAAGGACTAAACCTCCCCTAAATATCAATCAATGAAATTAATAATAACTCTTGAAAATGGCCAGGATATTGATTTGAGTCATTTGTTATTTTCATACTCTATATCTTATTAAAAGGAAAATAGAAAAATAATAATCTGAGGTTAGTAAAGAGCCTACCAAAACAGCAACATACCTTAAAAAAAACAGGTGAGGGAATATTTGAAAAACTGGAATGCAAGGAAAACAGCAGGCCCAGATGGCATGCACAATAGGGTATTAAAGAGAACCAGCTTGTGAATTTACCAGATTAATCTGCTTCAGTCAGTAATAAATCATGAATGTCTGAGTGAGAGGACTTCAGTCCATTTAATGGAGGAATAAAAATCATACAACCTATCTGAATTGAAAGAAAAGTGAGAATGAATTTTGCCAGAGAACTATATACACAATGAGAAATATTTTCTACAAACACATCAAAAGCAAATATATAGTAAATTAATAGGAGGAAGCATTTAAGAAAACTATATGAATTTTACATTTGCTTTTTCCAAAATGAAATAAATGATTCTATTTGATACTATAAGTTTAGTAAGATTTGAAGCCTAAACAATTAGAACAATGCAGCAAGGATAAGATAAGGATCTAATTTTCTTTGCTGGGAGAATTTGATACAATGCATTTTGACAGACATCTTGGAAAGTAGTTGAATATTGCTTGAAAAAATTTTTCCAGTAGCTGAAAAATGGGTCAAAGACATTGAGTAATATCAATATATTTAGTGTGTTTTACTGGCACTTAATTTTATATAAAAATGTAGATATTTTAATTTTATATAAAAATATGGATATATTTTATATAAAAATGTAAAGATAAGATACACATGTATGTAATAATGGTAATATAGCTAGATCTTCCTGACAGCATGGTGTAGTAGTTGTAGTATTTTGTTTTTTTAATATATGAGGTGTTATTGTTCATGGTTGATAGATTGTAATCCCCTCTCCTTTCCTTCTCATGGCCTTTACTCTTCTGTTTACGTGAAGTGTGAACTGTTGTTCTTGCTAAATGAGTCTGTCCACTTTTCTCTGAATACTAAGTTTTGAGAAGAGATGTGTATGAGGTGCAGGTATGTCGGGGGTGGAGGGACCTCTCATACACACATGCAAACACACATGCGCAAAATCGTTGAGTAGAGGAAACACAGAGCTGCAGTTCAGAAGCCTTATCTTTCTTCCATTTCCCTAATAAAATAATATAAGAGAAAATAAAGACAACCACAGTCGTCTTGAATGCTCACTGTGTACATTGTCCTTGGTCCTTCAGATACATTGTTTGTAATCAACCCTCCTGTCTGTCCCCATTTGACATATGAGGACACTGAGTCTAGAGAAACTTCAGTGCCTCAGGATGGGCCAATTCTAACCATAACAGAGCTTTAGATTAAGCTACTGCATTCTTTCCATCTTAGAACAGAGTCAATAATGGGGACTTTCCAAAGGTCACCAAATAAATGCTGTACTTTCCTCTAGGCTTATAAAAAAGTGTACAGTTTCCTCAATAGCATGGCAGAGAGACTGTTTTTTTCTGCCTCTTTCCTATTTCAAGGGCTTTGGGAGTATACATTCTATGCCATTAGAGGTGTGTTTTCAACTTGAAAGGAAGTTATTTAGCAAAGTGAATGGGTGGCATTAAGTCATAACACCAGGATTCATTAGGGAAAAGAACTTTTCTCCGTAAAAGGAAAGTACAAGACATGATTGGATGATGACGACTATGAGAGACATAGGGTTATTATTATTTTTTAGTTGAAACCTACAAAATGAGCACCTTCCTCATCTCTCAGTGTGTGTTGTAGGTCCTCCACCTCTGGGGCTGCAGCACTGTGTTAGGCTCTGTGGGGATCAAGGAAGGTAAAACAGTAAGAGAGATGGAAGGTGAAGTCTATCACATGGGGAGAAAATGAGGAAGAAAACATCGGAAAGACCATTTCTATGATGTTTTGTTGTTTGTAAGAAAGAGGTTTTTGGTTCAAACTCACTCCCCTTGGCTCAGGTCTCTTTGGACTCCTCATCTTCCCCAAGTGCAAAGACTTCCTCACATGTTCTTCCTCCATCTCCCCTTGCTCTGCCGCCTCCCCCTGGAGCCTCAGAGATGAACATAAACATAGGCAGACAACAACAACACAAACATCTCCTGGGAAAGGAGATCCTCATTTGTTTTATCCTTTACTGAAGCTAAAGGTCAGACATGTATAATCCAGGCCACCATACCACTTTTGCATTAAAATAAATAAGTAAAATTTAAATCCAAAGCCTGTGTAGCTTCTAGGGCACCATAAAAGGCTGGCTGATTTATTTTTCTTATGCATTACTTTGCATGAGCATACATATATCTCCTTATCATTTGGTTTCTCTTTTGTGATTTTCTTGTTCACCACCTCCTGGCTGCAACCTGGCTCTTGTTTCTCTTTCTAAGTCATCTGTGTTGCAGTTAAATTAGCTCCTTGTTGGCAGTAAATGGGTTATAGAAGAAACTGTCAGAGTCTATGTAGTGACAGTTAACTCCATATTCTTTGTGATTTGGGGAGGTGGGGAGACACCCAACAACAATATAGAGGTTTATACTGCTGTCTGCACTGCTTTCCTCTCATACTGAGCTAACTCACATGACAGGTGCCAGAGGCTTCACTGTGGCCTGGATGCATTAAGCTGCAGCAATGCTGTGTCTGTGTTTATATTTGTACAGACATGATCACTGATGATCCTTCTGAAAACTTGCTAGCCTGGTGTAGGGATAAGTCCCTGTTCTTACTTGAGTGATTACTTCATGTTGTGGACTGTCTGTGGCTTCTTTCAGTCTCAGCAAGGCCACTGCAGTGATGGGTGCCCACGGGTAGCTCGTTGGGGAGTTAGTTGTATTGGACTTGTGGGTTTCACATGGGAGAGTTTCTTTTGTTGTTTTTCTTTTCAGTGTGAATGTTGGGTCTTTAAAAAGATGAAGTAGCTACATGGAAAGCTGCTCATTTTGGCCAAGGGCTTTCAGTAAAAAATATATTCATAATATGAATGACTCTTAGTCAACAATATTCTTCCCTTACCTCTAGAACCTTCCAGGTTCTCGTTTGGCAGTGAACTCTTTTCAAATTGCAGTTTGTATGAATGTTTCAATTTCGGGTAGCCTGAAGGAGGCTCTATAGAGGTTCAAATAGGCCCTGAAATTTGCCTTACAAAACTTGGTCCCTAAGCCATCCTGAAGCTTCCTTTCCCTAACTCTTGGAATAGTTTATTTGATGCCCTAAGGACAGAACGCACGTTAGCCACCATCTTTGTTAAACAGCTAAATTCTCTGCCCATTTTTTTTAAAGTAGAAATTTAATGCTCATACTGCTCAGCAAGCTGGCTTGCATGAGTGTTCTGAAGATTAGCTAGATAATATGATTCTTTTAGTGTTAGAAATGCCATGTAAGTTATTTCTTTTGTGTTAGTGTGTATGCATATATGTGTATGTACACAAATATAAAAATACATATATGACAAGTATATGTCTATATATCCCTTCTTTCATAACTTTTATCTTTTATAACACTTTATCCTTTCTTTTATAACTTTCATAATCTGATAGCATTTAATATGTGAGTTGTCCATGGTACACGTTCAAGTAATTCTTGAATAATTAAATTGCATGTATAATTTGCTTTGCTCTCCCCATTAGTTCACTCTCAATCACTTCCTGCTTTCCACATTATAATGACATTTCTACATTGCATGATATTATCAAAACACAAGTATGACGAGGCTCCCTAACCCTTCCTTCAAACCCATGAGTGTCTTCCATTGATCTTAGGCCACAGAGAGCTATTTTTCAACATCTTATGAGGCCAGGCATTATGTGACACTTGCCTACCCCTTCAGCCTCATCATGGACTAAAGTCTGTGACTGCATTCCGCCCACATGGGCCTCTGTCAGCTCCTCATACTGGCCATGCCTCCTCCCACCACAGGATCTTTGTATGTGTCGTCTCTTGGCTGAAGTCCTCATCTCTGTGCTCTTAACACCTCTTCTCTGTCTTCGCTTGCCCTGAACCTACTCAATCTTAAAGGCATGAGTTAAGACACCATGAAGACTTTTATGCTTCCTCTAGTGGGAAAGAGTCTCTTCTTCCTGTGTTCTACCAATGAATTTTAGCTATATATCTCATATATCATTTATGATAATACATCTTCCACAATTTTATTAGAATTGTAGTGAGGCTGTAAAAAGGTTTCCCTTAGTGATGCACGATGGACTTCCCACAAAGAGAAAAGGTCACCTATTAGGAGTGTGATCCACACAAGCAACTTTTAAAACAAACAAACAGTATAATCAGTTATGAGTTTTAGAAAAATGAGTTAGGTCAGCAATACTTGAGAGACATTTTTGTTGGAGATTAGTCTCTGAAGCTATTGTTAAAATAAAGCTTTTGTTCAATCCATTTTATCATTAAATTCAATTTCTTGATTGTGGGATCCATGTATGATAGCCTTTGCATAATTCACCAGCTCAGTGATCTTAGCTCACTGTCTTACAGGTAGAAATTTGATAAGTGTGTGATGAAAAGAAGCTTTCAGCTGTCACATATAAGCAACAGGTCAGGTTTATATATCTCTTCTGACTTAGATAATCAGCTACCTTTACATGGAAAAGCTGTTCCATGCCCTTCCCAACATGTCTCCCAATTACTTTCTACTGTATTCTTAATTCCTTAAATGACAATGTTTTCTTCTTTCTTCTGTTGTTTTCATCGTTCTCTCTCTGGTTCTTAAGAATTGTATTTACTTAATATACCTAAACCTTTACATTTCTAATTTTCATACTTGCTTCTTGGGTTGTGCCCTCTCACCTCTGGTTATACTTGTGTACTTTGGCTCCATCAACCTTTTATTCTGTGGCTCTCATACAATAAATGCTGAGATCACTCCCATCTTTCCTACCACTCAAGATTGTCTTAGGGGGTTATCCTCCTTGCCAGGCTCCAGTTTCATCAAGTACCTAATTTGTCATTTGAAGCTGGTATTTCTATTACTCAAATTTCCAGTGATAACAGGAATTATTTCATTTTTGTCTTTATATCATGTACAGCTCATAATACTGTGGCAGAGCTTAATGCTTGAAAAGAGTTTATAAGTCTGCTAAACCTAGCCTCTTCTAAATCAACTTCTCCCTGAGATGTTAAAATTTGGGTACTTCTCTGCAGTTGAAACAACAGTTTAAATCACCCACTAATGGTAAGTCTATAGGAAAACAGGCAAAGGTGGAAGAAGCGTGCCCCAGAGGATTCACCGTGAAAGGTTACATTTTCCAGGGTCCTGTATTCCAGGGATACAGTTATGGAGAGAGATTTCTGTGTGGTTTAAAGATCACAGAAACCTGCATATGCCAGAGCCTTACCCTGTTTGAGCATGAAGTCTTTTTTATTTTCTCACCTTCTTATTAACTTCAGATACCCACTAGCAAGGTAATGTTACCTCAGTCCCTTAAAACATCAATTAAAAGCAATTCTTAGGGCCTCTATCCAAAACCAGGAAGCTTGCTTTTCCTCTTTCATATGTACTAGCCAGTGTGAGCTCCATGAACATTCAGATTTTAGTTTCTACCTGTGAAATGCGTGGATCATCATCCTTATCAGACATGAAGGAAAAAATCAGATCCCAATTTCCCAAACTTAAATGTAAACAAACTTTCACAGTATATGAACTACCTTTGAATCCTTTGTGACTATATGTACATGAGATTTCTACAGAGTTGCAAAAGACACAGATATCTCTTCTGGTAAACCTTCTAGCAACTTTTAAAATTTCCTGCTGAGATGCTCTTTGTTCAAAAAGCAGCTGTGTGGCAAACTGCCTGGGAAAAATGAAGGCAGGTAGAGAATCTGGCCATCTTTTTATTCATTTGCCATAAATCATTTAATTGATGCCAATTCTTTTGTTAGGTACAGTGATAGGCAAGAAGCATAGAAAGATGAAGAGAAATAGTTCTAGTCGTAAAGGGCTCATCGAAAATTAAACAGATGTGTATGAAAACTTTCAATTAGCAAACTGAAGCATAAGAGTGAAAACATTACCTAAAAAGCTGGCAACAGAATTCCTCACAGGGAAGTAATCATCTTAGTAGGAGATTAAACACACTTCTTGCAAAAACTGATAGAACAAGTAGAAAAAAATAAGTAAAGATAGAAAATATTTGAAGAATGTGATTAACAAAATAGACCTAATTGGTGTATATAGAATACTGGGCCAAATGAGTGCGGAGTACACATTCATTTCAAATACACACAGAGCATTTACCAAAATTGACTATACAATGGGCTAATTTTCAACCAATTTCAAAGGATAAAAATTATACAAGTGCATTCTCTGACCTCAGTGGAGTAAAGCTGGAAATCAATATCAAGAGGACAACTAAAAATACTCCCAAACTTTGAAATTACACAGTATGTAAATAACCTCAGTCAAATAAAATACTACAAAAATAAATTAGACACATTTTGAATAGATTAATATTGAAAAGATGATAAATCAAATATTGTGGAATAGTTATGGTCATGCTTAGAAGGAAATTTACAAACATAAAAAGAAAATAGAAGAAAGGCTGAAGATCAGTTATCCAAGAATCCATTCCAAGAAGGTAGAAAAAGAGCAAAATTAACCCAAAAGAAGTAGAAGAAATAATCAAAAGTAGAAATGAAAGATATAAAACAAAAATGTACAATAGAGAAGATTAATATGGGAAGGTGTGTTTTTTGAAAAAGTTAACAATATTGATAAATCTCTACAACCCTTGATCAAGAAAAAAAGAAATTTTAAGAATAATTTCAGGATTGAAAAAAGGTACATAACTATAGATCCCACAAATGTTAAACTGACAAAATACTGTTAATTTGGGGCCAATACTCTTGTCAATTGGAATAAAACTGGACAACTGCCTAGAAAAAAGCAATTTACCACAGCTAGCACAGAAAGAAACTATAAATATTCCTTCATGTACTAAAGTGATTGAATCTGAAATTAGAATCATTCCCACAAAAACATGGCTGAATTTGCTGGTGAGTTCTTGCAAAAATTTAGAAAGAAATGGTGACAATCTTACATAAACCCTTACAGAGAATGGGAAGAAAGAGAATATTTTCTGATTTGCTACAATCAATGTAATTCAATGTAAGTCAACGGACTTCAATTCATTAAATGATAAAGGGAGGAAATTATTTGATATTAATTGTTGTAGAAAAAATATTCACTAAAATTCAACCTCCATTAATTCCTAGCTAACTCAGAATGCAATAAGAATATTTCTTTAATTTGGTAAAAAATATTAAGAAAAACTTGCATCGAACGTGTTTTATGAAAAAAATTTGAAAGCTTTCTCTTTGACGTTATCAACAAGACAAAAATGCTCCCTGGTGCCACATATTCAATATTGTATTGTATCAGAGACCTCAGCCAGAATAATAAGGGAGGAACACATACAAACGGTGTAAGAATAGGAAATATTTTCTAATGACATGATTTTGAAAGTAGTAAATCCAAAAGAACATACAAACTATTTGAATGTAGCAAAATTACTACTGTAATCCTATATCACAGCAACAATTAACAAGAAAGTGAAACTTAGAAATGATACCATTTACAATAACATGAAACAATAGTATAGTACACACTGAATACCTAAGACTTAACCAAGTTAAAGGCATGAAAGACCACTATACGGAAAACTATAAATCACTATTGAGAGAAATTAATAAAAACCTAAATAAATGAATGGCTCTATAATGTTTCTGATTTGTTAGATACAATATTTTAAAGCTGTCAATGTTTATTTATCTATAAATTATAATTCCAGAGGATATTTTGATGGAAAACGTCAAGCTAATTCTAAAATAAATGGAAAACGAAAAATGACAAATGCAGATCACCTTGAAGAACAACAAAATCAGCTTACACTATCAAACATCAATGCATATTATAAAGCTACAATAATTAAGACAGTGTGCTATTACCCTAACTACAGAAGAAAAGACCAACGAGATGGAATAGAAAGTCAAGGAATTTACCCAAACATATATGAACACCTGATTTGTGGCAAAACTAGCTCTGTAGGGCAGTGGTAAGGATTGGACAAGTGGTTATTCATAGGAAAGAGTAAAAGGAGTCTTGACCACTTCATTATACTAGACACCAGGGAAAAAAAGCAGGTTACAGGTCTAAATACATAAGATAAAATAATAAATTTTCCAGGATTATTACATAGGTAAATATCTTTATGATCTTGTAGAAGACGTAGATTTATTAAATAGGCTAATATTCTTAACCAAAGAACATTAATTATAAAAGAAAAGATCAACAAGTTAGAATATATTAAAATTAGGAAGTTCTTTTAATTAAAAACATTGAGAGTGAAAAAGCAACTCCTAGACCGGAGGTTATTTTTAACACATTTATTCAATGTGTATAAATAAAACCAAAAGCGCTTCTCCAAGTTAATAAGTAAATGGCAGGTAACCATACAGAAAAATGTAAAAAGGACTTGAACAGGTACTTTACAAAAGAGGTTATCCATTTGGCCAACAAATATATGAAAATGTGCTCAATTTCATTAGTCATCAATGTTGCAAATTAAAATGATAGATAATACTATCCACTTAGGTAGCTAAAATTAAGAAGTCTGACAAAGTTCATTGTGGGCAAGAATGAAGAACAGTTAGAATTCTCATACACTGTGGATGCAAATCACAATTGGTACAATTACTTTGGAAAGCTCTTGGTAATTACTAGTAAAGCTAAATAGTCACATATCCTATGAATCACCAATTCTACTCTTAGGGATATGCCCCTCAAAATAAATATATATATGAATATAAAAATGTGTGTGTTTGTGTATGTTTACAGCTTTTCACAGTACCATTATTTGTGTTAGCCAAAAATGAAATCAAACCACCAACAGAGAATGGAAAAATGATTTTTGATATATTCATCTAATGGGATACTCTACAACAATGAAAATGAACATGCTAATGTTACATGTCACATCACAGACGTTACATGAACTCACACAAACATAATGCTGAGTGAAAAGGATGGGTAGCAGCAAGTATGTGAGATAGTTGTTACCTTTGATAAGTAGTGACAGTGGAGTGTGAGGTGGGCATCTGGGCTACTGGTAATGTTCTGTTTCATCATCTGGTTTGGTAGATGCTGAGTTGTGTTCACTTTGTGAGAATTCATTGACTTGTACATTTTTGATTTCTGCACTTTTGTGTACTCTGGCACTTAAGATAGATTTTTTAAAGGGGATTAAAAAAAGAGATGCTTTTCTCATTTTAATATTATCTAAAATCTTCTCTTCGATCTCCTTAATCCTAGAATTTGATCTGATATTATTGCTCTTTTAATGAATTCTTAAAATCCTCCTTGACCTAAAAAATTATGAAGAAACTATTTAACATTAAATATAAATGGAATTTTAAAATACT